>NC_133896.1:206982869-207288887 GCF_964199755.1 Larus michahellis
AAAAACCAAAATGTCACACTAATTGCTATTCAACTTCACCTGTTTATCACGAAATAATTTTTTTGAGTTACACTGTAAAATTCCACTGACTCATAAGCAGCTTTGGGGAATTCCATTTCTCTGGGCTTTTTATCAAGATTCTGGGGGGTTTATGCATTTTGCTATGTTTAGAGTAGAAAATCAGAACACAAAAGCATAAGAAGTTCCACAACTGGACCTATTCCTAAAAGACAAAGGGCAGAAATCATGTCAAATAGGAGAATATGTTGTGCCTTTGAACATTCCTGCACCATCACTGTCTTAGGGTCTGTACACCAAAGAAATCTGTGGCATTATCTGCAGCCAGCCCAAGGAAAATTTAAGAGACAGTCTGGGAACTTTTTCCAGGAAACTCTCGAACCTACAGTTTGGTCTGGTCTCCCCACCGTTTTCTGTCAACTAATCCCAACCCCAACATCACTTCTACTTTCAGCCCGATTCTTATACTCTGTCTTGCGAAACAGTTCTCAGGGGTGAGTTCCCGATCATTTCTGTAATGCTTGCTCTGGAGGCATTATTCTCTTGCACAACACAGAGTTTATGGGCACGTTATAATTCTCCAGCCATTCTCGCATTGTAAGAGTATTGGAAGAAGGTGATGTGCTTCAAAGTGATCAAAACTAGTAAACTGACACACAGAAAAAGCAGCACAGAATATGCACAGATAACACTGAAATTTAAAATAAAAAGAGAGAGGAATTCTTTCACCTTAATTATCTGTTCAAATGCTAGAGCAGACTGCAACATCATTGGCTTCTGACTCTCAATCATTTGTTGATCAATAGAATTATAAAAATGTGCCACCTGTAAAAACGGAGAGATTAAATTTACAAGAATAGATAAAAATATTTATATGCCTATAAATGTAATGCAGGATATTTCTGAAAGTATCACACAACCAATCCCATTAAGAAATGAGAATTAACTATAACCGTAAAATGCTTACAAAAATAAAGTACATATGCAACGCTAATGTGATCCTATCTTCTTCTAGTGATGAATTCTAATAGCAAAAAAGACTGCTACTTACACATGTCTGAGGTAGTTATACTTCACCTTAAGTGAAATAAGTTCAGTCTCAAATTTATTATAAGTGGAACAGTTCCACTATTTTATGCCAATGCAGGCATCTAGTGCCATTTCAGAGGCCTTCAATATCCGTGACATCCACCAGGATATGGCATAAGACCTAAAATAGATCTATTTACTTTCAGATTGACAGCTGGAGTAAGAGAGATACCCTACAACTTGGTCGTTGTCCACACATAGACATCTAGTGCCTTTTGAGATGACGAAGGTTTCTACTTGGATTCACCTGTCAGTGATCCAGGTGCATGGGTATTTTGTAGGTCTTGTGTCATCTCTGCCTTAGCTGTGCAGGTATCTCGGATACCAATGACACCTCACGTGAAACTGATTTGAGCCTGTCTAACTACATAAGAATTTTTATCAATATATATGTGTTTTTTCTTGCATCTTATAGCAACAGGAGAAAACTTGACATGGTCTTTCGACTGAAATATAAGCCAAATAAAAACTTACGTAGCATTGAATACAGTAAAAAAAAACAAAACAAAAAAACCCAACAACAACAAAAAAAAGAACCCAAACACACATTTCCATTAAAATACTTATTAGTGTATTGTCACTTGAAAACTAGCAATGGTGAGGACAAGCTGATCCATTTTATGACATTTTCCTTCAGTTATAATTATCAGAAAGTGAGACTAAAACCAGGAGATCAATAAATCACTTGTCATATTTCTGTATATTCATACAGTAACTTCACATGACTTTAATATTATAATTAATTTCGTTTCAAAAGAAAACACATTCCGAAATTGTAAAGCATTTCTTTATTTTTGTTCTGTTTTAAGGACTTAGCTAATTTGCTCAAGAAACAAGGCACTTTTATACAAACACAGCAAAAAGCTCAACCACACAGTCAGAAGAGATAATAGTCTAGAAAAGTTCTACTACTAAAGCTGGGAAGTCAGAACAGGAAGTTATTATGACATTTAATTTTATACCTGTTTGAGGATGACTGCCTGCTTACAGAACTTCTGTGCAGTGTTTGCAACGTGCTGTATTTTAGCTGGTATAGCAAAACCAAGTGCTGATAGCTGACGTACTTCTCTTAGGAGAGTTACCAAATGATCTGAATAAAGGATGTTTAATGTTCCAAAAACATGATCCAACTCCATTACAGGACTATTAGCTTGGATGCTAAATCAAAATCAGAGAAACATATTATTGAATATAATTTGATATTGATCCTTTCTTAGGTGCATTTTATAATAATATAATAAACAATTCTAAAAAGCTTGATGACATTCTATTACATTCTTCTATGTTTATTAACATTTTAATTTACTCAGAAATTATTCTAGTAACCTTTCTCTTAATTCAAAGTGAGTGGAGACAAGAAGAAATGAACAATGCCTATTGGTTTTGCTCAAAAAGGTTTTCTGGCTTATTGCAATAGTTAACATGTAACTCGTAGCTAGACAGTATTTCTCAAATACACTGGATCCACCCTACTCTCTCAAACTGGCACTTTACAGGCCCCAGCCTTCAGAACTGCAAAGGGGGCGAAATTCTCCAAGGGAACCAATCCAAGAACCAGGAACTGAATCAGTGGAATCTCTTGGTATACACAATCAGATGGTAATAAGAACATCAGCTTATGTTTAGATTTTACTCCAATTTTTTTTTCTACTGCCGTAATGCTTCTACCACCATCCTCCTAGGCTTCCTTCATAAAAACTTCAGCTTTCCTAATTTTTTCACTTTTTTCCTCACCTTTTTCTAGTTCCAATAGCCATTGCATTCCCCTCTGCAGTGAGCTACCTCTTTTCTTTTCCTTTTAATTAATCTCTTCACATCTTTTAAAATCTCTCACTAACAACATTTTATGGTACTAATAAATCAGATGGGTGTTATTAGATTGGATTGCTGTCTCTGTTTATTTGTGATAATTGAGTATTTTTCATAAAATAGAAGTCTACACATAAGTATCAACTCCTGTATCCTCTGAAACTGCAGACAAACACTTTTTTCAAATAAAGTTTGTAACACTCAGATGCAGAAGGAAGCTATGTGGCCAATGAATTAAACAAAACGTTAAAATATATTTCAATATCCCATAAAGTAATTTCATTATTTTGGGGAACACAATTTGTGAGGTTTGAATTGATTTTCTTACCCTTCTTCCATCTGCTCCATTTAGATTGCAGAATTTCTTGTGAGTAGCAATTCATTTGTTACTCTACCTGTCATCTGTATATCACAGCTACACTCTAATCTGGTTTCTAGACATTATCACTATATGGATTATAATGTATAACAACAAGCAAACACAACATGTCTTTCACCCCAGGTGCTACTAGAAACTGCAAAATTAGTTATCAACATTGTCCTGTATGCTTCACCTTACCAACCAAGCCCGGGCAGGATGATGAAATGATAATAAACTCTTCCATTTTTTTTCTCCACTCATTCTCAATTCTGTCCATTTTTTTTTATTTCCTTCGTCAAGTTCTAGACTACACTACACTACAGATTTCAGCTTAAACATTATTTAAGCAAGAATGTATTTACCAAAGTCCTGACTTGGGATTTGATAACTCTGTCTGGATATTCCTAGACCAATCATCAAATTGCTCTTGTTCATATACTTTCAATTGTTCCAGAAAAGAATATGCACTTCGATGAAAACTTTGAAATCCAGATAAGTCAGACAGAAGAGCCTCTGCCACCTTGATAGCATCATCCACCTTAAACACAATCAGAAAGAAAGGAAGCTTAACTTCCCAGTATTCAATCAGAAAAGAAAAATCACCACAATAAAAATCAGCATTACAAAACATCCAACTGGGATTCAAAACTGATTAGAAAAAAAAAAAGTGAATCCTGAATTGTGTCCCAGATGTTCAAGTTCCCATTACGGTAAATTGGGTCTGAATAAGTTGTCCACTACAGGTGTACACCACTATTAAGATACCCGAGAGTATCCCACCAGGTCTTCAGTTAATTCTCCATAAAGGTACAAAACTACCCTGTGTCCTTTATTGTATCTATAAGGTCTGTGCCAATACTCAAAGCTATTTTAGATGGGATTTCTCATCTACATGCGGACAAACTAATCGAAACCCTAGTCAATACAATCAGTGGAGATTTGAGAGCAATTTAAAAAATTTAGCACAGCCTAAAGGAGACACAGAAAACTGACACACATCAGCTGAACTGCTCTCTAGGTCTTTAGCAGACCAAGAAGAAATCGCAAAACCTCAGCTGCTGCTGTTCTCTCTGTAGGACACGTAACAAAATAACACCTTTAAGACCTCCACCCTGTGTCCCATTGAGCGGAAATGGCACCTTGAGATTTCTGCAAATCACAGGTGAATGCCAAAAAACTGGGCTAATACTTATCTTAGGATACATGACTTCTACTGTCATTCAAACCTATAGTTATTGTAAATGGCACTTACGTTTAGCAAAAACATTTTGCTTTTAGCTAGTCAATACTGTCCAAAAAAAGTTGGAGAGTTTCCAACTAAAGGGTAAATATAAACTAGCAAAAATAACATAAGTTAAAATAGTCACATATGTGTCAAACTCATTTTGTTGTAAGAGACCACAGAATCATTCATAGTTTACTTTTACTACAGTCTCTGAAGTAAATTCCCTGGCAGGCGCTGACAGAGAAAAGTACAACCAAGAAATCCCTTTGATTTCAAGGGGACACTACACAGGTTACTAGTAACAAGTGAGAATTAGGATGTGAGAATCTGGCTATCTGTAAATCATATACAATTTTAACATGCAAACCAAAGGGTAAAATTTAACAAAATGTCTCCACTCAGAATTTTATTTTGCCAAAAAAATAATGAAGTCATAAAAGCAGGCAGTTCAGTGTATTATGAAAAGAATGTCTTCTGGGACAGTTAATAAAATTCAACTTAGCAAGTAGCACCACTGATAAGGAATCTTGATGATGTAACTCTTGGGAAGTTCACAATTTTTCTGTGGGGAATTCCCCACAGAAATCTCAAATACCATGTTTTACTTTCTATGATAATATTGCGCCTGAACAGTAATGGAATCTGTTACCTTCAGCTCCAGCTGCCGTACCCATACAATGTTATTGACGACTTCAGAAAGGTTTTTGCCAGACAGTGGTCCAGAAACATCACCAGGAACGCCATGGCATCGAGTTTCAAAGTCTGTCTGATAGCCTAACACAAGCAAAAGATTCATGTTAGGCCAGAAACCTAATAGAAGCAGCTTAAAATTTTACTCTAATTATAAAAACATACTAGGGATACTGACAAAATACTAAAAGTAAATAAAGAATTCTAGCATTGGCAAAAAAACTAATGCAATTAAATACTTTTAAATACATTTTTACCTTTGACATAATCTTGAAGTCTTGCTAGTAGTGTTTCCCTTTCAAAAAGCAATTCTTTGCTTATATTTGGATGCTTTATCAGTTCCTTATATTTCTGAAATGTTTGAAGAAGCTGGAATATGAAGTTAAAAAAATTTATCTCTTTCTCCTGAAAAAAAATTAAACATATTCTAACACTACTCGTTAGTGCTCTTCATAAGGACTCTCTTTGGCTCTAAGTACCTATTCCTTTGCTCTAAACTGACTACTTAAGAATTCAATAACTTTACCTGTAGGAAAGTTTTCAGACTACAGAAATACTCATACCTGCTGAGGACTGTCCTGAATTTCTGAAATAAATTTCTTCAATTTGCTTGCTATTTTTTGTTCCGCAGGTGCAATAATTCTTTCATACTGACAGACTGCTGCTTTCCATAATGGCTAGAGATAATGAGTTCATACGTTACTTTAAGACTATTCATATACATCATAAAAAGTCACAGAAAGAATGTGAATAAATTAAAAATACGCATTATACCTCTGTGTATGGATTACAGTGTACAGGATTTAGGCCAGCAAAGGGTTCAAACACCTGGGCAAGATGTAAAGCATTTTGTTCTCCAACTGGCAAAAACAATGTAAGTTTTTCATACAGTGTTCTAATAGTTAGAACCTATAACAGAAAAAAATATTTGATATATTCAACGTATTTTCACAGAATCACAAAATCATGGAATTTTTCAGAGTTGGAAGGGACCTCTAGAGATCACCTAGTCCAACTCCCCTGCCAAAGCAGGATTGCCTAGAGCACATTACTCAGGACTGCATCCAGGCGAGTCTTGAAAGCCTCCAGAGAAGGGGACCCCACAACCTCCCCGGGCAGCCTGTTCCAGTGCTCTCTCACCCTCACCGTAAAGAAGTTTTTTCTCATATTTGATTGGAACTTCCTATGTTCCAGCTTGTGTCCATTACCCCTCTTCCTGATACTGGGAACCACTGAAAAGAGTCTGGCTCCACCCTCCTTCAACCCACCCTTTAGATACTTGTAAACGTTAATAAGGTCTCCCGTCAGCCTTCTCTTCTCCAGGCTAAAGAGTCCCAGCTTTCTCAGCTTTTCCTCATAAGGGAGATGCTCCAATCCCTCAATCATCTTTATTGCCCTACGCTGGACTCCCTCCAGTAGTTCCCTGTCTCTCTTGAACTGGGGAGCCCACAGCTGGACACAATATTCCAGTTGTGGCCTCACCAGGGCAGAGTAGAGGGGGAGAATGACCTCCCTTGACCTGCTGGCCACACTCTTCCCTATGCAGCCCAGAATTCCCTTGGCCTTCTTGGCAACAAGGGCACATGGCTAGCTCATGGATAATTTACTGTCTACCAAGACCCACAGATCCTATTCTTCAGAGCTGCTTTCCAGCAGGTCCACCCCTAACCTATACTGGTGCCTGACATTCTTCCTCCCCAGGTGCAGGACCCTACACTTCTCCTTGTTGAACCTCATTAGGTTCTTCTCTGCCCAGCTCTCCAGCCTGTCTAGCTCACGCTGGATGGCAGCACGGCCCTCTGGGGTGTCAGCCACCCCACCCAGTTTGGTATCATCAGCGAACTTGCTGAGCATACACTCTGTCCCCTCGTCCAGGTCGTTGATGAACACATTAAACAATACTGGTCCAAGTATTGACCCCTGGGGGACACCACTGGTTACAGGCCTCCAACTCAAGCCTACTCCATTAAACACAGCCCTCTGAGTCCTGTCACACAGCCAGCTCTCAATCCACCTCACTATCCCCTCGTCTAGTCCACACTTCCTCAGTTTCCTAAGGAGGATGTTATGAGAGACAGTGTCAAAAGCCTTGCTGAAGTCAAGGTAGATGACATCTGCTGCTCTGCCCCCATCTAGCCAACCAGTTTTAACATCATAGAAGGCTATGAGATTGGCCAAGCATGATTCACCCTTGGTAAATCCATGTTGACCACTTCCAATAACTTCCTGCTCTTGAACGTGCTTGGGTATGACATCCAGAACAAGTCGCTCCATTACCTTGCCACGGATGGAGGTGAGACTAACTGGTCTGTAGTTCCCTGGGTCCTCCTTCCTGCCCTTTTTGAAGACTGGAGTGATATTGGCCTTCCTCCAGTCCTCAGGCACCTCTCCTGTCCTCCTTGACCTTTTAAAGATGATGGAGAGTGGCCAAGCAATAACACGTGCCAGCTCTCTCAGCACTCGTGGGTGCATCTCATCAGGGCCCATGGACTTATGGCTGTCCAAATTGGCCAAGTGGTCTCTAACCTGATCTTCCTCTACTGGGGAAAACTCTTCCTCTCTCCAGACCTTCCCCCTTGCCTCCAGGGCCTGGGATTCATGAAGGACAGCTTTAGCAGTGAAGACTGAAGCAAAGAAGGCATTCAGTAACTCTGCCTTCTCCGTGTCTTCCACCACTAGGGCACCCATCTCATTCCTTAGTGGGCCTACATTTTCCCTAGTCTTCCTTTTTCTATTGATATACTGAAAGAACCTCTTTTTGTTACCTTTAACCGTGGTGGCCAAGAAGAGTTCTGCTTGAGCTTTTGCCCTTCTAATTTTCACCCTGCATAGCTTCACTACATATTGGTATTTTTCATAAGTAGCCAACCTCCTTTTCCAAAGATCACAAACTTTCTTTTTTTTCCTGAGGTCCAGCCAAGGCTCTCTATTTAGCCAGGCTGGTCTTCTTCCCTGTCTGCTCGTTTTCTGGGACTTGGGGATGGCCTTCTCCTGAGCTTTTAAGAGTTAATCCTTGAAGTAAGACCAGCCTTCCTGGGCACCTTTGCCCTTCAGGACTGTCCCCCAAGGGACACTCTCAACCATGCTCCTAAGCAGGCCAAAGTTTGCCCTTCGAAAATCTAAGGTGGCAGTTCTGCTGGCTTCCCGCCTTGCTTCACCAAGAATCGAAAATTCTATCATTTCATGGTCACTCTGACCAAGACGACCTCCAATCTTTACGTCCCCTACAAGACCTTCTCTGTCACCAAGCAGCAGGTCCAGTAGGGCACTTTCCCTAGTTGGCTCCTTCACCAGCTGTGTTAGGAAGTTGTTTGTTTTTTTTTTACATAAAACTTACATTTAGAAGCAAAAAGCACAAGCAGCACAACCCACCTCTCTCCTTTTTACAAGAATCTTTTGAAAGGCTCAGGCAAACGTGGATTACGGAATGCTATTTGACTCTGAAAAGGCTATAAAAGTGTTTTAATTCCTCTTTTTAACTTAAAACAATGTTGTTTAATTCTGTGTCTAATGAAATAAATGTGTATAATTCAAATCTCTACCTCATCAAGACGTTTTTCAAGTCTGGCTAACAATTCAGGGCAATATTTCTCATTTTTCCATGGATGGAGAGTATAACGTTGCCACAGTTGTCCAGTTAGGTACTCACAAGCTGACACCCACTGCTCACAAATCAAGATGCCAGCCTTTAGATTTTCTTTAACACTGTGAAAAGCATCCTCCCACAGATTCAACGCTGCTAATTTTCTCTGAACATATCTACCTAGCGAGCCACCTAGAACACAAAAAAGTATACAAAAGCAATATGTTAAGGTTGCTCAAAATAATTCCTTTAAACTCCAGATCAAGTTCCAAATGCATTTTTAAAAAACTAGTGTAATGTCTTAGTTTCAAACCACACAAATGTATTAATAACTGATCATTTTGTTTCAAATTTAATAAATTTAATAAATTTTCAGATTTAATAAATTATCCATTTAACATCTCCAAGTTAAACAGCGGTTGCTCCAACATTAGAAGCTGACAGATTTGGATTCTGGAATCCAAACACAAGCATTTGTCTTTATCAGCAGCTGTACCCACCTAGCCTTCCCCCCACGCACACACACATTTGGCTGCAGAAAACAAACTCACTGTCTTATCCCTGTCCCAGAACAGGGAACTGCTGTTGTGCAAATGAGAAAAGCAACCGCTCTGCATGTCCTGCTCTCACCTCCACACAGACGGAATCAACTTTCAAATGGGGCTTTTGTACAAATAAGTTTTCTCCTCTGGGAAAAAGACAAGGAGTCAAACAGAAACAAGACAAATCCAATCCACAGGCTGAGAGATATCCAACTCCATCTTGTTATTATCTATCATCTTCCCAAGCATGTGTGAAGGCATCTACCAGAACCGGTTGAATTATTGGATACTATAAGTCAAACAGCATTCATGGATCCTAATTACAGTAAGAAAGCACCTTAGTGCAGTAGGCTATCACTGGTGCCTTTTGGAAGAAAGCGGCCTCTGCTCACACATTCGTTTTACTTTTTCTCAACTGTTCATTTAATAAAGACTGCATGAAGATTTACCTATTACATCCAAGAGATTATGCATGCGTGGCTGTGGATAAGGATCGTGTTCCGTTTGTCTCCACACACCATCAACAGTATCTCTCGTAGTCTCCACCAAATCCACAACTTCAAATAACGAGAGACTATCCAAGTTGTAATAATCCTAGAAAAAAATATCCTTAATACAAATACTTTGCAACTAGTATTGTAGAGAAATTTATATTTTCTTGAAGCTGGAAATTGCTATAGTTTCTTGGGGTTTATTGCTTAACAGAATATGTCATAATCCTCTCAAAAACCAAGCATTTGTGTAAGTTTACCCATGGGAACATTCCATTAATACCTTAAGCGTTATTTGAGAAAATACTTTACAGGTGCCCAAAATTTTGCATGATAAGAGTTCATTATTATCCTCCACATTTTCACTTTTTTGTTTTATAATTTCATTAGTCAATTTCCAGTTCACAAACTGTAGCATACTGTTGTATTTCTACAGCAGCTCTTAGGATTCAATGGTCAAATCTGCTCCCAAATAAATGTTGGTGTTGCCCTGCACCATTGTCACTAGAAACTACATAAATGTAATTTAAAGTAAGATTTTGCCTAAGAAAAATATAACTAAATAGTTATAAATTCATCTATTTGAAAGGATGTACATATACTGACATATATTTCAAAGAATAATGTTTTTACTAAGTCTATAAATATATCACTGATCACACAAAAGAAAACATACTTTTGCAATGTCCTCAAATAGGTCTTTAAAATGAGAAGCTCTCTCTTTACTACACCATTTACTTCCATGATGAGCACAATCTATCCAGAACTGAAATTCATCTGTTGGTGTAAGTATAGCTGCAAATAAGAACAGATAATGTTTAAATATGAAATACATGAATGGTCACAAAATATTTTCATTGAGAACTTACTTTCTAAAGCAAATTTTTACTATATGGCTATGTAATTACCCTTGAACTTCTGACTCTGACTAGATGCACTAACAAGTTCATATCAAGAGGCCAGAGCTGATCGTCACTAATTCATATTTACTCAACATGACCTGTCATATTTCATACTCTGCAGTCACTGGGATAATGAAGACTGAAAACTTAACCTAGAAATCAATGATTTCCCCATAATTTAATTATAAAAGACGTAACCACAAAACGAACCTTGCACATCATCTTCGCAGAATTTTGTTCCTGTGTAATTTGGATCTGATCTTCTGAGAACAGTACCCAAGCCAGCTTCAAGCTCACTTAAAAGTTTCTGAAGCTTGGGATCAAATGTTTTACTCCATCTCTCATCCTGCAATGAAAATTTCAAAAAATGTGACTATCATGATAGAACAATTACTATTTCATCCTAAAATCTTAAAAACCAAATAATTCAGATTAATAGCGTTAAGCCACCACATGGTGAGACAGTGGTGAGACATTCATTTTCCATAAAGTCATGGAAAAACATCTTATTCTTTTCACTTATCAAATCATAATGATACTGTGCAATTTTTTTAGTCACAAATTTAAAAATCTGTTGTTGGATTTATAAAAGCACTAAAAATGTGTTCAAAATTCTTTGTTAATTAATTCTCTTAAGTTAAATAAATATGGAATCTATTTCTATAGTAGAATATGCAAATTGCTACAATCAAATATTGCAAGTTACTGTGTTTTTCTAAAACTATTTTATTAATGTGGTGATATATAAGAAATTAAAAATATTTAAATGCTGAAATTCTGCTTGCTTAGCTTTTGAAATACAGCCATGGTTAATGTTTTTGACAAAAAATCCCCAAAGGAAATACATTCTTTAATGGAATAGAAGAAAAAACCTAAGAACATTTTAAACTTGTGAAAAATGTGAACATTGTGAAAAATGCAGCTATACAAATTAATCTGGAACCTAGCACACCTATCTGCCACATATTACAAAAATAATAGTTTGCACGATACTGGCCTATGTGTTTCAAATAAAATATAAGATTATTTTAGGATTATCTAAAGCAGGAAAAGTATGCAAGACCGGAATTACTGGTGGAAAGGAGGTAAGGAGCTGTCGTCTCCATTAACTACCAGTCAGTGTATTCCACATTTCTAGTCAGGCATACGTATGACCAGAATCCTCCCCTCATCCTTACTGATCAATAGGAGGTAAAGTACTTTATTTAACTTAGAAATTAGAACTACCGTTCTTTATTTAAGCTCTTGAAATATTTGATTTTTAAAACATAAAATACTTATCTCAGAATACTTAACATGCTATGGATTTCAATGTTTCAGTATAAATCTACAGAACATTTAAATCAGTATACTGCTCACCTTCAGTAATACTGGTGCAAAAACTTGTCGTACAGCTTGATAAAGGGTGTTTATTGGTGAATCTAGCATAGATGACACAAGAATATTACTATGAAGATTATCTTCTGTAATTACATCAGGCCGCAGCTTAAAGAACACCAACACATTATCCTTTGACTCAGTAGCTTCAATCTGTAAAAACCAAGGAGACAGGATTTGTTTAGAAAACTGTCATTGACTGCATATTGTACTAAATCACATACACCATTTACACAAATGATTTACATCAAGAAAAAAATTATAAAAGACCACATTACTCCCTATGGGCTCTGATAACATTCTGTTAGTGTCCGATTTGATCAGAAAATCAAAACCTGTATTATACTCGTTCCTGAGTTGAGAGGAACCTGAAATATAAATTCCAACATCAAATACCTAATGCCTTTTTCATTATAAAATATCTGTAAATACCATAATTACTTATGCTATTTTGATTTTGAAAACTTCACTTACCACCTTCTGGGGGCAAACCAGAAACTTCATCTTGTGCGTAGAGAAGACTAAGCATTATTTTTTAAATTTATGTTTTTTGCATGTTTATGCTACATAATTTTGGGAATAGTTTTCTAAACATTCAAGTATTGTCCTCCTGAGTCTGTAGATACATAACTCTACTGCAATTCATAGATTTCTCAAGGACAGAGAAAAGACATGCTCCTTCATGAGTAAAATCTTCAACTTGTAACACGACTCTTGCTCCTTGCACAGTCCAACTTATGGGTAAGGTTCCAAAAGTTGCCATAAGATCAATTATTGAAGCTATTTGTGGCCGAGAAGAATTCATAAAACAGGAAAACATTATTAAACATTTGATGAAACAATAGCAAAAAGATACGCTAGCAAAAATCCCAAATTCTGTTCAATTGTAAACATCTGTGAACTTTTTTCTGTTAAAAGAGGGATAGTAAAAACAGCTTTCAATTTTGCTGGACAGTATCAATTTTACTTTCTTACCAGGTCCTTAGCCCAACACCTACAGACATCGTTTCACTGAGACAAAAGGTGAACATTGTAGCCCCTATGTGCATCTCATCTTCCACAGCTGCTGACTGTGACTTTGTATATCAGACAGTGGCTCACAGCACATCCCAAAAAACACTACATGTAAATGTTCACTCTTGCATGAACGTAGCATACACTAGGAGTACACAGATTACACTGATGATTACACCAGAAGGTATGTAAATTACTGGTCCACACGGTAGTTCATATTTTAACGACCCATTACGCTGCCATCAGTGCACAAAAAACCCATCACTGACCTAACAGACACCATAGCAGAGTGATGGGACACACGTCAAGCCCCGGGCTCTGCCTGTACGCTCTGTGTGGCAGGGCACCACACCGTGTCCTGATTACATGGTGACATTCACTGTTCATCACGCCCCACAGTATCACTCGGACACCGAGAGACACTCGTTGAACACAAACACTGAGAGCAGGACATTTCACACAATAAACCTTCAGATTTGCTCACAGCTGGACACATCAATCTGCAAAATGCATGATTTGGACAAATACCCCCCGTGGGACTTGACAAATATCAGCCCATGTGCCACATATCAGGCCACCCTTCCTGCATGGACACTGGCAATGCCATCCTTCCAGTCACCTGCATACACCCTTGCCCAGGAACAACCCAGACACAAGCCTCCACCTGGCATTTGCAGCAAGGTGACAAGGCATTCTCCAGGTCGCATGACATTCATACAGTGACAATATACAGCACACTAAAACTGCGTAATCAGCATGGGCATAAACCAACAACAAATATATCACTCAGCTGACTATACAGTCTTCACAGACTGTACTGTATCCAGCTCTGGAGCCCTCAGCACAGGAAAGGCATGGACCTGTCACAGCAGATCCAGAGGAGGGCCACAAAAAAGATGAGAAGGATAGAACATCTCTCCTGAGGACAGGCTGAGAGACTTGGCATTGTTCAGCCTGGAGAAGAGGAGGCTCCAGGGAGACCTTATTGTAGACTTTCAATACTTAAAGGGGGCCTACATGAAAGATGGGGACAAACTTTTTATCAGGGCCCGTTGCAATAGGCTGAGGGGTAATGGTTTTACACTGAAAGAGGGAAGATTTAGAGTAGATATAAGAAGAAATCTTTTACCATGAGGGTGGTGAAACACTGACCCAGGTTGCCCAGAGAGGTGGTAGATGCCCCATCCCTGGGAACATTCAAGGTCAGGTTGGACGGGGCTCTGAGAAACCTGATCTAGTTGAAGATGTCCTGCCCATGGCAGGGGGGTTGGAACTAGATGATCTTTAAGGTCCCTTCCAAGCCAAACCATTCTATGATTCTATGTCTGTGCTCATTGCATGGGAGTTGGACTAGATGACCTTTAAAGGTCCCTTCCAACCCAAACCATTCTACTATTCTTGGGACAGTAATTAACGTAGCAGACACTGAGACCAGCACAGATACTTGCAGCAGGCTGATGTCTCCCAAATCAGATACCACTCTTTCACGACCACTAAACCTGGGCCGAACCCAAGGCTCTGCATCCCCGCTCGCACCGGGGGCCGCGGTGGACACGCCGGATCCGCCGGGGCCTGCTCACCCTCCGCTGACACCCCCCTACCTTGTTGGACGCGGTGAGGCGGGTGCCCGAGCGCCGCACGACGAGGAGGAACTCATTGCCGTCGTCCAGGAACCTGGCCAGCTCCGGGCGAGCGTGGAGCCCCGCGGCCAGCGCGGCGGGCCCCACAGCTGGATCCACCTCGAAGTAGTTGGCAGCCGTAGCTGAAATAAAGCGCTTCCGCTTGTCTCCCTCCCCGGCCATGCCGGCAGGACGTGGCCTCGCCGGGCAGGGTCAGGGCGGGGGTGGATGCGGGGCCGCACGGGGGTACATGGGTGGGCTGGCGGGAGAAGACCCAAGGGGCGGGAGGGACGGCGGCGCACACCGAGGCGCAGGGGGAGGCCTCCCGGCGTCCCCGCGTTGCCAGGACCCGTCGCTATGGTGACTGAAAATGGCGGCCCTGGCGCGCTCGCGAGATCGGTCCGGCTGACGGCGAGGGAAGCGCCGCCGCCGGCGGGGAGACAGGAGGCGATCGAGGCGCTCGGCAATCGGCAGGCGGAGCCAGGGGAGCGGCGCGCTCCCCCTACAGGCCGCGGCGGGGCCGGCGGCCCGTGAGGGCCCCGAGAGTCCGACGGCTGCCCGCGGCTCGGCCGGCTGTCCCCGGCGGAGCCCCGAGCCGCTGCACGGCGTCCCGCTCGCGGCCATCCAAGCATCCCTCCTGCGTTACGGTGTCACGGCCGCCGCGGTACTTGGGGTGCTTTTCACACCTGCCCCCCACACGCCGTTACTGGTAACGAACCGGCGGTTCCCGGCCTGGCGCTGCCTTCGGTACCGCAAGGCGGAGCGGGACAGCTGCCCCGGCTGCGGGCCAGGCCCTGGTAGGCGGGCGTTCGGGGCTTTCAGACACCGGCAGCAACAGGAGGCGGCCGCGGAGAAATGCCCCCCGCTCTGAGGGACACCCGCGCCCTCTCAGGAACACCCGCCGCCCGTCAGGGACACCCGCCCCGCAGCCACCAGCTTCCCGAGGCGGAGCGTGCTCCGGGGGACAGCTGCCGTGAGCTGGCAGCGGCGAAAACAACGGCCAATACTGCAGAATAAAGCCGAGTCGTGACAAATTGCGGTCGCGTTTGCGCCCCGCGCCAGGAGCCCTGCGGGCCTCGCGGCCTTCGGCGGGTGCCGGTGAGGGAGCGCGCCCTCCTCCCCGCTTTATTTCACGGTAACGGCCGCGCAGACCCTCTGCCCGCGACACCCGACAGTCCCCCGGCTTCACTGTGCCCCCCCAAGGGCCGGCCCAGCACAACGGCGGCGGCGGGAAGGATCCGAGCGTAGCTCCGCCCGCTGTCAGGCCGGGCCCTGGCGGTGGGACCGCCCCGGCAGCGCTGTCACTTCCTGCTCCGCCGCGTTTGTGTCCGGGTCGCTCGCCGTTCCTTCTGCCGCCGCTACCGCCCGGTTCCCCACTCCCGCCCCGGGCGCGACACCCGTTTCTGGCACCGGTGCGGCGGCGGGGTCTGTCCCCGCGGCGAGTGGGGCGTCGGCGGGGCTCGGCGGGGGTGGGGAGGAGCAGGGCCGGACGGGACGGGGCTCCTCTCGTCTCCTCACCGCCTGTCTCGGGGGGCGGCGGCGGCGGCCGGGGGGCGGTGAGGCCGGGGGGGCCTCGGCTGCGGGCCCCGGCAGCGGTGCGGCCCCCGCCCCGAGGCAGGACGATGCCGGTGAAGAAGAAGAGGAAGTCCTCGGGGCCGGCGGCTGCAGCGGCGGACGACACCGGCCTCAAGAAATGTAAAATCGGCAGGTACCGTCTGGCGGCGGGGCGGGACGGGACGGGCCCGCGGCGGTGGCGGCTGCCCGCTCTACGCCCCGGGCGAGCGGCCGCGGGGCCGGGCTGCTTCTCCGCGGGCGGGGGGGGCCCCGGCGGACCCGCTCCCCACTGCCTGCCCCTGGGCTGTGGCGGCCCTTTGTGCGGCAGCCGCGGGACCTGGGGCGGGCAGCGGCGGCGGTGGGCTCGGTGAGGCGGTGCGGGGCCCGGGCGGCTGCGCGCGGTGCCCCGGTCGCGCCGGTGGGCCTGTGCCCGGGCTCGTCCCGGGGGCTGGGGGGGGTGCGGGGCGCGGCGTTTGGCTCGTTCGTCCTTCGGGGAGAAACGCTGCGGAACGGCCCGTCCCCTGCTTGGTTTTGCCTTTCACTATACCGGCAGGGCCAGCTCCAGCGTTTGTCCCCATAGTCATTCTCACCTTTCGCCTGGGGTAGGCAGCTCCCCTCATTTTGAGGTTGCCAGTACGCACAGTGTCTACGTTAAACGGTCTCTTTACATATTTTTTTTTGCAGTAAAATGGAAGGAGAGTTCAGCACACTAAAAAAAAAAAACAGGAAAGGTTTTCCTAATAATACAGGAGACTGAGCATCTTTTCATTAACAACTATAAAAAGACCGCTTATGCCTTGATACCCCAAAATAACCGTTAGAATGATAAACCATTAGTATGGTGTAGCAGGAGCTTCCAGTGTGGCTTCCCTAAAGTAACTGTAATGCCTTATTCATCTATTAGAACTTTTTAGGTATGTCAGTAAACCAGTAGTTACGACAAACATCCCGAGGACATAAGAATACAAAGGACTTATGAAATCAATGCTATGGGAGTGGCTGTTGCAAGAAACTATGGCATATGGCCTTTCTCATAGGTTGACCAACCTTGAGCTTAGAAGTACCCAGGCCTTTATTTTGCTATGACTCTTCATTTTGGATGACTGTTCCAGAGCTCATTTTCTGTGGTCACTGATGATCTTTTAGTTTCAGTCTAAATTTACTCATAGCCAGTTAATAACTGTTCTAGTGCCTGCATAATACTTTCTGTAATGCTCCTCCTTCATGGTTCTGCCTCATAGTGTATATGGAGTGAGCGTTTGTGTTTTCTCATTCTTTGTTTTGTTAAATTGAGCTAAATTCTTCTGGTTTGTAATACCAGTTTTCAGTTTCCTTGCTCATCATAGCTCTTTTCTGCATCTGTTCTAGTTTCAGTTCATCTTTCTTGAACACTGCTGACCAAAATTTTATGACCTTAATTTCTTTTACTTTAAAAAAATCTTATGAAAGATCCTTTAAAAAAAAAAAAAGACTCTGCAGGAAGCTAGTAGTCATTGGGCGAAAACCATGATGTAAATGAGAGTTCATAATGGCTGATCACATGTTAGATCTAAAATGTTGGATACCTGAGCATTTTTGATGTAGCATTCTTATACAGCAAGGTATTGGTAATATTCTTTAATAAAACCAGTGGTTACAGATGGATGTATGTTAAACTGGGTAAAACCAACAAGCAGTAGCATACTGTATGGCTCTTTCTAGTTTTTAATAGCAGTTTAATGGATGATTGTCTGTAGTACCTTTTTAATTATAGCTTTCAGCACATAAGGCTTCATATGGAAAGCGTTGCTTTCTTTTTTAGTGAAGCTTATAGCAATATATGGGAGATAAAGTTGTTCACGACCTCTCAGAATTGAACTGTTCTTTCCCTGCTTGATGTTTTCATTTGAAAATTGCAATGTAGGAGCTGCATAATTTTAAATCCTCTCATGCAATTAACTTTCACCTCATTCTTAGAAATAATCTCAGCTTGTTCTAAAAGTCTGTAACTTGTATTTAAAAGGATTGTGCATTGAAAAGGTGCTGTAATTCCTTACTGACTAGAGATGCCTTCATGTGGTCAGTGTTTTTACTAGAAGAAATAAGTTATTCTATGTATTCTTTTAAAGAATGGTAAGTTATGAAAATCCACTTCCTAGGCAAACTGGGTTGTGTGTCACGTAATGAAGACAATGGGGGGGGAAGCTGTGTGTGCTGAGCAGTTTTAGTCTTACTAGAATAGTAATATGCAATCTGTGGCATGTGTACCAAACATCTATAGAATTTGCAGATATTTAGTTACATGTTTAACATAAATTGACCGAGTTTTCTTCCCAAATTTGGATGCTTAACTATAAATAGCCTGACTTAAATATGTCAAACTCTGCAGCTCCTGTTGACCTAAATGGGATCTGTGCATATTCAGCACTCTTGAAGATCATGCTGCTTATTAGAGACCTAACTTTATATATGCCTGTATGTATAAATATAAGTAGATAATAGGGCGTTTGAATTACTGAGTAGTGATACTTTGACCATCTGTGTGTGTATTTTTTGGTTTAATATCTAATTAACAGCAATTTTACACTTCAGAAAAAGTAATAGTTGCAATAAATTGGGCTGTGAGAGGGTTGTATGTCAAGGTAATTTTATGTTCCAATAAATTGGGCTATGAGAGGGTTGTATTTCAAGGTAATTTTATGTTCCAACAAGTGTTGAAATAGAATGACAGATAGTTGCCATTTAACAAATTCAGCTTCATTGTTGATGTATATTGACTTTGTGAAACAGTTTAAATAGTTTGAACTGATAATAAACAATTTGGAATTTAATTTTAAATAATTTCCTGTTTCTTGTATTAAAATAATACATATCATCCTTGTGTTTCTATAAGCTATTGCAGATCACAAGCCTCTGGTAAAGTAATAAGTGGAGAGGAACATTTTTCAAGCAAAAAGTGCCTGGCTTGGTTTTATGAATATGCAGGTAATGTACAATGGATTCATATTTAAAAGTATATGGTTTTGTTTAAAACAAATTAATGCATCAAATGTTATTTGTATGTTGCTTTTTTGTGCTGACATAGACATAAAAAAGTATGTCCATATTCGCTTCATTATAACCTTCACTTGTGTTAGTATAGCTTTTACTGTCGCCTTTTCAGTATTTGTTCTTTTTGATGTTTCCTTCTTTACTCTATGCTTTGTAACTTACCATGACATATGTAATATATGTGTCTCCACATTGCACTTGATAGAATGGGTCTAACATAAAAACTACTTAATAGTGTATTTCAGTGATTTTAAAGGTAGCTTGTATGCAATATAGTCTAATTATTGTTGTGTAACCCTTGTGAGCAGTGAATGTTACTTATATTTCAATCTGGCTTTTTTTTGGTTTTGAAGGTCCCGATGAAGTTGTGGGGCCTGAGGGAATGGAAAAGTTCTGTGAAGACATCGGTGTTGAGCCTGAAAATGTAGGTTTCTTGCACAATACTAATAACACTTTAAAAGGGGGTATTGGATAAGATTAAGTTTTGTGTAAAACTCTTAAACAACTCTTTGCTTACTGAAGTTATCTTCCTGCTTTTAGGAGCTGTTCTAAGGTATTTCAGCTGAATACATCAATTATGTGTGGCTGGTGTCTGAGGTCTTTTGTTTGTTTTATTATAGTAATATTTAATTTTCAGGAATTGAAATTAAGGGAAGGATTGCACGTAGCTGAATTATTAAACGGTAACAAATATAAAGTGCAAGCATCTACAACAATGCTAGAAAGTTTGAATGCTTAGAGTTTTCTTCTTGGATATCTAGAAATCAGCCTTTTCTTACATACTGACTGCTTCTCCCCTTGTTGTTTTTTGTTGTTTTTTTTTCCCCCTCTAGATTATTATGTTAGTTTTAGCCTGGAAACTAGAGGCTGAAAGCATGGGATTTTTTACCAAGGAAGAATGGTTAAAAGGAATGACCTCATTACAGTAAGAGTTTTTACATATATAATAGAATGTTCTAATTTTATGTTTGTTCCAGTAGCTTAACTATTAGCATAATTATTCTTGCCCTAAGTTTCTTTTCATTGTCAATAAGATGCAGAAACTCTTGCTTTTAGGTCTGGTCTTGGTCAACGACTGGAAGTAGCTGCTGTTCATCCAGTTGTGAATCTGATGAGTTCACTCAAATGATAAAGTTTTGCCTAACCCTAATAAGTCAGGTTTTCATGGCTTCTTTTTCTTACAAAAAATACGTTAGCAGACACAAATAAGTAGATCTGGAGATACCCGTAAGCATATCTCAGTACTGGTATTATAGAAAGGTTTTACTGGTTTCTAAGCTGTATAAATGAGGACTGCATGGATAATAATTTTGGTTACTAGTGTTATTTATTAGTTGCAGATCAGAAGCCATGCTTAACGCTTAGGTTAAATAACGCTTTTTCAACTTGCAAATAAACTTCTCTTTGTAAGAATCTTTGTTGAGTTAACGCTCTGTCTGAAGAGGTTTCTTTCATGAAACTAACCAGCTTTTGTAAGGCTTAGTTCAGTTGTCACTTTTTTTGTTCTTCATGAAACTACTTATGGCACATGAATGTTTTAAAGGTGACTTGTTATGACACTGCATTCAATATTAAAAGTGTCAGGGAGCTATTGTTGCAGCTGCAGCACAGCGGGAAAGAGGGACTGATTTGACCCTTGGAGTTCGTACAATTGCCTTATCAGTTGTGAATTGGTTTGGGAAACTGTACTGGGCAGACACCCTCTGTTTATTCAAGACAATGGCGTAAGTGACTCTGGCCTGACTCTCTTGTGCAAATTTTATTTGATTTGGGATCAGGCTTCCGATAGACACCTTGGTATGGGGTTTTTTTGTGACCATCAGAAGCCCTTAAATTTATTAAGAGCTGGAATGATAAAACTGCCTGAAATTCAGGACAACAGAGATTAAATTCTGCGTGCATAAGTTTTTAGATGCAGTGAATGGGTATAATTTGGTCGCTTCTCTGAAGTACTTAATTTTTATGCCCAAATGTAAGCTCCCAAGAGTTAGCGAATCAGGCACTTCTTCAGAGCCAATATTATAGACTTTGTTTCTAATAATCTGCTGTGATTAGGAACCTTCTGGCTCTTTTGAGGACAGAGCTGGTCATGCTGTAGGCTAAATGTGTTTAAGACAGAAATATGGTACTGTTGTGCATTTTTTATATAAACAGACTTGTGATTGAAGCACTTGGCTAAGCCTAAACCAGTTAACCTGTGTGTTTTGCTTCCCCTGGGTGTGCACTAATAGCAGGCTGTAGCTGGATGAAGCACTGACACTCATGTAAAGGAATTCAAGATTCATTGGCTTAAAAACATAATATAAATCTGTGGACTTGGGCTGTTGGTGCGTACTGGGAAGGGAGGATTGTATTATGGGATTCCATTTGAAATAGGGGAACTTAGTTTCTCTTGGAAGGTTCAGCAGAAGTTTTGAAGAAGGATTTTACGCTCTTGAAGCAATGGAGTATTACTACATTTTTGCACAGCATTTTTTATTATTATTTTTGCACACACATTGAAAGCCCAGAGTGTATTCTAAGTCAGAGTTATATTACAGAATCTTTATTTTGAAATATGTGAAATGTCATATAAGGTAATTGCATGAGCAAGGTTGGATGGAATTCAGCTCCATAGGAAGACACCTAAATGTGTGGCTTATATGCAAGACATTGATTTTTCACTAGTATATCATGTTGGTAGGGTGAATTCTGCCCTGTATATATATGTGTGTGTGTACATACATATATATATATATATGTACATACATATATGAAAGCTGGGTGCCTGAATCTAAATTAATTACCTGAAGCTCTTTTCATAGTCAGCAGAGAGAAACAAGTACCTGGGCAATTTATTTCAGCTATTTTAAATGTCTCCTTAGAATGAAATGAATAGCCCTCAGGAAGTGGCTTTAAAGCCATGGAGGGTGAATAACTTAGAGTTGAGCATTTAACTTTACATATGTGAGTTAAAGGAGAGGCGTACTCATGTATTTGTCAATTGCAGGCTTTACAGACCTACAAAGAAAAAACAATCTAGTTACAAAATGAAGATAAAGGAAAAAGGATTACAGTTCATGATTTTATTAAACTCCACAGAAGTATTTGTTTGCACTAGGTTAACGCAAATAATTTCATGTGTAAGGAAGCAAGCCATAAGCATCTGTATTGTCTGAGTACTTCCCTCTTGCTGTCTTCTTTAACCTTAGAATTTGAGCCAAATTTTATGTTAAAGTTGAGCTTTTGAAAACAAGTGGCCAGGTAAAGGGGAGAGAGCCAAGTTAGATTCCAACTGAGGGAAAGATAAGGTCGTGGTCTCACATTTTTAGGTACATGAGAAACTAAGTGAGAGAGAGAGAGGGGAAGGAAAGTAAAATTTGTAATTTCTTGCTATTTGCAGAATTATTAGCAAAAACAACTTATTTGGGTTGGTTTTAATGATAGCCTAATATCAACTGTTTTTCCAACAAGCTTTTTGCTTGTTATTGCCTGCCTTTCTGTTAATGTTTGTGAGGCTAAGACAAAGCATAGTGTAAGTATTTTATTTTTTTTTATGCCAGTGTAGCATTCAGTGTGTACTGGAATCTAAACAATTTCTGGTCTCCAGACCTGTAAATCAAATTACACAGTGAAACTATAGCATTGTCAGGGCATGGTGTCCCTTTGCTCTCTTAAGGCATCACTTCCTTGGACCTCTTTATGTTCCAGTTATAACATGGAACCTAAATTTCAGAAGATCCTGTGTCAATGCTAGAAGAGAGTGGATGGGTTAGTTGGATATCATTTCCTTTTGTCCATCTGGAGGGCTGGATATTGGCAAGTGAACTCTTGTAGATTAAAAGACCTTCAAACTGCTTTATATACTACCATTAAATGATTTTGGTTTAATGTTTGTATACATCTTACTAATTTTTCTTTTTTGTAAAAGACAAGCATGCGTGAAAAATTATGAAACATGAAACATTGGAATATCTGAGCAGGAGTTACTAAATCATTACTCTGTCCATATTAGCTATGCCTCAGATGAACTCTCTACCTGAATAGACATCAAAATAGGACTGCTTTGTGGTGCTAATGTCGGTTTTGTTGTAAATATGATGTAGGGATGTGAAAAGAATGTAGTAAGCTAACATCTAGTTTTGTTGGTCTTGAGGTAACCTTATTTAATGCTGGCTTTCAGCAAAGGCAGTTCAAGAAACTACATCTTTTTCTAGTCTCTGTACAGGAGTTTGGTGTTAATTCACTTGTGCTAGTTAGAAGTTGGTTACAACTTAAAAAAAATACTCTTAGGAAGATTACTCTAAGTATGGGTGAGCTTAGTCATCTTTTTTATGGTACAGCCACACAAGCCAGTATATCTCTATAAAAGATGAGTTTGGCAGCTCCGTACCTCACTAGTGTGAAGAAAATCAGTGGCCAGGTGTGGAAATGCCTGAAATGGCTTTAACAGAGGTATCTCGCTGCGTGGGGCTTCAAAGGGTGGTGTTTGTCTGTTCCAATGTCGTCCCTTTGACTGTTCGGTTTTAAATAGGTTGACAATAGCACAGGAGTCTCAAGGCTTAATAACTGCACGTCTTCATATCAACTTTAAGAGAATTGCTTCTGCATTAAAATACATATAGCCAATTGTACAGTAGTTTTACTATCAGGAGTTTTTACTTTGTACCTACATTTGTGATTATTTGAACAATTTTAACAAAATCTTTTGTAAGAAATTTAAATATACTGAAATTTGTGTTTATCCATGGTATGGTAAATAACCTCACTCAAATTATATTTGACAGAACATGTGGTAAACCTACTTTAAGTAGTTTATATATATCATCAGTACACTAACAACGTGAGCATTTAGTTAGGTGTTAAATAGGTAGATTTGTCCTCAAGTGTAGTGGATGATGTTATTGCAGTGTGAAGGTTTGAACATGGAAAGAAGATACATGAATATAAAATGAGATGCCTTTGTAACTAGCATAGCGTAATACTGTTTTAAAAGTTAAACGATAGAATACATAGACCAATTAGGTGTCTGAAGACAAATACAGTAATTTTATCTTTAGTTAAATTTACCAAAGCTTTTTTAACTAGATCTCTTTTCAACTTAATGCATGGTGTATTGCAAACTGTATTAGTTCTTGTCACTTGAACATGCAGCCTAATTAGCTAATAGTTTTATTTATTTAGCACTGAACTTGGCTGGGACTCAGTGCTGCTTTAGGTAGATGCTGCTGGAGACAAGAAATAACAAAAGGCTCCATCATGGAAGTGCCTGAGAGGAGCAGACAGACAGATGGACATGCACACACAGGCTGGCAGACCTGAGGAACAAGAAGTATCTGTTATCTGTGGGCAAAGTACAGCACCAAAGTACAGCATCTCAGTCACCTGCTGCGGTGCTCCCCAGGGGCCCTTGCTATGGGCTGCTGTGACAAGTCTGGAGAAAAGGAGGCTGAGGGGAGACCTTCTCGCTCTCTACAACTACGTGAGAGGAGGCTGTAGAGAAGTGGGGGTCGGTCTCTTCTCCCAAGTAACAGGTGATGGGACAAGAGGAAACGGCGTCAAGTTGCACCAGGGGAGGTTTATATTGGATATTAGGAAAAATTTTTACACTGAAAGGGTTATTAAGCATTGGAACAGGCTGCTGGAAGGGGGGCACATTACCAGAGGAAGTATTTATGCACATCTGCATTTCTGAAAGTACTGCTTCTGTCACGCAGGATACAGGGCAGGGCAGAATTTATTTTATTTTTTTTTCATAATGGCAGCTATTATTTATAAGAATAAAATGTGATATAGCAACTGCTCTTTTGAGTGAGTATTTCCTGGAGGATTAGGTGTGTAAATTACATTCTTCTCTGACATCATTGGTGAATCTAACTCATTTTCTATTTGGAAACAAAAGTCCTTGCTAAGTTAAATATGTGGAGATATTCTTTTCTGACAAAGGGTTATTTTTGCCAAAGGGTTATCCTGTCAACTGGCAGACCTGTACACACTCGTACAGCCTTTGAGTTTTCAGTTGAATAGCTACTGACTAATCCAGGTGAGAGGCTTATCAGAGCTTGCATTTATTGATCATAAAACACGAGTGGACTAGTATGTTTTACAGAGTGCCTGTGCTAAATCCTGCCACTTGTAAATATTTAGTCTTGAAGTGCATGTTTAGGGTTTGTTTTTCTTCCAAAGAGGTACAGCATAAAGCCCTTATTTACAACTGGATTTTACCACCTTAATGCACACCCAGTACTGTTTTGTTTAAACTTTCATAGTGATTAAAAGATAAGATAATGCTGGGTATGAATATAAATTGCAGAGTATGGCATAAAAAGACTACTATTTCAGAAGTGAAACAGAGCCTTTGTATTATTTTGCTGATACATTTAAAAAAAAAAATTTGCTTACAGAAGCCAGGCATTCATCATTTCAATAAGCTGCAAATGTTGAGCATGTTCAGTGTTCTTTAAGTCACTTTCATAGCATTACTCCCGTACACCTGATGATTGCATTTTGGTGATTTTAATTTTTTGTTTGCTGGCATTTTTTTTCATTGTCCAAATGTTTTGTTGTGAACTTCTAACATCATTTGTTTTTCTTTATTTTAAGGTGTGACTGTACAGAAAAATTACAGAGTAAATTTGACTTCTTGCGGTCACAATTGAATGACATTTCATCCTTTAAGAATATCTACAGATATGCCTTTGATTTTGCAAGGGTAAGACTATTGGAATGTTAGAGAAGTTCTTATTATAATTATTCAGCGAGCTTGTACTTGAGTGGTTTTTGTGCTTTCTTTATTCAACCTTAGGATAAAGACCAGCGAAGTCTTGATATTGATACTGCAAAATCCATGTTAGCTCTTCTGCTTGGAAGAACTTGGCCACTATTTTCAGTATTTTATCAATACCTGGAGGTACAAGTTTCCTTGACTTTCTGAATGATGGCATAGTAGTTGGGCTGTTCTGTGAACAGATTTCAGGGTTTGTGTGGTTTTGCTCAAGAATGTATCCGTATTGCTGCTGTTCCCTTGTCGATGTGCTTATGAAACAGTGACGTTCTTGTGTACATCACAGATCCTTTTCTTCCTCCCTGTACCCCACCCACCCTTTCCTTATCAAAGGCAACTAAAATTCTGTCTTAAATAGTCTATACAGGTAAAATTAAATAATAGGGCCCCAGTAGTCTCTTCAGCTGTATCTGTGCTGAATTTCAAGTTTGCTTTGTGTAGATACAGTATGTAGGTACCTTGAGCTCTGCCTGTCTGGAAGATTTTGGTCAGATCAGCTGCAAGTGACTTAGTCAATAATGTGGATGTGTGTAAGTTGTGGAGCATGCTAGGCTTGAGACCATTCCCTGGTTTCAAATTAGTTCCAATGTTGCAAAGTAGAGGTCCTTACGATCATACTGTATTGTACCCCAGAGAAAAGATGATTCTTGTAATCATTCATTCTGAGCTAGGTACACCCCACTTCAGGGCAAGATGAAAGTTTACCAGATTTTGAAGCCTAAGAGTGATGACTTCCTGATTCCCTGTTATTTTGATTTTGCTCTGATCTTTCAAGAAACCATTTTATGTAGTTTCAGAACTATGAAATACGTACATGTGCGGTGTTTAAAAAAAATGAAAAACCAAGGAAGCAGTAGCCATTGTTACCCATTAAATTGTTTATTAGGAACTGACTAAAGATAAAATGAGCGAGATGAGGAACAAGATGCAGCGTTACCAGATGTCACTTGACATTTTAATGTTCTGAAATTATTTTCTCTAGCAATCGAAGTATAGAGTTATGAACAAGGATCAGTGGTACAATGTGCTAGAGTTCAGCAGAACTGTCCACGCAGATCTTAGCAACTATGATGAAGACGGTGCTTGTAAGTATTCATAACATTTTGCTTATTCAGCTATTATTTCAGTGTTTTAAATTTGCATAAAACATACTTCTGTAACAGAAACAATACTGTAAGGTATAAAATATTTATTGTCTAGCAATGCATAGAAAAACTGTCCTGATAACCATCCATCTTCAAACTGCAAGTATTAATTTGTAGTAGTGTGTCAGGGGTGTATGATGGTGTACTTGAGCCAACTTACATTCAGTTGAGGATCTGGTGAAGCTGCTTGGTACGTTAAACTATAGACTTGCAAATAGAATTATAAACAGCAAAGTCTCATTTTGTACTAATATATAATAAACTGTAGTTTAACTATAAAGTGGCCTAGCTGTTAGTCCTTGGGGCTGAACTTTACACCTGGCTGATAGTTGGTCATCCTAAGACTGAATTGCATTAGGCATCCCATTTTCGTCCATGTTCCAATTATGTGTAGTTTTGAAAGCTGTAAGAAGAAGGAATTAGTTGTGCCAATTTATAATATAACCTTATTTTTATGCTTTCTGTTCAGTTCAGTGCACCTGTCAGATGTAAAGAACACTTTTTTCCATAGTTCTGTGTAGTGTTATTTGTGCACTTTTTGCCACCTTTGGATTGAAATTATTGTAGTCATTTTTGAGTCTTAATAAGTATTTGACCATAGGATTGACATGGGTGTTAAGTAGACCAATAGTTTTAACCTTTATGCTTTAAGAGAAGGTATTTGAAAGACATTGGCAAGTATAACTCCAACTTTCATCCATTTGCAGGGCCCGTACTTCTGGACGAATTTGTTGAATGGCAAAAAGTTCGTCAAGCATCATAGCAAGAATTCAAAAGAAAATGCAAAAGTTTTTTTTGGTGCCCACCTGTACACAAACTAATGAGAAAAACAAAGGATTGCATTTTCATTCTTAAGAAAGACTTTACAGTAATTTTTTTTCCTTTTTTAAGGAAATTTTCTTGTTACACGTGATATGGGCATTGAACCACACCTCTTCTGAGACTGAAAGTTGGAGTTTTTGTTTTGAGTCTTATGTTTATAGCATTTATTTCAGAACAATAAAGATTCAGATTTGTGACAAAGGCCTAAAAGTGAAGAACGTCCCTTGAATGTGAGTGTGGTGTCTATTTTTAAAACCAAATCTTTAGGATTATCTTTCTCAGAAGTGCCCTTTGCTATGAATTTTTGAAGACCTTAAAAATGCTTAACTGGCACTGTTGCTTGCTGATGGTATGATTGTCTTGTGTGACAAATATTAGAAAGAATGACTGGTTTTTGGAGCCCTGGGTGGGAGTGTGCTGGTCATGGGTTGTGCCACAGTTTTCAGCTCCTTGTGGAGATAAAGGCCTTAAATTCTTGTTTTTTTCTTTTTTGTGCAGTACCCACCCAGTGGCATGGCATTTAATGGCAGGCCCTTTTAAAGCAGAAAGGTGCAGAGCATATGACTCTATATGCAGAATGGCTGAGAACTAGTTGCCTGTACTTCAGATGGTGAATACAGATAACTCTTTGGTACCGTAAGGCAGCTTCAAATTTTTACTACAACTTAGACTTTGCATTGCTTTGTATAAAAAGTGCAATCTGTATTTTAAAAGGGAAAGCTGGAAAGACTTGGTTTCAAGCTTTGCTGCTTATGTATTTTAGACTGGAAGCATTCACAACATGACCTTTTTTTTTTTTAATCTTCCTGGATGCTTTTCATAATGTAAGTCAAGAAGAGACTATTAAATCACCTACCTTTGACCCGAATATAACAGGCTACTGATTTTTACCCTGTTAACTCCATGTATTGAGTTCAGTAACTACTGCGATGGCACTTTTGGGTGCTCAGTATTGATGTCAACCTTTAAATACAGTAGAAGTTTGTCACTCTACCTTCCTGCCCAGGAGGCCTAATGCCACCCTTGAGAAGGAAAGAGATTTTAATGAGTAAATGTGAGAAACCAAAACAGAATGAGAGATTGAAGCATTTGTAACTTCTACTTTACTGTATAAATATATAATGTAGACTGTGATAATGCCATGAGACTCAGTCAGTGATCAAGGCCTCATTGTGCCAAATATTTCAACAGCTTGAAATAGGAATAGACAATGTAAGCTAGGCATGACTTGAAGATCTTTGCCTCAGGGAAATGACTTCTGTTTTGCACATCCCTTACTCATACTAACAAGCATGAGTTTTCCTATCCTTAAGGAAAGCTTTATTCCCAAGATGAATTTTTTTTCTTTTATAAGTAGGGGGGGGAAAAAAAAAGAAAGAAAAGGTGTGAGAAGAAATAAAAAGAGTGGGACAAACTAGTAGTGTGTGCCTCTGCTCTTGCTCTACTAGAGAGGACCACTCTTGCAACTTACTCGCCAGACCTGCTTGCGGTGGGTTGCAGGAAGCAATGCAGTGATGGTCCATGGGCTGTGCTGCAAGTCACCTGATAGTGGTGTGGTCTTCAAAATGCAGTTGAACCCCAGAAGTTTGGATCTGCCCAAGCAAAAAAAAGCATCGAGGGGAGAGGAAAAAAAAAAACAAACCACAGCTGAGATACTTGTAAGATCTCTGCTTGTACAGTGGCTAGTGTCTGTGTGTGTGCAAACACACGCACTACAGCTATTCTAAATATTTTTCCTACCTTTTTTTAAGGAAGTACTTAATTTTATACCTCACATAGGTTAGAGCAGTTCTCTTCAATATGCTACAAGTTGTCCATTTGCATTGCTAATTCTGATTTCACTCATAACAGAGTGCCTTTCATTTGGAAATTGCCCTACCCCATGGGAAGTTAGTGCCAGAATGAGATTAACTTCAAGAGCCTCAAGATCTGCTGGTAGAGTAAGGTCCTAAAATGCACAGATAAACATGCACCAATTAACTTACGTCAAGGGAAGTACTGCTGTATAGTAAATCTCTGCAGGGGCACTGATTTTGAAATGACTTTCACAAATTCTGTATAATGACTCTCCTTGCTTATTATATTTAGGCCCCATTATAACTGGAAAATTCTCTTTCCAGAAGTTTTGAAATACCAGTTAGAAGATGAATATTTGATAGTGTGATTGAAAAAAAAAAAAAGTCATCTTTTTTAGGTAACTGCGAATTGTTGTGAATTCAATTTAAACCAATTGGTCCTAGAGGATGGTATTAGAGTCTAACAGTAGGAGTGATGCATCTGCCAATCCAAGGTGGTCAAGTACTTACCGTTAAGGTGTAAGACACTATGTGATGTATCATTTGTATCTCTGTTAAGGTTTTATCAGTATTCCTATAATAAATCCATGTTTCAGGGATTTATAACTTGATTGTGTGTGTGATTGAAAATCATCAGTTACTGTAAAACTTTGACTGGGAATGAATGTATTTAAACTACTTAAAATCAATATAGTTTTTCAAATTTGAATAAAATAGGTTTTAAGTTATGTTTTTGTGCTCAAAACTGCAATCGGATTTACTGTTTAAATGTGAACTAATGGCTTGTACAGTTTCATTGTGAGCTGATCACTTTTATTAGCTGTCTTTTATTAAATCACCTTACAGCTTACTGTGGATAAGTGCCAAAAGCTGTTTATTTATTTTATTTTTTTAATTTTATGCGTGTCCACAAGCCAAAACTGAGTTCAGCTAAATGCTTTCTTTAGTCTTTGAACTTTAATTTTGCTTTGCTCAGGTGCATTTCAGTCTATTGAATTAAAAAGAAAAAAGTGACAACTTATTTTTCAGTATTCTAAGATGAAAGTTCACAGGTGAAATATGCTGCCACAGTTATGACAAATAATAAAAATGAAGGTGAAATGTCTTCCAAAACTAAATCATAATGGTGTCTAGCTTGATGTTACAAACTTCACTTTAATCTTGCTTTCATTTCCTAATATTAATTCTTCCTAGCATAACTAATTTTTTTTCTAGTTTTCTGACAGTTTTGGTTTTTAAATCTGAAAATGCCCACCTGTTCATGGAAAAAGCCATACTGGTAGATTGGAATGTAATGTTTCTCCTATGTAAAAATGTGATCTTGAATTAAACAGTCATGTATGTTTACCTCTGTCTTTAACTGTATATGTAGTTTTGATCCAATTTATCTTTACTGTTTAAATGTCTTAATTCTTTACTAATGGCTGTAATTTCACATTTCTATATAGTAGAATTTGAATCTTGCATTTGAGATTACTGTGGATACACGCGTGGTACCAATCGCAGGTGGACCAAAAGGGGGCACTGTGGTCTGTATTTCCATTGGTAAGATTTTTTTCATATCTCAAAAGCTTTGAGCTGATGTGCTGATACTGACTGCACAAAAATTACAAAAGGGACCATAAGTTTAATGTTTCTGATGTTTTGTTCATTTTTTAAGCTAGTGAACAGTTCTTTCAGTGCGATATGTACAAATTTGTACAGGTTTAGCTTCGTTAAGTATGACAAATAAAATGGTATGTAATAGGGCAGAAAACTTACTTTTTTTTGTCATGCTGCCTCTTTTAGTTTTTTCTTTTGCGTTTTTATATCTGTTTTCAAAATCACTGAGAGACTTAATTCCAGCAAATGGCTCAGTCTTAACTTCTAGCAACCTTACTGAATAATTTCTTTGCTACTGTAGGCGCATACAGAAAATGGAACTTGATCTCAACTGGGAGCAACAGCAAACCCTGTTCTTGATTATATTATGAGGTGCTAATAGAACATAATGGTCCTGGTAATTAGCTGTCATGAATTATTCATTGGATGAACACTTTTGCAACAACCTGTTGCAATGCATGTGTATGAAAAGAGAATGAGCCTTTCTCTCTTCCCCCATACACCTCCCTGCCCCACCCCCAGCACATCGCTTGGGTCACTGGTCTGTTTTTAGGAGAAGACTATGTGTTTTCTCGTGTACTCTTCCATAGGGTCTTTCAGAGCCCACTACAGAAAGAACCAAAGACAGCATCCCATCATATGTTTGAGTTAGCGAGGCTGGTTTCCTTGCAGATACAGCTTGTTCCACTACTCGACACTTTCTAGTTGTTGAGGTCTGATTCCATACCTGCTTCAGGACACTCTTCCCTCACGAATATCATCGCGCTCTCTCAGACCTAAGGCAGTGCCCCTTTGTTGTCTCCACGGTTCCATTTCATTTTCTTTTGATAATGAAGTTCCCGATGCCTTCCTGAAGCAGTAGGATGTTGAGAGCTATGCAAACCAGGCGTCTCATATCTGTATCTACGAGCCATGGCAACAGTTCTGTTATTTCTCTTTCCCCTTGTCTTCTGTATTATCATTCTGTATTTCTTTCTGCCTCTGTGGCAAAAGACACTGTAGTGTTAGGTAGGCATATTAAAGACTGAACATGTACTGCAAAATGATGTTGGGTAGTGTTATCTGAATTTCGATTTTTAAACCACTGCCAGGCTTGTCACCAAAATGAAATTAGTTCTCAGATTTGTATATCACTTCATCCAGACTGTAAATTTTAATCTTGCTCCTGTTTTTATCTTAGCTAATCAGAGTATGGCATTCTCTGTATGTTGGGATCTCCTTAGCTTAGCAACTGACTGTGGTAACAAAGACAGAAGATGAAGTTACTGAATTTGTCTGTTTTATAGGCCGTACAGTGGACAGATTTTTATCTTAATGAGCTGAGTACTATTTCTTAATGCAAGTTGCTTCCAACCAACAGTCAAGTTAGATTGACTTACTACTTTATAAGTTATTAAAATGTCATGGTTGTGTCCTGTTCCTCTAGAAACTATGCCTATTAATGAGGATGCTTTAAACACGTGAAATGTTTCTGCTTCTTAAATTAAACTTCTTCGCTAATTTTGACAATTTAAGAAAAAGAATCATTCTGTGTTTTAGGGGTTTTGTTCATGTATGTGTTTTTATCAGCTGCGTAGTGAATTAGTGCTGATTATAAAAATAAAGGTTTTTTTCATCTGCTTTAAATTCTAGCAAATATACAACTTAGTTATTTCCTTACTGTTTTCAGAATTATTTAATTTTTATTTTCGCTGTTCATTTTATTATGGTGAATTAAAGGTCTGGAACATAGTATTGCCACCTTATTTAAGTTTTTTCTGATAATAGCACTGAGGTGATTCTCTTTTTAATTTTTTAAGTATTAGAATATTTCAGCGAGGTTTACTGTGCCTATTCCAGTAATTTAAATTACAATAAAATGATAGATGTGACTTGTAGCCTGCTAACTATTATAGATTTAACATGAAATAATTTTTTGCATTCAAAATCAGTTAACTAAATCAGTTTTTCTAATGAAAGAGGAAATATTATCCTATGATGTAATGCCTCTCAATAATTAAATCTTATAAAGAAATATAATAAACATCAACAGCTAATATTATATCCTTATCTAGCTGCTCAACATACTTCAATTTGAACATGAAAAAGCATTAGTCAGGACACCTGAACAAATGATTCAGAACACATCTGAAATATATTATTATTAATCCATAAGAAACGTAATCACTGTAAACTTTTGCAGATTACAGCAATGATAGAAAGAGGAACATTATTTAAGTTACAAGTAGGTCCTCTGCATACCTGGCGCTTGCTTCTGAGTTGTGCTTTTCTGTAATAAGTTTGAGGGATTGGTTCTACTTTCATGGTTCTACAAAACAAAGAAAAACAGTTTATTCCCTCATGCGTGGTTGATTTTTTGCATTAGGGATGAGTAGTAATACAAAGCCCTGCGCTGGAGTTTCAAGGGCTGGGCCTAGGGAACGACACTGATTTTTCGACATGATGTGCAATGGAAATATTCATGGCACATGGGAAAGAATAGGAAGTATATTTGAAAATAAAATGCAGTCATATCCTACCATTTTTCACTTCATTGCTATGCTTATTTGTTTAACCAGGGAATGTTCTGTTCCTATTTCAGAGTTCTAGTCTGTTTGTGTATATATGCACACACCTCTATATTTATTTAAAAAACAAAAAAAAGTTTCTCATCTGATTTTCAATCTGGTGGAAAATCCCCATAAAGAGTTTGAAGGTGGAAGGAGAATTAGAAAGGAGGTTCAGTTTTCCTATAGCATATGTGGGATTTGGAGGCTGTGGAGGTGGCCGGTCACCTTTCTGTCCTATGCAAATCACTGATCTCCCTCAATCGTGGTTTCCCTGCATTTGAATGATTTTGTCCTAGGAGCTGGTTTAAAGTTTTGCTGGTGAAATGCTGTTCCTTCCTGAATCTTCAGTAGGCTTATTCAGGACCCATTGACTTTAATTATATGGTTTGGGGGTTGTTTTTTGTTTCCCCTGCCTTAGGCTGGTGATTACTGGCTTACGGAATGAATACTCTGCTGTGGAAAAATGTCAATGTAGAAATGGAGATGCCAAACCTAACAGTGTTCATGGGAGGATGATAATTATTGCTGACACTTGAGTGAACCACCAAGATAATTGTATGCCAAGACCTACCCTTTACCAGTGTTTCTGACTTCTTCTTTTGTTAAATTGTTTATGGAACTGTGATTTTAAGTCACGTATTAAATCACACAAGGATATTGCTGTGCCTATGCCATACAACTGAGTGTATGTGCATTGGGTCTGTCTGAGAGGCAGTTAATTTTCCCCATAGCAGCCCGCACCATTCATCAGGGAGCATACTCATAGTCCGTGGTTAATAACAGAAAGACTATTATTTTTCTATTAATTTGAGAGTTTGTGGGGTAGCTAGTGTACTAGCATGTAAGGCTTCGGTTTCATTGTACTAGGTATTGAATAAAACTTTTGTCCCAACCTATTGACATTACTGTCTTACCAATGAACACTGTGCTTACACTTTGCATAGTGCTTGTCTTTTAACTGGAACATTCCTGCAATCATAATACAAAATATTTTCCATTTAAGTACATCATCTGTAGTTGCTCAATATTCCTTAAAAATGTAATTAAACCAAGACCTTGTTTTCTATTGTTAATGTTAGCAATGCAAGAGAGAAAATCACCTCTTTCCCATTTATTACTTTGTTTATACATTTCTTAAATGTTTTGGGCTTCCTTACCTCAAAGATTAGATTCATGTTAGCGTAGTTTGAGTTCATCAATGATGATTCTAACCAAGTTGTATGATTATTTTGGTTAAATTTTGCCTTCTGGAAGTAAATAACAGGGGCTCAGTTCTCCAAACATGCTTAAGATTTCATCCTTACAGAAATTACACGCCATGTTTATTTTTAGGCCCTTCTAGCTTCAATTTTAAAATGGTTCATACCTGAATTTTCTGCTGTGTCTGAAATAGTGGCTGCCTGAACTATACCAGAAGCAGTAAATACTAATAGCTAAACTTCTGCTGCTTTGAAGTGCCAGGTGGGAGACAGAGGAAGTGCTCACGTTTAGGTTGGGTTGCAGGCCAGCTTTATGTGTACATCACTTGGGCTGCAGTTTGAAACAGATGTGAAGTTGGCTAGTTGGCTGTATTTCTTTTAAGTAAGTCTTTTTTCTTATGTTGCAGCAAGAAGTAAAGATTGCCGCATCACGTTATGCAACATCTTCATAGATTTAGAAATGGTGCGGCCTAGTGAAGCACAGAGAAATAGAAGGAAGTGTCAGGCAGTGTCTGAGTGAGCTTTTGGCTGGTCTAGTGCATTGTGCAAACAAAATTATCTAGTCTGAATTTTCAGATTTTGGATGTTTCCTTGTGCAGGTGCCTAACGTGCTGCAGTGGGCCTGTTTTTAAGATGATTTGAATATCCAAAAATGTTGGTGCTCGTCCTTTGCAATGGTGTGACCCCTTGATAGAGTATTCTGGTGGTTGCTAGGTAGAGGAAACCATTTAATTGCTGAAAGTTTCTCAACTGTAAGAGAGTCCTCAAGAAAGCAAGGACCAGTGGACACTTCTTCCTGTCTTGCACGTTTGTCATGCTGGACATCAGGAGTAGATGCACTTTGGCTGTCCCCAGCCACGTTTGACACCCCCAGAGACAATCAGCTTCTGGCAGATTTGATCTGGAGTAAGGAATTGGTAAGTGATGCTCACAACAAACGTTCACTGAAGATCTATGTGTTACAGAAATGTGACACACCAATGCTTGGTAGCTAATTTGAAAGGAAAAATGTTACAAAAGCCATTTAAAATCTAAATGAAGCAGGACTAGATTTAACCAGCTTTAATAGATTTAATTTGTGGGCTGAAATTGCCTTTTTGCAGTTCAGAAAGCCCCAAGTTACTTTGGTTTTGCTGAGTTAGCTCTGTGGGGTTTCGACTGGAAATACTTCTGTGCAACATACAACACATTTTTGTAAACAAGGAAGTGATTGTGGGTTTATATACCAATGTAGTGCCGGTAAAATATACTTGTTGGGAATAAATAGAATTTCTGGACATAAAAGCATATCTTTTGTTACTGGAGGGTGGCTTACCTGGTTGCTTTATTTGCTACTGTTTGCTATTTATGGCCAAACTATAGTGAATTAGCACTATGTTAAAAAGTAAATTTACAATTTTATATAAACACAACTTTACCCAAGTTTCTGGACAAAGGGTAGAAATGACACCCACAAACAAGAAATCTGTGTTCCCTCTGTCCCTTCCTACCCTGCTTCCCTCCTCCGTAACTGTATCTCTTTCCAGTATATGAACGGAAAAACCCTGAAGAAAAATTTCAGAAGAATGAAATGAAGAAACTATGACTAGGGGCAAGAGAGTTTTATTTTAATTATAATTTTTCCAAATAATTTGATTGGAAATATGTAGTTGGAAGCTAAGCTTCAGAAACAGTGCAATGAACTAAAGCTATGATATTGCAATGTGTATTGAGTGTTGTAAACATCTTGCAGAAGTTATGCTTGTATAATTAAAATCCTGTTTTTCTTCCTAGTTTCAATATAAGACATCAAAGGATCAATCATCTTCAGGGAAATATTTAAATTCAACTGCTATGAAAGTCGAATGTTTCTGTTTCCTGAGAATTACACCTTGGATCTAAATTTCTTGGTCTTTCTCTATGTAAAGAATCGAATGGAAAAAAGGGTTTACAAAACAAAAACAAAGTAATGGTTTCTCACTTAGGTAACGTGATTATATCTGACTGAAAATCTGCTAGATATAGTTCAAGCAAAGTTATCTGATGTAAGAGACTGAGAGCAGAAAGAGTATTAATAAATCTGTATTTGGAAGAATATTGAAGCGGTTTATAGCTACAGCAAGTTAAAATATATCCCACCAAAATATTGAACCAAGACTCTACATTATAAATGTTTTAAAGTATTTTGGGCGTCCACCAGTGGCATTGATATGACTTCGAACAATCATTTCGAATTATTTTTAAAAATGAAATGACAGACCTGATAAGTTGAAACAAAATGGAAGTTTTTGTTTTGAAATAATGACTTTCGCTCTTTTTTAAACTATGAATTCAAAATTTGTGCAAGTAATGTTATTTTTTAATCTAAGTGTATGAAAAAAAAGGTTTGATACAATTATGTTGCCTTTCACAACAGGCCTTTATTATGTCTGTCATCGGTGCAACCCGCTGTTATGACCAAATTAGAAATCATCATGTCCCTACTCTCTTCTATTTTTCACTTCAAGGAGAATGTGCCATATTTTAGAATATGAAAATGTAATGGTTATTTTGAGTGTTAACCCAGAGGGAGGATTTGGAACTTTAAACAGTGTAGCTTATCAAGTTGACTTTTTGGTAAATCTAACCAGAAAAGTTGCAGTGAACACTCATCTGCTGATTAAAGAATGTGCATTTAACAAACATCTTGCACGTGCTGCAGAACAGCAGCAGAATTGGCCTATTTGTGTTTTTTTAAACTAAGATTGATGTAATTAATGACTAGATTCACACCTAAACTCTGATCCACAGAATCTCTTAACAGGACAAGAGCCCATCCGTCTTTAGGACTGTCTCCTTGCAAAATGCATCCTAGAAAACGAGTGGGGACGAACAGAGCCCTGCTGCACTCTCCAGGAAGCCAATGTCAGAGTCTTATCGGTGGGCAAAGATTTTGAAATACAGTTTTCAAAAGAGATCTGGGAATGCTATCTTTAGGTTGTCATGGACATGCGGGTATACCTGAAATCACAGATAAATACACTTGGGGCAATTTTCTCCAAGTCCACTTCTAAATGTGATAATGCAACACATGTGCAAAGCACAGCTAACTGTGCCATTACCATGGCAATACTTACAGGCTGCGAGAGGTTCTGCAGAGTGAGGTTGCTACTGAGAAAGAGCAGCTTTGCATAAACATTGGGCTGTACTCACACAGAAATCCTTTACCAGAAAAAAGGAAGAAATACCACTGAACAGTATTTACAACTGTGAGATTTGAATACTTCTTTGTGGCTCGTTAAACAGGTAACTTTATGTAATTATAGAGTACTATGGAACTCTGTAATGGATGGCGGCAGATCTGTAGAGTGCTGCGGTAGTGCAAAAGCAATCTAGTTCCTTTTGCTGCTGAATTGGACCTTGAAGCTCTCTGTGTATACAAGAAATGAAGCTCCTTGTTTGTTCTTATAGTAATTGGTGTGCAAGGTATGTTAGGGAGGTCTCGGGAGCACAGTTCTCTCAGCCGACTTTGCCGTCTGGAGTAAGATAGGAGCCAGCATCCGGATCCACCGAAGCATTTCGGCATACGTTGGATACCTATGTGCAATATCTAGCCTTAAGAGGCGACTAATGGGCCCAGGCTTCTGCTGGTTCCCAAGGTGTGCAAGTATCTGCTGATGGGTGTCCCCAGAACAGCTGCATTTGACGTTTCTGAGCAAGTAGATGCCTAGATCATGTGTAAGCTCAGTGGCAATTCGAAGAGCTGTCACCTGTTTTTCTTCTGGGCAAAATACGGGAGGCATCCCAGATTATACCTAATTGTTTGAGCCACACGCAAAAACACAGTCATGAACAGAGATACTGGTCTTCCTTTTGTCCCGTAGCTTAGTAAGCTTACATAGCTTTTAGGAAAACTCAGATAAACATTATAAAATTAAATCTTCATTTTAGCAGGGCTTGCATTTCTGATCTACCACAGGGAGTGTCGGCACAGTCTGAATCAACCTTTTCCAAATTTCTTAAAATCACTTTTGACTTTGACACATAAGTCCAGTTCAACAGAAGAAGTAAGGTTTATAACTGAGCATATTCAGCATAGCGTATCAGCTGTGTAAACAGGTGGGATGTGAATCAGAGACACTGAATGAGTTCATCAGACTGTTGGAAGCTACAGCAGATGAGGCACTGACCGTTTCCTGGCATCACCAGCAATCCTGCAACCAAAGCAGGGGATACAGGATCAGCTCTGGTACAGAAGGAGGAGCGAGCTACTAGAACTACGTTGTTCAGCACTTACAATTTCTTTGGAGATGTGGCCCAGTCCATCTCCATTTAACGTCATTCATGAAATAAATGCCCAAGGCCTGCGGAGATTCGGAAACTGTAATAAAAATGGAATGAACAGATTAAAGGAACTGTCACAGGTAGGAGAAGGAACTGAAAAGCTGGGCCGTCAGGGAGAAAAACACGATGCTTTTAACAACAGTAAAAAGAGTGTGATCAAACATATTTCCTTTTCCATTAATTGTTTTTGTATTGTCTCTTGCCATTTCTTTCTGTTTTAGGAGACATACAGACATGGAAAAACTTTTAAGAACTGTTACTTTTTTTTCCTATGGTTTGTAGAAAACTAGAGCAAAGCAAAAGCAGGATAAATCACTTCACATGAAGAACCACATCTACGCAGCCCACTTCTGCTACTCAGACTAGTTTATTTTGGGCTAGGTTGGGTTTCTTACACTGCTGCCAAGTGAATGTTGCTCCAGTGTGAATTTTACTTGCTAACTATGTAGGACAGTGTTAAATGCTCCTAATCTGATACCTATAAAAAGAGCTGATTTCAAAGAAAATCCTAACTTTACATTGATTGCTTCTCTATCTATAATTTGAAAAATCTAAGGAGCATTTCATTTGTGAAATTTCCCAATAAATAATAAATACAAATAGTTTGTCCTCTAAAATAATAGTAGTTCCTTTATCTCATGCAGAATTTTCTTTCTAAATTGACCTCACTGTTAGAAAGGTCCTTACTTTTCTGTTCAGAAGGTGCGTTTTCCCATTGTTAAAGGGACTACTGCACATGGACCGGGTAGGACAGCATCGCTGCACGGGCTGTTTGGGTTCCAATTATCAGGTAAAGGGAGGCCATCAAAGTTTCGGTCTTGAGGTCTATGGCATGTTCTAGAGGGAATTTTCCCCCCTCTGTTTCTATATCCTTTTGTTCCTGTGGAGATCACCTTCATAACCCTCATCTGAAGTGGACTTGATGCCAGAAAGTTATCAGTTGTTTATTCAATTTTAAGTAAGAAATGCAGTCCCTTTTGAAATGCGTAACTCTTTTGGACATGCTTGGTGACCACTTCGATGTTTAATATTTTTCCCAGCCTTGATGTGTCACTGCTGTACCTCATCAGTCTTTGTTTTCACGAAGCATTAAGTATTGGTGAGCGTTGTTCACAGCGCATCAGGCCTATAATAGGCAAGCCCAGGAAACTCAGAAGGCTGCGGCTCATTGGGAAATTTTGACAGGAGACTTCTACAGAAAATGCTGCAAAATGCATATCAGTTAACAATGCGCTCTATTAATTTTCTAAGGTGCATTCTTTATTACTTAATATGCACATCTCCTGTAAGAAAGCCATTCTTTTCTATTACTTGTTCTGTAACTGAGGCTTTGATTCAGAAGTCACAGCGTAACATCGTGTGGCCCATGCAATTTAGAAATAAACTGGAACCACAATAGTCCCACTCTGTCTTAGAAAACCCTGTATCTATGAACGCAGTAGTACCGCGGGTTTGACCTCCTTGGGTGCTACACAGTTTTGTTAGGTGTTCTTGTGGTAGCTGCTAACTTTTTCACTTCAGGAGTGGGTGATGTCTATATACAACCTGGTTACCAGAGTGTTGTTTTAAGAAAGCCCCAAAACACATGTGAAATTACTATCGGTAACAAGGCTGTGATTTGTTACTCACCATTATCCCTTCACAGATTATAAGTATTTTTCTTGTTTTAAGAACAAATATAGTTGCAAGCCTAAGAAAATATAGAAATATTTTATATCCATTTGGTGGGTTTGTTTCAAAGTAAAGCTAAGGTACAGCACTTTATGTTGCCAAACTTGGACCTTACATATTCTGTTGTGGCCTATTTTTCCACCAACCAAGTGTCTGTGCCTCCTTCCTGTCAAACTTTTGTCGGCTATTCCGTCCCTCTTTTAATCAAGACTTGCTTTGAGTCCTGCAGCTGAGACCCAGGAAAGTTCATCTATTAGTGGTGCCCATTCTCCTCATTTAAACCTTGTATGAAATGTTTCCATTGATCCCAAAGAATCCAGGCTGCTGTGGTGAGTTAAAAAGCTTGTACACCTTCAGAACTTTGTTTAACCATAAAAATAGCCATACCTTGTCTATGACACCTGGAAACACTGAAACTATACTGTCCTCTGCTAAACATTATCTGCCTGAAAACCATCAACTTGATGCAATTTTTTTTTGCCTTTTTTTCATGATTTTTTCATTTCTGCATGTAATTTGCTTCTGTGGGTGGGTCAAATACATGTTAAGGACAGGAGCGACCAAAACAACTACCTAGTTTTAACATCTGGGTAATACTGGCAGTAGAGTTTTACCTAGTGATTCTAGCTGCACATAGGTATTCTTTTACCTAGCTCTCCAAGAGCAGTATCTGATGCTAAATAGATTTTTTATATATTGTAACAGTATTGATGTACTGTGAACGTTTTCAGTAAATTCATTTTTCCATTTTAAAACCAATAAAATTATAATTGACATCCAGAGGGACCTTGACAGGCTTGAGAGGTGGGCCTGTGTGAACCTCATGAAGTTCAACCAGGCCAAGTCCAAGGTCCTGCATGTGGGTCAGGGCAATCCCAAGCACAAATACAGGCTGGATAGAGAATGGATTGAGAGCAGCTCTGCCAAGAAGGACTTTGGAGGTGTTCGTTAATGAGAAGCTCAGTGTGCACTTGCAGCCCAGAAAGCCAACCACATCCTGGGCTGCATCAAAAGAAGCATGGCCAGCAAGTTGAGGGAGGTGATTCTGCCCCTCTACTCCACTCTGGTGAGACTCCACCTGAAGTGCTGTGTCCAGCTCCAGGGCCCATAACAAGAAAAGGACATGGACCTGTTGGAGTGAGTCCAGAGAAGGGCCACAAAAATGATCAAGGGGTTGGAGCACCTCTCCTACGAAGATAGGCTGGGAGAGTTGGGGTTGTTCAGCCTGGAGAAGAGCAGGCTCCGAGGAGACCTTATAGCAGCCTCCCAGTAGTTAAAGGGGGCCTACAGGAAAGATGGGGAGAGACTCTTTATCAGGGAGTGGAGTGATAGGACGAGCAGTAATCATTTTAAACTGAAAGGGTAGATTCAGATTAGATATTAGGAAGAAATTCTTTAAGGGTGGTGAGGCACTGGAACAGGTTGCCCAGGGAGGTTGTGGATGCCCCATCCCTGGAAGTGTTCAAGGCCAGGCTGGATGAGGCTTTGAGCAGCCTGGTCTGGTGTGAGGTGTCCCTGCCCAGGGCAGGGGGGTTGGAACTAGATGATCTTGAAGGTCCCTTCCAACCCGAACCATTCCATGATTCTATGACAATAACAGTGGCAAGAAGCTGTAGCGGCCTCCTTCCTCCCCGAACGAGAGAGCAGCAGTGTGCAGGCAGCCGGACGTGCCCGCTAGTTCTGCTCATGAACACTTTAACGAGGTCTGTGCGGCGGTGTCCCGCCATGTCAAACCGCCGCCACCGGGGGGCTCCTCGGCTGCAGCCCCGGCCCGGTCCCCGGGGAGAGCCCAAAGAGCCCAAGCGCTCGGGGCCCGGAGGGGGCGCCAGCGACAACTTACGATCGTCTCTTTGCAAACCACTCGTTTTTCGCTTTTTGGTTCTAAACAGGAAATAAGCACAGCAAAGCGAGGCACAGCAAGACTGCCAGTCTCTCCACTTCTGTCTGTGTTTGTTGTGGTATTTATTTCAGTACAAGGACAGAAAGAATGAAAACAGCCCTTTTAAGTAGTGTTTATGTGTAGGACAAGCATTGCTACAACTCTTCACTCAGTTACTGGATTGTGTCTCATTTTGAAATGTGATCTAGACACACGGAATTCAGAACCAAGCGAGAGCATCTGATTCTGATAAACGTCATTAGATAAGACAGCTTTATGGTTTCTTTGAGTTACCCAAGGACATGGATAAGGTGAATCTCTGTGTCATTTTTGCTCTTTCAAGTGTGTAGCCTTGACTGAAAGGCAACAGAAAGTACTCTGCTGTGACCAAAAGTTTTTCATATAACAGGACACAGAAGTGGAGGTTTCTTAAAGTGTCTTGGTACCTAATTCCTTAAACACGAACCTGTCCCTAACACCAAAAAACAAAAGTTGAAAATAAGTTTTAGAATGAAAATCAGTATTGATTTTTACTCATAACTGAATGATTATCATGTAAGAAGGAATAAAAATGCTACTATCTTATATGGAGACAAACAGTAGGATCTTGTCCCATTGAACTGGGATTTGCTTCGTAGCAGTACCTGGAAATGCTGAGAATGCAAAAAAAATGTTAATTACTCTTCTACTTTTTTCTCATGTGGAATATCCATGTGCACTAGGCTTTTATAACAAAAAAAAAGCCCCATACTCAATGATCTTAAATATCTAATGTTAAGGTCCTATGATTCTTGCGGAACTCTACCACAGCTGCTAAAATAAAATAATAACTTCAAAAAATCTGGAAATGCGAACACTTTACATACTCACTGCATACTTACATATAGTAGACTAACTGTGCCACTGCACTATAGAGACTGAAATAAACCATAAAACCAGTTTGACAGGCCAGTTAAAACAGTCTTCTGTTCCTGTCCATATACACAAATTTTCCTGTTGACTTTCATTCTCCATTTTTGAATATGGCATGGCCGTTGCAAGAATATCGTCAAATACAGTAAATAATCATCTGGGTACATTAACATTCTAGTACTTCTGTAAACTTCCTAGCAGAATAGGGATGACATTTAAGGATTTTGTTGTTTTAGAAAACATCCTATAAAGTACTGACTTGTGAACTGATTTAAGTGGTCAAACCATGCTGCAATAGGCAGAATTTCAAAGGAAATGGAGCACAGTTCTTTCCCTTGCTGATGCTGCTGCTGAGCTATGCAGCTTGTGATGAATATGCAACTGATTCTAATGGAAATGAGAAACAGATAGGAAATCGACATAGTTTTGTGCTTTAAGGAGGTTTCTGGACAATAGTCAAAACTACCAACTTATATCTGGATACAGCCTGGGCAATGAGTGGACTGAGAGTGGCCCTGTGGAGAATTTTGGAGTACTGGTGGATGAAAAGCTGGACATGAGCCAGCAATGTGCACTCGCAGCCCAGAAAGCCAACCACATCCTGGGCTGTATCAAAAGAAGCATGGCCAGCAGGTTGAGGGAGGTGATTCTGCCCCTCTACTCCGCTCTCGTGAGACCCCACCTGGAGTACTGCGTCCAGCTCTGGAGACCCCAACACAGGAAAGACATGGGCCTGTTGGAGCAAGTCCATAGAAGGGCCACAAAGATGATCAGAGGGCTGGAGCACCACAGGTATTAGAACAGGCTGAGATGGGTCTTTAAGCAACCTGGTCTAGTGGGAGATGTCCCTGCCCATGTCAGGGGGGTTGAACTAGATGATCTTTAAGGTCTCTTCCAAGCCAAACCATTCTATGATTATATGACAATAAGGAAAACGAGGTTTCCCCACAAAGACCACACAAAGCAGAAGAACCAGCTAATGGTTCATGAATCAGAAAATTTTATTTCAAGGTCAGTTTCACACAGAGAGGGCGGGTGGCGCGGGGCTGCCCTTGTCCACGGCTGGGGGGGGCCTCAGTTGCATGTGTTGACTTAGGCGAAAGCTGCAGAAAGCACTGGCTGAGTGGCTGCGGAGGGAGGGGACGGGAGTGTGCCATGGTCTGGTCCTGTGCCTGTCTGGGCCTGTGGCTGCAAAAGGCAGGATAAGAAACAAAGGGGCAACCACCCTGGCTCACCATGGGCAGCCTCTGACCAGGGCTCTGCCAGCCTCAGGCCAAGGATCTCAGTCCCACATCTCCCTGGCAGCCAGGAGACACCCATCTCATGGTGGCATGGGACACGACCGGCCAACCGCCCACTCTGGCAGTGTCACTGCCTCACTAGGTTTGTGCCAAGAGCTGGTGTCATTTTTGATTCCTTAACTTTGTGTCAGTGTCCTTGTAGAAGGCAGCAAATCTCTGGCTGAGTGTCTGAGACAGGAGTGCAGCATGGTCTGGTCCTGTCTCTGTCTGGGCCTGCAGCTGAAAAAGAAAACAAACAACGGGGCAGCCACCCTCAATGACGATGGGCAACCCCTACCCAGGGCTCTGCCAGACTCTTGATGCCTTAACTTCGTGTCAGTGTCCTTGTAAAAGATGGTGGATCTCTGGCTCTGTGGCTGAGAATGAGACTTCGACATGGTCTGGCCCTGTCCCTGTCTGGGTCTGTGGCTGCAAAACACAGGATAACTGACAAAGGGGCAACCACCCTGGCTCACCATGGGCAACCCCTGCACAGGGCTGAGACAGACTCTTAATGCCTTAACTTTGTGTCCATGTCCTTGCAGAAGGCAGCAAATCTCTGGCTGAGTGTCTAAGGACAGGAGTGCGCCATAGTGTGGTCCTGTCCCTGTCTGGGCCTGCAGCTGAAAAAGGCAAGATAACAAACAAAGGGGCAACCACCCTCATTCACCATGGCCAAATCCTGCCCAGGGCTGTGCCAGACTCTTGATGCCTTAACTTCATGTCAGTGTCCTTGCAGAAGATGGTGGATCTCTGCCTGTGTGGCTGAGGATGAGACTGCGCCATGGTCTGGTCCTGTTCCTGCATGGGTCTGCAGCTACAAAATGTAGGATAAGAAAGAAAGGAGCAACCACCCTCACTGACCATGGGCAACGCCTTCCAAGGGCTCTGCTGGCCTCAGGCCAATGCTGTCAGTGCCATATCTCCCTGGCAGACAGGAGACGTCATGAGCCTTTCACCCACAGTGACATTGAAACTGCATCACTAGGTTGGTACCAAGAGCTGGTGTCATTTTTGATTCCTTAACCTTGTGTCAGTGTCCTTGTAGAAGGCAGCAAATCTCCGTCTGTGTGGCCGAGGACAGGAGTGCGCCATGGTCTGGTCCTGTCCCTGTACGAGCCTCCGTCTCTGGAAGACAAAGGAGGAGCAGTGGCCATCTGTTGCGCCACAGGCAACACCCACCTCCCTGCCCAGGCCCAGCAGCCCTGCCCTCCCCTCCCTGCCCTCCTCCTGCCTCTCGCCTCAGCCCTCGCTCACCCGCCTGCTCGCCTCCACTCTGGGCCGGCACCGCGCAGCCCTTTCTGTGCCCATCCTGAGCGCCCTGTCACCAACCCCGTCACATGGCAACCACCAGCGTTCTGCTCTCTCTGATACGGTCACCATGTCACCGGGTGTTCTAGAGCTGATGGAAATCCGAGCTCTTGGCTGCCTGGGGAAAAAGGGGTGTCACTCTTCAGCCTTGATCAAATGCAGTGGGATGGACAAACCCCATAACTCAGGCCCATGGGGAAACCATCCAACATGGAGAGCCCACTGTCACTCCTGTCTGTGTGGGGACAGCCTCTCCCCTGGGGCTGTGGTCACCTCACGGCCCCTCACCATCCTGTCCCACTCCACCTCCCCTGGGTCTCCTCCTTGCTGTCAGGGCCAGGGCAGAGCGAGGTGAAGCTCAGCATGAGGGTGCAGACAGACAAATGTGGTGTCTAAACACTGGGGAGTAATTCAGGTGTTTAACATACACTGACGTAGTGCCACTTGGGCTGTCTTACAGCCTAATATCCTATGGATACACATGAAACTGGCAGACAGGACCTCGGAAAAATGCATGCCTCTTTAGATCAGCCAGGAGGGATACACAATGGCATCTCACGTTGAACTAAATGCTACTTTAATCCCAGTTGTAAGCCCTAGAAGTCCGCTGTCTCTGTGCACAGACAGTCAGCTCACAGCTGGCAGCACAGAGCAGGGTTTGGGTGTCTGGAAACAGGCTCCGCAGTGTCGCTTCAGGGGCTGTGAGGAGCCTCACCTGAGCTAGAGCTGCTACACCAGGACAGGGCAAGGCTGGTGTGAAGGTGGCACCGTGCTGGTCTGCTCTGCCTCAGAGTGTCAGACACCCCACCACCTCCCAGTGGCACTGGGTATTTATTGGTTAGAAACTGAACGCCCTGTACGGATTAATTCATGTGCTTGAGGTTGGGTCTCCAGGGCACTTCATACACCCTGGCGTGTCTGTCCTGATCCCAGGAGGCCACTTCAGAGACCTCCCATAGATCCCGTGTCGCACATGGCAGCTCTATGGCCAGGAGGAGTTGGGGGTGGAGAAGCGAAGTTGAGCCTGGAAAAGGCGGTGAAGGTGTTGCTTTAATTTTTATCTTTGTTTCTCACTACCCAAGTCTATTTTAACTGGAAATAAGTTTTCCTAAGTTGTGCCTGTTTTGCCCATGACAGTAACTTGCAAGAGATCTCCCTGTCTTTCTCTCGACCCAGGAGAGCTTTTTCATCCTATGTTCTCCCTGGGGGAGTGAGTGAGCAGCTGGTCGGTGCCTGGCAGCCACCCAAGGTTAACCTGCCCCAGTGTGTAATGTCACAGAATCACAGAATCACAGAATCGTAGGGTTGGAATGGACCTTTGGAGATTATCTAGTCCAACCCCTCTGCTAGAGCAGGGTCACCTAGAGCAGGTTGCACAGGAACGTGTCCAGGCGGGCTTTGAATGTCTCCAGAGACGGAGACTCCACCACCTCTCTGGGCAGCCTGTGCCAGTGCTCTGCCACCCTCAAAGTAAAGAAGTTCCTCCTCATGTTTAGGTGGAACTTCCTATGCTCAAGTTTGTGCCCATTACCTCTTGTCCTATCCCTGGGCACCACTGAAAAGAGCCTGGCCCCATCCTCCTGACACCCACCCTTTCAGTATTTATAAGTGTTGATAAGATCCCCCCTCAGCCGTCTTTTTTCCAGACTGAACAGACCCAAATCCCTCAGCCTTTCCATCAGAGAGATGTTCCAATCCCCTAATTATCTTGGTAGCCCTTTGCTGTACCCTCTCCAGCAGTTCCCTGTCCTTCTTGAATTGGGGAGCCCAGAACTGGACACGGTACGCCAGGTGCGGCCTCACCAAGGCAGAGTAGAGGGGGAGGATGACCTCCCTTGACCTGCTGGCCACACTCTTCTTAGTGCACCCCGAGGTGTCATTGGCCTTGTCCTGCAGTAATGCTGTTTGGATTGTATGTACTGTAGATACAGGGGGGGTGATGGTCACTTTCACTTATGAACTTTTCTTCTGTATGGTTCTCAAATGGTTAGTGTTTCTAATCCTGTAAAAATTTGAACACGTACAGGTTGCCCAGGGAAGTGGTGGAGGCCCCATCCCTGCAGACATTCAAGGCCAGGCTTGATGAGGCTCTGAGCAACCGCATCGAGTTGAAGATGTCCCTGCTTACTGCGGGGGGGTTGGACTAGATAACCTTTAGAGGTCCCTTCCAACCCAACACATTCTATGATTCTATGATTCTATAGAATAGTTCATATGTATAAAGCTGCTCAAGTGGATTTTTTCTCTTTTTCCTCAGCAATCATCCATGTCTACTGTCATCTAAAAGTCTAACCCTCACCTTGGTTACTCGTGAGACTAGCGTAAGGCATCAAAGAACATACTGCTACAACTGTTCATGATCAAACTGTGGCAAGATTCTTCAAGGCAGACTCTTACCAGAAAGAGCGGACTGATACAGTTGATTAGACCTGGGACTAAACCCTAGAGTTTATTAATCCTGATGTTGGCTTTCTTGAGCATAATTCCCTTTCTGTAGCCATAGTATACAAACGCTTTATATGTATAAATATGTTTATAAAGTGTTTGGATAATGTATAATAGAACAACAGTACAATAATAATGTATTTTTTCCTGACAATTGTAGATTTCATTCACTAAAGATTTTAGTATAGGCACAGCTTTATATACATATAGCCTCACTGTACATATATAAAGTGCATGCAGACTTGAGGCTTAAGAAAAGACAGAACACACTTACAAGAGTTTAAGTAAGTGACTGAAATCCTTAGTCTAGAGAATAAATATTCCAGTAACAAGCCTGAAGTGCAAAAACAGCAGTAATGAAACATTCTTAATTATTAAGAATCACAAATTAGAATTGTATTATTTAAGGCATATTAGCAAGAATGTTCCAAATGTGAGATTTATTTGACTAAGAAATGGTCTCCCAAGGGAAGTCTGAGAACCAACTTTGAAACATTTAAAAATAGACTAAGTAAAGTATAATAAAAAAAAAAATCACACTAGGAAATGCTAATGACCTGACAATAAAAGGGACCAGAAATTTAATAATTTTTTTAAGTCTAATTTCAGTGATTACAGTTCTTGCTATATTCTATCTTCATAGGCAGCTAGCTACTAAGTCAGGCAACTGTCATGCCTATTTACTAATTTGTGCTTATACCCCTATAGCATTTATTTTATTAAAAACAAATTTTGAAAAGAATCTATTTAATATCATATTTTCATTGCTATTTTCGTAACGATATGGCAATATTGTCTGGGAGACGTATTGTCACAACAAAAAAATAGACAACTAAGTTAAATATAAAGACCATGGAAAGTTATGTTAGTCTACTGGAGGACTCCCAGACTAACAGGGTATTCAGGTAGCAAGAAGGGCATAATGTGGAGCTCGTTCCTACTGAAATCGTTAGCAGTTAGGATAGTCTTTCAGGTGTAAGGAATATTAGTACAGACTTTCAAAGCTGTTGTAATTTCATATAGATATTCCAGCCATAAACATCAGTCTTTCATGGAATTTTCCGTTCAGTGTTTGACTTAACTTGGTAATTGTATTGTTGAACATGACTGGTCTTAAAAATATGCCCGTGCTTATGGTGCAGCTTGGTGTCAAATACGTAGTACCCAGCTCCCATTGCTGTCTCCACATCTTTAAAAATCCAGTTAGATGCATGTCCGAATTGTTTGATACCTTTGACAAGGTGGCTCATTATCTTGTATTAGGAAAAAAACAAAGTAGGAAATTGATCCGTGTCCATGAAGTCCTATAATTCCCAATGAACCAAAGTTCTTAGCACATATGTCACTGCTCAGTTATTCTTATCATCTCTATATCTTGGGGCCTGAAGTATCCAACCAAGAGCACAAGTTTTGGTCAGAGCTGGATTATTTCTATGCCAATGAGAAGAATGAGGATATTTGGATACATGTGATGGATGTAGGCATAATTGACAGTGATATTACACAGTTGAAAATTTATGCTCAAACGGAAAATAAATACGGTATTTTTCCAGAGAAAATTCTACAAAGCTCAAGCTTCCTAAAACTACTTGGCACAAAATTCCAGGCAGTGAGGCTGATCAGATGACTCATGTCAACAGTCCTCCCCATCTCTTATTTTTATAATTTCCATTATGATTCTAGCAGAGGGCTACCTCTTTGTTGGCAGCGTTGACTCAAGTGCATCATATTGGGTCCAAGTTTCTGTATCTCCAGGTACTCTTTATGAACAGAAGTGATTAGCAAAAGCAAAGTGAAGTAAAGCCACTCGCCCACACTTGGCAGGCAGCTGGGCTGGGCGATGATTTGCAGCCAGGGAGTTTCTGTCTAGCCCTGTGTTTGCTATGCACAGTCACTCAACCATGAGCTCTCCTAAATTGCGGCCACTGTAGTTCAAGTGTTTTTTTTTGTTTTTACAGCCAGGGGTAATTTGGAGCACAAATCAGAGCAACGAACAGACAAAATTAGCTCTATATTGTAAAAGGACTACAGTTACATTATTCTGTTACATTTTTATGTTAAGTAACGGGCACTAATCAATGGTCCAGGTTAAAATAATTCCTGTTTTGTATTGTTCAATTCAGCACAAAGCCATGTGACAACTCCCCCAGTTTCAGTGTCAGCTGGTGCTTGGCAGCCCATTCCAGAATGTTTATAGCAGTGTTTAACGACTGGTTTGGCTTTCCATCTCTAATGGGAAGAATACTTTTCTTCTGAATTCCAAGGAGTAGCAGTCACAGCTCTCTATTTACGGATAAACAGAATTCAAGATTTACAGCTCATTTTTCTCCTCATTCCCTTTTTTTTGTGCTATGTATAATCATTTTTCTTATTCCCTGAATTGAATACATAAAGTAACTACTTCTATTACCACTTTTATTACTTTGTATTATATGCTATCTCCTCATCCGTTGCCTGTTTGTCCTTTTGGCACCTGGAACTGCAAATGATATCAATGTGGGTACACCAAGTACTGTGAAAGACAGGATCAGGTTTTGAATTTGTGAAGCTCATAGAAAGGGATCCCACCCTCTTACATGACTATATAGCTGTGACGACACTCAAATTACTCCTAGAAAATGCATTCATAATATTTATCATTTTTCAGGTGTTGGCATTGTGAGAAGCACTACCAACCTTACCCAAAGCAAGCTAATTCTGGGAAGAACTGAGAAAAAAAATGGTGTTCTTTGTTTCCATCTAGAAGTATTACAGCCAAAGTGGATCCTGCAAATAGAACAACACATAAGATCCTTCTGGGCTCCCATTGATGATTTCCTAAGGCAGGGCAGACTTAATAGCAGAACTACGGGGAGCTCTGAAGACATTGGTAAAAAGAAATTTTAATATTTTGTAGTTATTCTTAGATCAGAATTTAGTGAATGTTTGGTTATTAATAAAATGCCTACACTTGCTTCAAAAGTAAGTATGTGATGAGAAAGGATTCCAGGGAAAGAGCTGAAGAACCAAAGCTTTCAGCCCGAATGGGCTAAAGCTAGGGTAAAAATCTGCAAGACCCGCTGCTAGGAAATTAAGTGTTCAGTATGACTCCCATTTCCTGAATAGTGCTATAGGTTGATAATTGAGGAGGAAAACATACCTTCTTGTACTTCTGCCCTTTGTACGAATTGCATTGAATGACAGTGCATTTAAGAAGATTAATTAAGGATTGACCGTTGGACCCACATTATATCCTATATGCAGTATTTATCACAAGATACACCAGAAGGACAAAAGGCAAAGCTACTGCACAAAACTGTGTGCCTTAGCAATCCTTCCTTAGAGCAGCATGGCTGTCAGCTTCATTATCTCACAACTCTGAATCAGTGTCCATGTAATATGAAGGGCAAATGATCTGAAATCCTAGGAAGACCAAACATTTTTAATTTTTTTTTATTATTATTGATATGTTTTTGACCCGAAACAATGGACAAGATCAGATTGTTAGTGTTACTAGTTTCATTCATATAAATACTTGCATTTTCTGTGCCACCTGGGCAAAGAAATTTATCCTTAAATGAAGTATCAGTATTTCTTGCTGGTATATTACCTATGCTGTAGGATCTATATAACTAAAAAAGAAAACTAAGCACCAGTGGCTTCCATAGCACACTGAGAGAACGCTGAAATCATCATTAAATAGAGCTGACTTGCAAGTACTACTCAGCATCCCAGGAAACCAAAGCCAACGTCTGTTTTTACAAATGCAAAGGTCCTGGATCCAAAATGGCTTCATTTCACTATGACTGGGAGTTTCTGAGAGCAATCATTTAGTGTAGTCATTAGTTTACTCTGGCACAATAAGTGACCACAAGTTCCAGAGTGAAGTGAGAGCTTGTGATCTTAGAAATGGTGTACAGCAATCTGGACTGGTAAAGATGTAAGAAAACCTATAAATCAAAGTCTGTCTGTGCTTTATTTCATAAGACCCCCCTCAAAATGCCTTTTGGAATATTCATAAATTTCAAAATAAGGGAATTTTCACCATCTGTAATATACAGAAGAAGGGGAAGCAGCAGCTGCTCACAAGTTAAACAAAAGTCCTCCTAGCAAGAAGACACACAGCAGATCTCTCTTTTGCCTATGGCTACAACTTTGGCTTCAGATCTGTGGTGGGAGCAGTGTCCAGAGGCTTGTGGTCACCCTTCCAGTATTCCGGTATTGTCACTAATTTGGGTCACCTGCTACAGGACTGCTTTCAGTTCAACAGCTCTATACTCTGTATCTAGTTCATTATGTCTCATCTGAATGCATGTATTTTATGAACCTGACTGGGAGTAACTGGTATTTGAAGCATACAGTCACTGGTAAAATTAAAACTCGATGATTAATTTCCTCATTAGTTATGTGGTGCCATTTATTGGCCAGAGATCATATAGTGCCTTACTCATGTTTACATTCGTAGTAATTACAATTGTACCAACTATGTTTTAGGTTCTATCTCAGAAAAACAAAGACAGCATTTTCCAGGAGTAGCTGCAACAACATTGATGCTGCTACAGCCTGCTTATCTTTGCTTGGTTATTATATCTTACCAAATGTAAGATAATGTTCTCATCAGTTTGCCAAACCCTGCAGCACCTCAAGTATTTACTATACATTGGCTTCTGCACCTTTAACAGCAAAGAAACACATCTGAAAAAAAAAATGTAAAAAAACCCAAATCAATCAAAACAAAACAGAAAAAGATGGTCAAGCTTATTGATAGAGAAAGCCATCCAGGATATGTACAAGCACATGTGGTAACACAGTCTGTCATACTCCCCATTCCTCCGTACAGTTTTTGGTTAATATGTTCAATAAAACCAGACCCAGGACGTAGGCTACTACCTGAAATTCTTAGTCTCACTGGGAACCCGTTGTGCCCCCACCTGATGATGTTCCTGCATTGATGATCCACTTCCCTACCTGGCTCCTTCACCTGCTAAGCAACAGAACCAAGTTTCCTTTTTCTTTTATTTCTAATTTAACTGTATGGTCTACACTTTTTGCTTTATGCGATCCTCAATAATCAAAAGTGATTTCATGGCTTAATCTTTCTCATTTTATGCCCACATGCTACTGCTGTTACTTTATAGCCATACCTACTAGTGTTTCCACTTTGTATTCAATTCCTTCTTATTCTCAGGTATCTTCCAATGTAATGGTATCTTCTTTTGACCTTTCTCTTGCTTCAGAAGAGTTTGCCTTTACACAGTTTATGTACTTTATTTGCTTCTCTTAGAGGTTACTCTTGTCCTACACTCTTAGATTATTTTCTTAGACTTGGACTGTTTTCTCAAAAGATTGCATCTACCACTTCCGTGATTTTGTTGTGGTCTGCTTTCCTGAAACCAATTATTCTTATTCCAACTGTTCTCGTGTCTTCTTTCTTTCTAAAAGCAAACTTAGTATCAACATAGGAAAGAGAAAAGAAAGCTGTGGCAAACAATATAGAGTAGCTACAGTTGCTAGGTAATGACCTAGGTGGGTGATAAGACCTGTCAGTAATTATTTAGCTTTATTTTAATCTGAAGTTGTGATTTCATATTCATTTTCACTTATGCATAAATGGATGGAACAGTATGTTATCATTGGTTTCTCTTGACAGTTATAATTATGGTGGGTTTTTTTCACTTCCAATGATCTCTAAAATATTTAAATGTATACAGAAGAACCTTGTAAAATTTAGTAGGGAAGAAACCATGAGTGTTCTATGCAATTAATACATCTGAGATGTAGATAAATAATTATTTACTCAAATCTGTATGAAAAACCACAGAGGGATACTTTCTACCTCCTTTAAAAAACAACTAGTGATTTATATTAAATAACTGAATACTTTTTCTAGAATGCTAATGCTTCTATAGGATGCTAAGTAGCACACAAAAAGTATGAAAGGGATGAAGTCTGTACACTAAGAATTTATTGGAATTTAGCAGTAGGTGAAGTGTCTGAGTGATACACAATAAAAGAAAGGAAGGAAACACTTTGGCAAGAAAACCAAAAGTAACCTGTATTCTCATGAAGGCTTTCACAGGATTTTTAAGGATCAGAGGCAACTTCTGTTCTGAAGATCTCAACTAAACAGAGAAGAAAAGAAGAAACTGCAGGGGATGCAACTTCTATGTCATGGAAAGCTGAAGAGCTAAAATGTGCTTTGCTGATTAAGGAATATAAAGGTGCTGAATCCTTTGGCTTTAATACAATGGATGGAGAAACAAATTACAGATTACTTGAAATCTCTCTCTCCCACATGGTCAGAGAGTTATTCCAAGCACAGGGCTCAGCTCTGAAGTGAAGGATACTGTGGTCCTGCTGCTAGCATCTGCAGGAGGCTCATTGGCACCCTGCAAGCTCTACTGCTCAGCACTATGGCAGGATTGAGCACACAATGAAATATTTGTACAAACTTGCTTTCTCCCCAGCAGTATTATGTGTCTTAAACAGGACAGAAAATGACATAAATGTGAAGAAATATTTAGAAGCACACACTGGTTCCTCCTGCTTTTTAATGGTTTGTGCATTGGTATGTTTTCCATCTGTCACATAAAGTTGATTTCTTTGTTATTAGTTGAGGTTACTGTCAGTAGCTACTGTCAGTTCTGCTGTTTATAATCACTATGATGCTCAAACTGGGCAAAATTTATTTGGAGCATGGAGGTGTGCTTTTCAGTTAAACCTTAGTGTCTAACAACAAAAGACAACCAAGAAATGCTCTGTTCTGTGGCACTCTGAGGTTTTTACTGGCAGCAGCAAAGCCACTGCTAGTGTCATATTCCTTGCGGTGGACTCTTCCCACACTGGCTGAGATGGCCGGTCACCCTCCTGCTAAGGTAACCCGGCGCCTCAAGCTTCTTTTCTGCTCTACTCTGACAAGTGAGAGACTTGCTGTCTGTGCCCTCTGAATTTGTGATGTAAACAGCATTTTTTGTGGTTACCATTCTTGGAAAAAGTGGTGCTTTAGGAATAAAAACTCCTTTGCTTGGAAAACAGGAAAAAGCAGTGAATGCCACTCAGAAGTCTGTATTACAAGCACCCATGCTGTATGGACTGGAAACCAATGAAGAACTGCCGTTACCCCAGAATTGCTGATAAGCTACACAATGCTTAAGAATGAGAAAAATATTTACAGGGCCTTATTTCAGGTCTCTGCTCTACTCTGCTCTGCCAGTGCAGCATGCAAACTGAATTTTTAGCTACCCCGTACAGATTAGGAATCGATCTTACAGCGAGCTATAGTACTAACCTCAGAGCGTGGGACGAGGCTTTGAGATGTCAGTCAGTAGTGAGACAGGCAAGAGCAGGTGAAGGGTTTCTGGCAGTTTATTTCCTGGAGAGGTACGACCCTACCTCAGAGTTACAATGGGATGCGCAGCTCCAAAGAGAGGGGAGATCATGAAAGATTACCATTTACCTGTGTCAGGCCAGAGTATGCTGATGTTGCATTTCTTCCCATCCCATGCTCTCGTCTCCAAGCCAGCCTTCTCGAACCTGCAGTAGAGACTGTTCCCTCTGCCTCTCCCAGTCTTTTCTGATGTACCCCCATAGGTCTGTCCAGAAAACATGATTCCAGAACATACCTCTGTTATATACATATATATACATGTATATAACATGTATATATACATATATGTATATAAGGCATATATACCTATATATGTATATATGCCTTATATACAAGATTGTTCCCAAAAGACACAGAAAATGCAGGAGAGACATACTTCTCCACTAACGCAACCTGGAACGGCGTGTCTGCTGCTCCGCACTGAGCAGCACACGACACAGGTCTGCCCACATGGCAATGCAGCTTCTCCAGTCCTATCCCTCAGGTGCTCCAGTATCTTCACACTTCGCTTCACCGCCACATGATTACGTTTAGGCCTTTGCTAAGGGTTATTCCACATCATGCAGGGCCTAACTGTAACTGTGATTTTGGGGCTGTGAGGACCCTCCAAGGCAATTATTATGACTGATTTATTCAAGTTAATTGCCTGGTAAAGTGCATAATCAGAAACTAGCTCTGGTTGGAAGTTCAGATACTGCTATGGTGAAACAAATTATGCTTGGAAGGCACAAACTGGAGTAGAGGTCTCAGCAAAAATACAATACTCTCAGAGGAGACTGGAGATACCCTCAGAGGAGATTGGAGAAAGCAATGTTCAACAGTAGAAGATAATTAAGAAAAAGGGTCCTAGAGATAAAATAAAAAAGAACATACAAAGACTCCATGGGAAATTTACTTCCCATGTTTAGTACATTTTCCATGATTCTTTACAAGAAAAATTGAGGTTCATGTTTTTATTTTTTTATTTTGCATGGCTTTCACTCTACTTGGGTAGTAGAGTTCATGTTTTGTTATACCACATGATCAGACAATATAGCTGATAATGCTTCATTTCAAGATTTACCTGTAACTAGTGCAATGAGTCGACTATGAAACCCAGAAAAATTAGCAATCATTACAGAAATCCGTATGTGCTGATTTCCTTCTAAGACAACATCTTAATAATAAAACAAGGGTGAGCTTCCTTTCTGCTCCCCTTGCCAAGCTGCCCCTCAGGAGCAACTCGGGACCACCCTGTCCAGAGGCCGTGATGGAGGTGCCTGTTGGGACACGGGGTTTTGCTGCAGTCCCTGGCACTGTCCAGCCATCTCCAGGTTTCTCTCTGTCTGTCACAGGCTCCTCGTGAGCAGGGCTGTCTCTTACTTCTCTGTGTGCGAGAAGAAAAATGCCGAGGTCTCCCATAAAGAAATGCAGCCAGACCCTGCTGCAGGGGGCTGGGTAATTTAGAAAGGATTTTACTGTCTGGGGGCACATGTCGCAGAGAGAACTGTATGAATACAAATATCCTAGTGCATTTGGATGAGTGATAGGAATATATTCCTCTCACATTTAATTGTCAGAAAGCTGACTTTTCTAGTTACGTTGTGTTTGAGATGGAGTTCAACCTGTCTGTGGAGGGGAGCCGCTGCAGACTGGTCCTCAGGCTGGCCAGCGTGAGAGAGGATAGAAAAGGACAAACCAAGACAAAAGCATTAAGAAATGCTTCTTGGAAATGAATCCGGAGCTCAGGTAGGGAGGTATGTTTATGTGCTGGGGTGTTGCAAGAAGTAGGTCAGACTTCCACAGGGGCCGGCCGGGAAGACATTCGAATAGCTGTGGTTTGGCTCTGGTTTGCAGACACCCCACAACGCGCCCTGGTGACTACAGCACCTTCTGGAAGCTTCTGCCAGCCTGTGCTGTGCCTGATGGGGGCTGAGACACCCTGACCCTCCTCACTGTGGGGCTCAAGCCACCCCGACCCTCCTCACCATGGGGCTGAGACACCCCAACCTGTCTCACCCTGACCCATCTCACCCTAACCCATCTCACCAACTGGCCATAACTTCAGTCTTGTTTTCTGCTAAGATTACACAGCTGCTGAACTGTCTCCCTCTTGTCACAAGATGAATAAGTTTTATTTAACTGGCTGAATTATTTCAAGGAAAATATTTTATTTACAACTGACTTGGTAAAACTTACATAATTTCCACTTCCCAAAGACAAGGCAGGGGAAAGGCCAGGATGTTCAGTGGCAGTGGCTTTCTCAATCAGTTCAGTTCTTCCAGGATAGTTTTGTCAATACCAGTGTAGCAATTCAGTAGAAAAAAAAATGATCTAGAATAAAGGAAGAATTTGCCGAAGTGCCTAATGACATCCCCTTCCTCCTTAGGCCCTGCCAAGAAACAAGATAAAGTTCTCTGATTCCTTACTTCCCAAAATGAAGACTGAATTAATGGGAAAGCCACAAATTGGCTTCTCATTCTCGTCATGCTCCATGACCGCACGCAGCAAAATCATCAGCAGACAGGAGGAAACCCACAGTGGTGCTGTTCCACAGCAACCACCGGAATTACACTGGGAGTTAACATGCCCTAAAAATCTTATGATCTCTTTCTTCAGGTTGTACAGTCTTCCCTTCTGTTCCAGAAAAATAAGTCCTCAGTATGCGCTGGGGAAGATATTATCCTGCTAGGACTCCAAAGTAGTTACTACAAATAAATTTGTGGAATTACAGATTGATGGAAATATTCTGTTTTATTTCATCACACTACAAAAACAAGTTTGTAAATCATCTGGGTTTTTTTCTAATATCTTTTTCCAGGATACAGATCTGAAAAAGTAGTTCTCAGTCCCGTTTCAAATACTAAAATTGCAAATGGGAGATTAAAGATAAAAAGATTAATATGCTGTGTTAGTCAAGAAAGTTTATATGTATCTGATAACTCTTTGTTGATTCCTTACTGTAGTGAGCTGTGATATGACAGAAATACAGGATCATATATGTACAAAATATATTTTTATTGAAGTCCAACAGACAAAGTACTGATAGAAAGAGAAATTATTTAATAATCAATAAAAGCTTTCTTGTGCAACTGTTGATCCTAATTCTCTGCAGAATTTCATCACTCTGAAAAATCTGTCTCCTATTCCAGACTATCACTTTTTTCCACTTGCAAGTTTTCACGTGATATCCATTGAAACCATCCAGGACCTTGCCCTGTAACTCACATGTATAGGGGCATCAGTGTTAACAGCGAGTGTCTTATATTCTTCATGGGCTTTTGTTCATGACAGATTTAGAACAGAAATATTCGTAATACTATGTGCAGGTATTATCTTTTACTGAAAAGAAATATCTCCTTGGATATCTAGAACAATTAAATGTCTTCCATAACCATCATTAATTAAGCCCGGGGCTAAGAATATAAACTATATTTTTTAAATCATCTGGTAATCAAATAGAAAAAAAAAATCTTTGCTATCTCTGTCATTGGTTCGAAAGCATTGTCAAAGCTATTAGCGTTTAATGCAGTTTTTCAACTCCATCACATTTCAGCTTCTGTATGACAGAGCAGATGTTTGAGGCAAGGTTCCCCTTATTTGGTGAATGGCCATGAGGATCCATCCTGGAACATTTGTAACCTCTGGCAAGAACTTCTGACTTAGCTAAAATGTCCACTTCTATTAGCCAAAGCGGCTGCGGGATGATTAACCTATATTTGTGGCCCAGCTATGACAGGCTGAGGACAGCATACCACCCTGACTCAGTAGTTTTATATTCCCTTTGGCCACAAAAACTCATCCTTGATGTCAGTATTTACGCTGCTCAAATCCCTACATTTATAGGTAATTTTTTTTCAACAGGCTTTTAATCTTTGCACACTTGGATTTTAACTATAAGCTCTACATACTAAACTTGAATCCACACTTCTGATGTTTTCCAAGATTCTTCATAAACCATAGACCTGGGGAGAGCAGTTCCAGCACTTCCAACCATTCAACACGTGCTCCAGTAAGTACATCTCTAGCTTGACGATGTAGGAACTGCCATGTAGTGTTTAACAGCTGCTGTGCTGCTATAAAATTGGCTGCTATACTTCCTTTCTTTATCATTAATTTGTGATGACTAGTGCTGTATGTGAGATACGGGGTTCTCATATCCAATGTTTTTAAGTATCTTTGTTTTGTAATAGGCAGTAAATATTTCCTCCTTGGAATGCAAAAACTCATTCCAATGGAGGACAAAACAAAGCAAGTTCAAGGTACCTCAGATCAGGGTCTGCTGTTTCATTAAATATTTTTGCTTATTCTACTTATTTCTAGGTGTTTTGAGTTCAATACCAGGATATGAATCATGTGCTGTGTTTGCTGGGCTTATTTAATTTTGTGGCCGAATACAGACCATCAGCTCCAGGACACCTAGGATTACAGATATTTCACCTTTCCAAACTTCGGGCTGTAGTTTCCTTTCCCCTTCATTTTGGTTCCTCTTTAATTTTAATAGTTTCACACTAATAAGTTTATTATTTGTTCTTGATAGAGGCTTCAGATAAAGAACACAATTACACTATATTTTGTTATGATTCTTTTATTTGTGCCTATTTTGGAAGGGTTTTTTAACCAAGAATTTGTTAATTAGGAAGCTACCTCCAGATATCAAACTACACAAAATTTCTTGAGCCGTATCTTTTTCAAACAAAGTCTCATTTTTAACATGCTCATCTGCATTAATTTGCAACTAGAATGTACATAATTTCATATAACCAGAGTTAGTCCTTCAAGAAAAATGGAAAGGGGAAAACATGAATCTGTGAGAAAAAAATTTCAACCCATAAATCAGCTTTTCTTCTATGTCTCCTTTTCACGGGAAAAATAAATACATTCCTTAGCAAGACTGCTGCTCGGTTAACTCTGCTTGAGCCCGGGACAGTACCTGGGACAACTTGGAGCATCTTTCACATGAGGAGGATGAAGAAGTAATTCCATCAAATCTTTCTCCCTTGGTCTCATTACAATCATCCTCCCAAATGAATTAATCTAATCCCCTTCATGAATGCTGTACACTGTTGTTCTATCTTTTTTTTTCACTGCTTTGTCTGGATGCTCTGTGCTCTTAATGCCTAAATCATAGGATATTGTCTACTTTGCTAACGCGATCTCTCTTATTGCATTTCTGTACATTTTTCAGACGCCAAGCCTGTCTAGAATCCCAGTTTATGTGAAATGGGGTAATCTTGAAAACATTTATTCTGCATTAGAGGACTTTCCGTATTTATAAATATCATGTGGAAGGCAGATGGACATATATTAGAAAAGCTCCTCTTCCCCTCAACTAGCCATTGAATGAGATGTTACAATACAAGGATTGTAATCACTGTTTTGTTTATAACTGTATGGGTTAATGGCTTTTGTTAAGAAGAATGCATGACTGACCTCTCTTTCTGATACAGCTGTTAAAAATTTCATTAATTCAGGTTGAGTAGGAGTAAATAATTTCAGTGTTTATTATGCATTCTCCTCTGTGCCATGCCCATTCTAATAGTAGGCAGATCTGTGCTAGCATCTCAGGTTTGGGATTTAGCCTAGAGCTGTAGAGGTTCAACATTTTACCACTGGAAGTCTGTCCCTTGTTAATCAAGATAAGGGTCACTACATTGGAATTTAACCACCTACTCTATAAAGATGACTGACAAGTAGGGTTACCCCTTGTGATGACTTGTTTGGTTTGGTTTGGTTTGGTTTGGTTTCAGTCTGAGTCAGACAATGCTCAAACTTTTTTAACAAAGATCCCCCGAAACTTAGCAGCTACTCAGAGAAATCAACATCTCTGTAGCTTCATTACTATCAGCAAAGAATGTCTGGATTAAAGCATTCTGCAGCTTCTATGATCAATAATGTCAGGGCTGAACCACCAGATCCTGTTGTAGAAACAGAAAATGCTTACTCTGAACAGAACGTTCCAAGAAAAAAGGCATTTGGGACAAACTGAGCAGGATTTTCCCCATGACGCGTTTTCAGTGCCTGGTCCAATGACATGGAGAGGTATCCAAGTTCTTAAAAAGATAGTTCTGAATGGTATCTGAATATCTGTATATCTAATTACCTGAATAAATATCACATTAGTATTGCTGTCCACGTAGGACTGTATTTGAAAACGCATGTTTTGTTTAGTCAGAAAAACATTTGACTTAGCAGAGCCCTGACACTCTGGAGCAATTCAGATAAATGGTGAGAAAGTTGTTTGCATTTTACCATGTATATCCAACATAGGTTGCTCATAAATGCTAGTGTGAATAAATTAACTGCATCTTTCAGCCACTTCTAATACAGTTTTTTGACTCTTTGCAAAGAGATTTAGAAGTTCTTTGTAGCAGTGTCTGTCTACACCCATAGACTTGAAAAAGAGGACTCTAAGATAAAGAATATGTCAAGTGGATCGCTTGGCTAAAGGATGTAAGAAAACGACAACACAGTATTGTGTCTGGGCAAAGATTAGCTCTGTATTTCTTCAAATAAAAAGACTAAGTATTTAGAAGATATTAATGTGGGCCTTTAACATGCAGCTCATTTAAGAATTCAGCAGTTTGTTTTTACGCTTCTAGTCATTATTTAATAGCACTTGTGGAAAATCCACTAGTGACTCACTGAAAAAACCTCTGCTTTCAAATGTCTGTGAAACACCTTACTCTTCATTCCTTAGGTAAACAAGACAGAGGAGTTCCCTCCTCAATTGTCTCTCTAATAATCTAAAAATACTGTCTGAGTTTCAGACTCAGACTTGAGTCATAGTTTTATGTGACTCAAATAACCCATCAACCAAATCTTATCAAATCACAACAGAATAGTTTCAGTTCTCTTAGGTTAAAATGGGCACAATAATAATTAATCCTGCCCAACTGCATGTTAGCTTTGGCAACCTAACTAACCATTTTATGTTCTCTGGCATATTATAACCCTCATATACATGGTGCTCACTCACACTTCTAAATTCCATAATGAAAGAATTAAGAACAGCCCATTTTGAACGCTTTATCCTCTTACAAATCCCTTTTAGATAGCATTTTCAAGAAATTTTTAGCCAGTCACTTTCTCATTTTTTTCCTTTCTCTAATGAATATTCTAAGCATATGAATCAATAGAGTGCCTAGCATAGAATTTAAAGGGAGAAATCTACCAAAGGTGTGTGTATTTTGGGTTGTCAATTTGGTATTTATTTGGAGCTGGAATACCAACACACTGTGATTAGATAGAGATTGGATTGGGAAGCCATGAGCACTGGATTCTCGTTTGTCAGATCTATTGGTTGAAGAATTAATTTGCAAACTTCATTTGAGCATCCTGCGCTAGAGTTGTCATCATGTACTAGAATCTGGATTTTGAAATCTGTGACTGTCTTTAATGAGTTTGCTGATATTGCTGGTCTCTAAATTAATATTTATTGATTATTTCACCAATATTTTTAGGATCCTCCTCTATATACATACCATTGAATTTTCATTGACTTGGATTTGAGGACTAAATTGAGGTGCTTAACAAACTAACAGAAATGAATGCTCTGAAATTGATGGATAACCTTTAAATTTGGGACCAATCTTTCCCAATTTTACTATATACCCTGCAAGAAACTGCTTAGTTAGGTAATAGATATATATGAGGATTAATCATCTAATGTTTGTGAAACACATTGAATCTAGAAGACTAATTTTTAGAATTTTATCATTGACGAACTACTATGAAATGTGAGAAAACTCAGAGCTAAGAAAATATTTTAGACAAACATTTTGTTCACCAAAAACTACAATTTCAGTTCAGAGTGGGGGGAGGAACATGATTCAGACCAGACCCACAAAAATGAGCAAACCAAGAGCAGTATACTGAGTGTTGTTTCTCAGCAGCTCAGATCTTAAGATATTTAAGTTCCTTCTGAAGACGTTGCAATGACCTACTGGATCAATAACAGCCATCATTCAAAGAATTGCAGAAACATAGGTTAGTTTAGGTTGGAAGGGACCTTCAAAGGTCATATGGACAACGCCTTGCACAAAACAGGCTTAATTAGACCATGTTGCTTAGTAACCTGACTATTTGAATTTTGAATAACTCCTGGGATGAAGATCCATAACCTCTCTGGGCAGCCCATTCAAATATTTTACCTCCCTCATGATAAAGAAAATTTTCCTAATATCTAAGTGGAATTTCCAGTGTTCCAGTTTGTATTCATTGCCTCTTGTCCTTTCTCTGTGCACATCCAAGAAGACTCTGTCTCCACCACCTCTGCATTTTCTTATAAGGTACTTGTAAATAGCATTAAGGTTTCCCCCTTGCTTTTTCTTCTCCAGCATGAACAAATACAGGTTTCTCAGCCTTTCCTCCTGTGTCCTGTGCTCAAGCCCCTGACCATCTTGGTAGCCTCTTCCATGTACTAGGGAGTCCAAACCTGGACACACCACTCCAGATGTGGTCTCTCAAATGCCAAACAGGGGGAGATCACTTCCCTGGATCTGGCTGTACTTACTAATATTACCCATGGATTTTGCATCAGTTTTGCTTAAGCCTTAATTCTCACAGACATATGAAATGTGATTTTTTTCCTTCTGACAAGAAAGACAAACAAAAAAAATTCAGATAAAATCATTCTTTTTAAAATTTTTTCTTGTTCTGACTGAAAAAAAATATAAGTTATTCACACAGCTTTAGAAAAAACCACACACTTATCTGGTGCACAGCACATTGTATATCCTATGATTTAACTTACAGTTTGTTTAACCACATGGGTTTTTTTGCCATGTCAGCATTGAATGGGAAATTGATCTTTTCTTCCTGTCATTTATTCTTTTCCTGTAAATTATAATGAAGCAATGCAGCTAAAATTGCACAATAAGTTAAACCAATACTTATGTTTTGATAATGTTAGAGGACAGTGTGCAGTTCTAGAGTTGTTGTTTTTCTACCACTAAGGAAGTAGTAGCAAAAATCTCCATTCATGTCAGCTTTTATTCTGTTAGGTTAGTTCACATTTCTTCTGCCTTTTGGATTTGGAAGGTAAGCAGCCTATTGTATAAGAGCAAGAGTGAACTCTACAAGAATAAATCTTCACTTGGAAATCAATGGCTCAATATGCTGTGGCAGCCGAAAGAAGTCAACAAAGTGCTGAGCATCATCAGGATAAGTGCTGTGAATGTGAATGATGGAGAGCATGATTCTGCCACTATATAAAACCTTCCTGTGTTCAATTCTTGAGTACTTTGTGCAATTTTGTTCTCCAAATCTCAGAAAGGGTATAATGACAGTGAAGAAAGTACCCAGAAAAGCAATTTAAATTATTAAGTGAATGGATCAGCTACCAAATTAGGAGTTTGGAGAAGAGGAGATCAAGAACTTGATTTAACTAAGATTTACAAAATCATGAAGGTGAATCATAAGCTGAATATAAAGTCGTTATGGACCAAATCTTACAGTATTAGAACTAGGGGGCATTGAATCAGGCTTGCAGGAGTCTGATTTAAGACAGAGAAATGAAAACATCTCTTACAGAGTGGTAAGTGAATATCTGGAACTTGCTGTTGTAGAAGGCTGTGAAAGCAGCCAGCATCAGTCAAAACCTCATCAGACTCAGGTGCTCCCTAGATATCATCTCTTATTACCGTTGCTAAGGGACAGAATACTGAGCTAGATGGATCATTTAGTCATTTGTATGTTAAATGGAGAAACCGAAGCAATTCAGCAAAACTGAATGGAAGTATTTGTACTTAATGGTACAATCAGAGTTTTGTGCTCTGGGAATTAGGTACTCCGTGAGACAGGATTAAAAACTGTATTGATCCCTTCTCACACAAACAAAGGCAGGAGGAACTGATTCAGCCCTTTGGTCCAACAACAAAGAATTCATCTGAGATGTGGGTGAACCTCAGATTCCTCCTTTGAAAATTTAGTCTCCTAGTCAAATTCCCTAATAACCAAAAGTAGATCTGTCATGTTGTAAAGTCTTCTTCAGTCTGAAGACTTCCAGTTCTTGTAATTCAACTGCATTAATACAACATAGAAACAACACTTATTCTTTTTGTCCAGGTGTAAGTCAGAAGTTGATGCGTGTGATGTTTCCCAAACAGAAGTGGTAAAAAATGTTTAATTCAGAATTATTTCACTAGTTTCAAATAATTATTTATAGAAAAGCAACCTCCAGAGAAAGTCTGGATATTTCATAACATTTTGCTATGTTTTTTAGACAAAGCTAAAAGATACCTTTTCAATGTTCCTCTTTCCTCATCCAGGCCTAAAGGAAAACAAACCCAAACAAACCTTATTTCTAAGGATTTATCTAAGCTTGAAATTTAAATAGTCTGTTATTTGATAGTAATAGAAGTATTTTGCATAGACAGAGTTTTCCATGTCAGTTTTGAGTGGGTTTTATAGATTATTTTGCATTGAAAAGAAATAAAGCAATAACAAAACTTAATTCATAAGCTCTGTGAAAGTTCCAGTGAACATTTGTCGTGGTTTGCTTTCAGTCAGGAATTTCCATTTTATATGATAAGGAAACCGAAGGACCAATGCTGCCAGGTTTTTAATTAACTTGAAAGATTCTGACATGACTATGGGCAGATATTTTCTAACCTGTTTATGTAATAAATTACACTTTACATCTGGCTAGTGAAAAGTGGACTAAACAAACTGGAGGACACTAAAACTTTAGGAGTATGTGACTTGAAATCTTCCCAAGACCTTGGTCTGACTGTCTCATGGCCATGCTGATAACCTGATCACTTCCAGCACAAAAGCTGGCAAAGAGAAGATGCTGTAACCAGTTTAAAATATTCAGGTATAGAATATATTTGACTTAAGCCTTATGTCATTTTAGTGAGCTTTTTAGTGGTTATGAATCTGCAAGTATGAACCATCATACAAAGCAATTCTCATTTATGAGGCACACGAATATTGCTTACATTGTGTGTGTATTCTTTTATGCAGGTAACATTTCTTTCTTTTTCTAGATGTTCCAATAAATGGAACCATGCTTGCCCACCTGGAGGAAATATGTGCTGATGACTCCCAGTAGCCTCTAGTTTCCCACTAGTGCACCCTCAATTCCTGGGAAAAACAGTAGGAAATTTAGGGTGATCAAACAACTCTGAGCCTTTATTGGGAGGTTAATTAGTGGTATAAGTCATGGAATGGTAACCACCTTTTAGGATGTATGGATAATTATCACAGTGGGAGGGATTTGAAGCAGCTTTTTGATATGCCTAGTGTTTGTGGAAAACATCTGAATATAGTTAACTGTAGAAATGGGCAAAAAGTAGGCATCTGTACTGGATTTTAGACAAAAAATTACAATTGATTTAGCACAGTCCTTTGGTAAAAAATATCACTGCCTTCAGATAATATACATTAGGACAATGAGATAAACCCAATAAGCGTATGCAGCCTTTGGATGGCTAAAGTCTATGTGGAAATTAACAGCAATGGGCCACAGAAAATGACTGAGCAATTTTTTGTTGTGATGTTTTAAAACTAGCTAAATTAGCTAAAGCAGTGACTTCACTGTATTTTCCTTATGTGTCTTACAGATGTAAACTCCCATATGATTCCTTACTGAGGTATTGACTAATAACCACAGAAGTTTTCAGCAGGGATGAAAATACCAGTCTGATTTTTTTCCCTCTGGTGCTCTTTAGCCAGAGAAGGAATAGCTTATTTTATTGTGTCTATGAGGAGTCCACAACATCTAATGGTTAGCCTATCCCTTGGGAAAGGGCAGATTTCAATATACGCTAGCTGAAAACTAACTATAATTAATATGCTGTTTTTCAGCATGTATTGACAATAAAAAAGAACTATTTTTATGGAGATATTTGGCAGCAATTCTAAAGAAACACTGTGACAGAGAGAGGGAGAATACAGCAAATAACTTAGATCACTAAAAAAGTACTTGAACACTGTGAAATAGAAAGCTCCATAGGAAGCCCATAGGATTATTCATCATTGGTGAGACTGTATTGTGTCCAATTCTGGACTTCCCAGTGCAAGTGGAACACGGACATGCTGGAGAGAGCACAACAAAGGGCCATGAAGATGATGAAGGGACTGGAGCATCTCCCCATTGAGGAAGTGCTGAGAGAGCCGGGACTGTTCAGCCTGGAGAAGAGGAGGCTCAGGGGAATCTTATCAAAGATGATGGAGCCAGGCTCTTTTCAGTGGTGTCGAAAGACAGGACCAGTGGCAATGGGCACAAACTGAAACACAAGAGGTTCCCTCTGAACATTAGGAAAGGCTTTTTTATTGTAAGGATGACTGAGCACTAGCACAGGTTGCCCAGGGAGGTGATCTCCACCCTTGTAGATATTTAAAAGACATCTGGATGTGGTCCTGGGCAACTAGCTCTTGGTCACCCTATTTGGGCAGGGGAATTGGATAAGATGAGCTACAGAGGTCCCTTCCAACCTGTAATCTATAAAAGTTTAACTTTTCAGAATGAATATGAACAAGCATTTCTGACAAAGGTCACAACCTTGGCAAGTCTTCTTCTGTTAACTGAGAATAGTTCTAATTTTACTTTTCTATAATCCTTTATCCCCACTAACCAGTTTGAATTACTAGCAAATGGTCTTTGTCACTGCAGCAAATCAGAGCACACTGCCTGCTGAGGAAAGAGAAAGAAGCGAAAGATGCCACTTCTTGGTATTTGCTGGTACAGAAAAGAAAATTTTGAATGCCAAGGTTAGGAAAGACATGATTTGAACTTTTCAGCAGATGTAAGAACAGAGATATTTTGATGAGAAATTCATTTCTAAGGAGTTGTAACAAATGCTGCAGAAATTGCTCCCTTTCATTCTCATTTCATCCTACAGCTACTGTGTTCCATGTGCTCAGTCTTTAAAGCCACATACAGGGAGGCTGAGTACATTTTACCAGGGACTCTGTGGGAGAAAACACCATCATTTTTTCCCCATCCCATGTATTTGCAGTTGAATGCTGGTCATTGTATGCTAGGTCTTGTGAAAAAGAGGAAGGAAAGTTGTTATCTTTTGCTGAAAGTGAATACAGAAGGGTATCTGTACAGCAGACGCCAGGTTGAAAAGGGTAGAATGTCAAAGAATGGAAGAAAAAGAATTAAGGACATGGGTAATAATGGCTAAAAAGGCTCTGTTAACGTTATTCATATAAAGGACTCTTAGTGTGCAAGATATGTTATGGTTTTGAATAGGCTAATAAGATGTTCAAAATATTGAAATTATATATCTAGAGAACTTCAGTCTGAATCACATTGAAGTTAATTTGCATTTGCAAACTGTATTGGCTGGTTAATTTTTCTATATCTGTTTCTGACCGGTATTTCATGGTAACTGAAGGTCCACTAATATCATGAAGACATTAATCAATACATTTGAGAAAACCTAAAGTAAACACATGAGAATACAATACAGATAGATTTCAAGTGATAGCCACCATTTGGAAAGCTGTTTTTTTTTTTATACCAAGACTAATTCATACACAAATATCTGTAACATATGGAACTTGAGTATGTCTTAAGTGTCACACATCATAAGCATACTCACTGAAATGTTTCCCAAGTATCTGATTTTGATATTTCATTACTGATACTAAGGTATAGAATCACAGAATAACTTTGCCCAGAAGGGAACTCAGGACATCTCTGGTCCAACCTCCTGCTCACAGCAGGGTCAGCTCTGAGATCAGACCAGGCTGCTCAGGGCTCAGGGCTTCACCCAGTTGGGGCTGAAAACCTCGAAGGACGGAGACTGAACGACCTCTCTGGGCAGCCTATGCCACTGCCTGACTGTCCTCACGGGGAAAAGGTTTCTCCTTATATCCAGGCTGAACCTCTCTTGTTTCAGTTAATGCTCGCTGTCTCTCACCCTCTTGCCCTCCACCACACTGACATGCCTGGCTCCAGCTCCTCAAAGACCTCCCACAGGCACTGGGGGCTGCTAAGTCCCCCCAAAGCTGACTCTGCTCCAGGCTGAACAAGTCCATCTCCCCCAGCCTCTCCTCACAGAGCTGGTGCTCCAGCCCCTAACATCTCAGTGGCCTCCCCTGAATTTGATCCATGTAGGGGAGTAAGTTTTTCAATTAAATGTACAGCCACCTTTATATTATATTTCTTTGTAATAGAAAAAGATGAGATGTTTATTTCTGTGCTACTTACCTTTATAGTTAAAAACATACGCCTCAAATCCCCCTTTACTATTCTCCTACCAGTAATTCAAACATTAATTTTGAGCTTACCACTTGCTTGTGGTACTTCCTATAAAACTGTATGCATCAGACATGTAGTTCCCCCGCGCCCTTATTCCCAAGAGCTTTTGCAATAGAGTTAAGAAACTGCTTTTTAAAAAGCCCAGCTGTATAAACAACACGAATATGGTTGGCAAGCAAAAACCAGGGCTTTAAGAATCATACTTCCTTTCCTAAATGTTTTTTAAATGTATGGTTTTACTCCTAAATCTCCTTATAAATAAAAAATTCACAGTAAGCTTCACAAAGAGTTTTTCTTCCATGCGTTTCTGTGAAGGACAAGCACCTGTCCTTAGGGTTCTTTGATGCTGTCTTTTTTTGGTAAACTCAGTGCAACTTTTTTCATTAATTTAATGTTATTCTGAATTATTTGTGTGCATATATGGGAGACTTTGATCCTGAAAAGAAATCTGGGGTAGACACCCAGGTGGAAATTCCAGTAGGTATTGTCTTGGAAAAAGAAAAGGCATCAGGGATACTGTTCAACTAAGTTGTACTTTTAATGATTGACGCATCTGGAAATTGTCTGGTAATACTTCATTCAGTATAGATAATTATCTTGTGAACTGCAGCGTATATTTTTCACTGGTGTTGAAGAGAGGATTATCTCTCCTCCTCAAAATCCATATCATTAACCTGCCTTCTTCCTCTGCTGCATTTTTTCTTACAATACCTGGGATGACAAAGGCTTTCATGGGGTTAGGTATTAGAGCCAGCACTGGTTTGAAATGTCTGGATTCAGTAATGATGGTACTTGTTCTGATTTATTACTTAAAAGGTATAGAAGATATAGTGCTCTTAGGTAGTGATCAATAGAAAGCTGAGTCAGAAATTAGTAGGAGTCTTCATTCCTAATAGCAAATGTGTTAAAATACTTCACAGAACAGAGCTTGTGGAGACAGAAGAAGGATGTGTGTGTTTCTGTTAGGTTCCTAGCTCCAATTTTCATATATAATAAGTAGTCTGAACCAAAACGTTTCAGAGGACATTACTTTTTATTTCACATCCTTAAAGGGACCATTTGTCCTTCCTGAAGATGTAGAATCCACAAATTTGAAGTTCAAATTCCAATTAGACATTTAACATGCAAAATTTCTATTTCATCCAAACAATTTAGTCAAATCCTTTGAGTGTCCAAACTTCTAGAAAGAAATGTTGAATCACTATATAAATAAATCATCAAATATTTTTTTCTTCCTAATGCTGGTTTTTATGATATCTGCAATTAACTTTGTCTTTCTATGAACAATAGCTATCTATTCATAGTGGAGGTCTTAAGATTTCAGAATAAAGTTGCTATAGAATATTACTAAAGGAGTAGATTGACAGTCAGGGAACATGTGTTGCCATAGTGGAAGAACTAAAATTAAAACATTTCAAAGACATATTATACATATTTCTGGCTTGACACAAGAAATAAAATACATCAAAACATACCAAGACCTAATTATGACTGTCAGAGAGCCACTGTGCCACTGAGGTAGTCTTTAAATACATTTTTGTGAGTATTTGCAAATGTAAACATCAGGATTTAAAAAAATAGAAATGTAAGGTGGTGGATGTCTCAAAAACAAATATAGAAAATTAAGTTTTTACCTTTGAACTGGATTCCTGGGGTTTCATTTTCCATTTTTTGTACTGTTGACCAGCTCCTTCCCATTAGGAGCAAAACTATGTTGGCTAGACGCAAACTTATTGTTTGCCTACAGTTTGGTGGCAATAGAAATAAATGGATATTTTGTACTTGATGTGAATAATCAGAGAACCCTTACAATGGAAGAAGGCTCTGAGGAGATGGGTAAGGGTGATGTGCTCGTGAATCTCAGGGAAGAATATACGGCCATGGGTGTTGCAAAGAAAGCTGAACTTGTCTCAGCACAAATGGGACTGGAGGCCACACCTGCTGCTTGGATCACTGTGCTAAATCAAAATTCCATGTAACTTCACATAATTTCAAGTATGTAAACTTTGTATTAAGCATTAAACCCTGCCTGTGTGGAATATCTGAAAGAGCCCAATCAGAGAGTATTGGATGTTGACAATTGGATACCACATGTTACAATGTAGTAAAGTACCCATTATGAAAGAGTAAAATACTTCTACAATCTCAGAACATTCACTGCAGTCATTCTTCAAATAATCTTTTTTCCCCCACAAGTTCCATATATTTCTTTCAAGAATCGATAAAATTCAATTACAGCAACCGCTATAAATATCTTCCTCAAACGGTTAGTGCAGCCTGGATACAGGAGCACTACCCTGATTGCAGTGAGAAGCACAACAAATGAGCCAGGTCTTGAGCAGATTAGTGACATACCACTGCATATGAAAATAAAAGCTGTTAAAAAGGCGACAACTGCCAAGTTATAACAGATAGTTTAGCATCCTACATTTATCCTGACACAGCAAAAGTCATAGGTAGTTCATATAGAATGGCTAGACCAAAACTGGAAGCCAGTTCTAGCCCTGAGGAGCGTTCAGAGTGGTAAGGAGGAGCAGAACATGGTCTGACCTCCATGAGAGTTTGCAGCTACTGCCTTGCATGGAGCAGCTGACTGGGGCACCCTCACTTCTCTGGGGCAGTTTTCCTGAATCCCCTAAATTTCTACCTGTGCAGGAATTGTTTGGACAGAGAAAACTTGGGTTCTTGCACCTCTTTGAGGCATTTTCTCTCTTTTAGTTTGGCTGCCAGCATGAGGTGGGAGTCCCTGTTCCTGCAAGGCCAGACACAGCTGTGAGTGGGAGCACTGTCCTGGTAGGAGATGCACAGCGCCCGACTGCCTTCCAGCTGCAGAGCTGCCACCTCGCACAGCAACACAACAAACCTCTGCAACATGATGGCTCCTGGTTTGTTCAGGCACCATCAGAAAATAGGCCTGAAGATCAACTCTAGAATAGGTCACCTAAACTGAAGTATCACTGTGGGCACCAGATGGTGGGGCTCCACTACAGTCATCTCCATTGCAGTCAGCAGAGCCCAGCTGTGAGGGACTCGGCACAGCAGCCTGGAGAAGGACATCTAGTGCCATTTGAGGTGCAGGAGGGAACCCAAGACATCTGCATGAGACTGTCAGATATGACATAGGACTGATGGGAGCTCCTTGTCCTTAAAACATTAGGTATCTATATGTGGGCAACTGAAATAATCCCAAAATGTCTACCACAGTCTAAACTGAACTGCTGTCTAGGGATTAGCAAGCGTATGGACTTCTCTGTTTATAATGAGAGTTTAGACACATGGCACCCAGGAAGGAGCCCAGATTTACTTCATTTAATCTACAGCTGCATCTTATCTTGGAGCTCAGTGGATGCAGAAGAAAGGTGCTGCTGATCAGCAGCTCCCAGGGTGGCAGCAGCCCCCAGGTCCTGCCAAGCTCATGCAGGTGCAGTGCTGCAAGCAGCCAGAAAGGCACCTGATCTGTGGTGCCCTTTGCCTCTGTGTGACTTGTGGTCCACAGGGTCTGCAGGTACTCATTCAAACAAGAGCCATTGCCTTTTGGAAACATGTTTATATCATAGAATCATAGAATATGTTGGGTTGGAAGGGACCTCTAAAGGTCATCTAGTCCAACTCCCCTGCGGTAAGCAGGGACATCTTTAACTAGATCAGGTCGCTCAGAGCCTCATCATGCCTGGCCTTGAATGTCTCCAGGGATGGGGCCTCCACCACCTCTCTGGGCAACCTGTTCCAGCATCTCACCACCCTCATTGTAAAATATATATATGTTTCTTGCCTCTGGCACTGGACCCTGCTGAGCACCTCTAGGTACTCCAGTTGTATGTTTTTGCCAGCAAATGGCACAGGGATGCTGCTGTTTAATATAAAAAGGAGTCAGGTTGTGTAACATCCCTGGCCATCCCAGCTGAAAAGCTGCTTGTGGAAACCATTCTCAGTTGTCTTTGGCCCCCTTCTTGTAACAGGTCCCACAGATGGAGTCCCACCTGGAACGGCAGAGCCAGAGTGAGTGTTTTTAACTACTCTGGGACTCCATTTACCCAGCTGCACAATGGGCCTCAGAATACCATCCTTCTTCCCAGAGGAAGCAGATGTAAATGTGATGGCATAGCCCTAGGCACTGGAGACTTTCCACTTGAAATACAACTTGTGGTAAGAAACATTAACAAACCGACCCATTGACTTTTGTTTATTTGTCTTAAGTGAAGTGTCTGCTGTTTCAGGGTCACAGAGCATTCACCACATTCACTATGTAGTGCTATTTTGGGCACCAAACACAGAGTGTAAATCAAAACACGACACCTTTCAATTATTTGTGGAAGCAAAATGTATGTTGAAACCGTATGGTTGGCACGATTCTTGTTTTCAAATAATTAGTATTTGTAATGCAGTATGTATGTAAAGCAGTAAATGCTGCTTTAAGGCACTTCATTCCTTCTCCCCACATCTCCCATCCCTCTTTGTCCATTTTAGCTAGGGGGGAAAACCGGCATGATTGTTCCAGTCTCTGCTGTGCCTGTGAAAATTACCATCAGCCCAGCTAACTTTACCCACACCCACAAGATGCCAGAGCTGCAGAAATTTTGCAGTGCTTGTTGAAATCTTACTATTCAGCAGTTTTGTGGGTTTCAGTGCTTTTAAAATGTGACTTTCCATGCTTGCTTGTTTGCACTGGGGTCAGCACAGGGTCTATGAACCACTACTGGCTGTTTTTACCTTCATTTACATCTCTCTCCACAGTTTTTAACTCCTTTCTTTTTTTTAAACTCAGACAGTGACATCACTTGAGCCTGAGCCGTAGATTTTACATGTTACATTGCCCAACACTGGCAGGCTTTGAAGTTGTCCTTTATCATTGCCAACTTTAAAAACTTGCTTGAGGCTTTGAAGAGTCAGTATAGTAAGGTAATATACAGCAACTCCAGAGGTCTGTACTTAGTTACCAGCTCCGTGAAGGCTTTTTGTCTCCCCTTAAAAAAAAAATAATCGCATGCTACGTCTGCAATGCTGTTTTGGAAAAAGGGGGAATACTGCTCATTTTCATTGGCCCTTTTATGTGCTTGTTTGTACAGTCCTTCACCAGTGTTTCTTCAGTTTGTGTACAGAGGACATAAAAATCCATGCCTCAATATAGGCTTCTAGCCACTGGTGTAATATAAATAGCAATAAAATGTGTAAGAAAACATATTGGATCGTGTATATTTACACAGCCAGGGCTCCCAAAGGAATCAACTCAATGTGCAGAAAACACGATTCAGCCATAGTCCACTCTCAGACAGCTCATTACACACAGTCTTTCAGAAATCAATTTCTGTTTTAGCATTTTCATTTACTCCTGGTGACAAAATAGTTACAGACTCCCTGCCTTTTTTCTCTTTCTACTCACTTGAAGAATCTGTTCAAAACGGTGGACTGTCTTTTCACTTGTTCATTTCATTGTCTTGAAATAGCAAAAGGCCCAGCCTTATGCATCTCTTCTTACACAAATATAGTAAGAGAAGGTTTTTTTCAGAAAGTTGCCTGGTTTAATTTTTTTGCTATTTTTACTTTGTCCAGGTTTTCGAGTATTCCTTGGAAATGCCTCAGGACAGCTCTACAAAGGGTATCAAAGGCAGTGTTTTTGAAAGAGTTTTCATTGTGAACTTCAAAGGACTTCAGAGCATCTGTGTAAATATTGCAGAGATTAGAAAGTGAAAAATCATTCCTCCCTACATAATCTGTCATTCTCTTGTCATGTCTCTTGTCATTGCAAGACAATTCTATTTACTGCTTTGACTACTGCGGCGTAAACATTTTGAAGAGCAGGGCTCCACACCTCCTTGGAGGATCATTCGGTAGGCTAACACTGTTCTTTAATTTTACTCTTTTGCCTAGCTAAATATTTTTTTTTCTGTTCTACATTTATATCATTCAAATATTGTCTCTGATTACTTGGTTTCGCCTTTAATTACCAGTTAGTGAAACTATATTTATTAAGATAACCCTGAAACCACTCAGGAATAATTTGGGATCATTCTCTCATAAAGTGTGATCACGTTTTGCAGTAACCATTAGGAAATTAATTTCTCCTATTTCAGAAACAAAGATTCCAACATCAGAGCTGAGGAAGAGCAGAGGTCTAAGTGCCTGACGCAGAATAAAAAACTTTTAGTTAAGTCTGGCAAAGGGCAATATACAAATGGTGGTATACAATTGTTCTCCCTTAGGTACAAGAAAGCTAATTTCAAAGCATTTTGAATTCACAGGGATGTTACCTGTGGAGTTTTAAGCTATTCGTTTTACTCATAGATTTCTGAGATATGTCTGGTACTGTTCTGCAGAGCAGTGACACTCACAGCTTCATAGTTTCAAGAAAGTGCTCCTTACAGCCACGAAAACTACAAAAAGGCAGCACCACTGCTCCTAAGCTCCAGACAAAGCAAGCAAAATTCACTGTAAGCTCTACTTACTGCATAACTGAGTACCCCAACGTTAATGAAAGCAATGCTGCAATTATCAACACAGGAATTTTGGAAGGAAAGAAATGAGACATATACATAATCTGGCAGTCTGCATTAGCAAGGAGCGCAGCACATCAGCAATATAGATTCGGTGCTCGTCCTGAAGCTCTTCAGGGGAGAGCACTTCTTAAGAAGGTGGGATAATCAACAGTCTTTATGCCACGATTGCTGAATCAAAAATTCTCAGCCCTGGTGATGGACAGTGTGAAGGAAAACATACAAACTGCCTGAACAGATGTTGTCTATCCCTAATTGTAACTGTATTTATCACTGGCTGAGATGGGCACTGACATAGAAATAGCCTACATAACAAATTCCTCTCAGCTTTATTTGCTTTTGCTGTTTATCACCATAGGACAGAAGGCTAATATTTTCTGAGTAACAAATTGAGCTTTTACACATTCAGCTTCCCTGATTTTCGTCCTTTTCCTGTTTTGTCAACAAGCCAACATCCACGGCAGGGTAGTCTATTCCAGAAAGAGTGTACCGTTGTCTACCAGAAAGCTGCCTGAGGTTTTCCATGCAGGAGCAGCCTCCATGAAAAAGGAATGTGGGTTCAGACAAAACGGCACCTCTCCTTGGACCCATGCTTTTGAGCACAGGACATGATCGTAGAATCATAGAATACTTTGGGTTGGAAGGGACCTTTAAAGGTCATCTAGTGCAACCCCCCCTGCAATGAGCAGGAACATCTTCAACTAGATCAAGTTGCTCCAAGCCCCGTCCAACCTGACCTTGAATGTTTCCAGGGATGGGGCACCTACCACCTCTCTGGGCAACCCATGCCAGTGTTTCACCACCCTCATTTGTAAAAAATCACAGTCTTAGCAGCAGCTGAGACTGGAGTGATCCTGGGGAGACAGAAATGATCTTTAAACTTTGAAGTATAATAATGCCCATGTCTGTCATAATGCCAGATTTATCCTATTATCCAGCCGTAAGTCAGAATCACACATTTCTGCCATTCTAGACACACAGGTTCATTGCCTACCTGTAGCTGGTAGATTGCCTCTCTCAGAGTAGTAGCTGTCTCATTGATCTATGGCTGTGCTGCCCTCATAAAGTAAATTAAATTCATGTTTTTTAAAGAAGACAGTTTGTATGAAATTGTCACTTTACATGACCTGATTTACTACTAATAAAAAAAAAACATTTTAAATATTCAAAACTATTTCCTGAAACTTATCATTTCTGGTTTTAGGTACCTCTCAAGCAGTAAATTATTCTGAGAGATAGATAGGAAGTCACTTTAAAGATCTCTGCGGTAAAATTTGTGTTAATGCTTTAGAGTTGTGTTTCTTTACAGAAACAAGGAAACATAATATCCTATCGTATACTCCATAATGTTATTTCTTATCATCCAAGGCAACATTTATTAATAATTGAAGTGCATATGATCTATTCCAACTATTAAAAATTACTGTTGAATGAGGGTAATTACTGAAAAGATGCAGAATTTATTTAAAAAATCATGAAGCTTGTTATATATTTTTATTGTCTGTCAAATAGTAGAATGGCAATTTTTCTAGCAGAGTAAGTTATTGCAAAGTTATTGCCAGTGTAAGTCATTGCAAAATAATCAAAAAGTGTGGTTTGCTTCTGCCCATTTCTTCCCACAACCTATGTCAATATTCAGAGACCGTGTTTATACAAAGATACAGTTTGAGAGTCCTCAGTGGGACAACAGATGCCTAAACCACAGTGTTGGGGAGGAGAGAAAAAGTAGCCGTCTAAGCATGTTTACTTTCAGCGACAAGGAAGTTCTAAATTGTCCCTAAGTGGTGACTCACTGGGTTGGGGCTATAAAAGTAAAGGTAACTGCTCTCTAAAACATCAGGGCTTCAGACTTCGCAAATCCAACATGATGCAATCAAGACTTTCAGCTGTCTTTTTCTTGTTGGGTTTGCCATTTTGCCTGGCAATACCTATTCCCCTCGAAGATAGCCATGAATTCACAGAGAAAGACCTTCAGTTTGCAGAGGTACAGTATAAAATAATTCGTTTGCATGGTTTATAAATAGTAAGTTGTGTAATTACAACTCTTTGGAAACTGGGCTTATTACTTCTTTTCCCTGTCTTAGCGCTATCTCAGGACTCACTATGATCTCCGTCCAAATCCTGCTGGCATAATGAGGAAGAGTGCCAACACAGTGGCATCTAAACTTCGAGAAATGCAAGCATTTTTTGGCTTGGAGGTGACAGGAAAGTTAGATGAAGAAACATATGAGCTGATGCAGAAACCAAGATGCGGTGTCCCAGATGTGGGGGAATATAACTTTTTCCCTAGAAAACTGAAATGGTCAAAAACTAATTTGACATACAGGTAAATGCATGACATTTTGAGTGTTATTACTGTTATTACCTTCTTTCCAGATACCTTGTCCAGTAGGTTGCTCAGTATATGAGGCTGATGGGAGAAAGATGCATTTGAGTTTGACAAAATGCATGTTGCAGTTTAAAATCTTTACAGACCCCTTTTGGAAAGGTGCCCCAAGCCTACCTTACAGCCCAAGGAAGTAAATGCGATTTTTTTTCCATTGTGCTGTTTCATTGAGGAAAACTGGTGTGGTGAAAGCTAGTAACTCCTCATCTGGCCTCCGTGTAGACACTCTGGGCACATCCATGGTGATGAATGGAAGAGGGGTAGGGACTAAGATCACACACCTCACCACTGATCCTCACAGTGCTTAAGCACTTCTTAGCTCTGCTTTGGACCTGGCTTAGTGTCTGCTTCATGTATGTCTTGTCCTGGACATGGCAGCATAGATGCAAAGCAGTCTGTGCAATGTGGATGTGAGAGCAGGGACTGATCCTTGTCCCTCTTCCGTTTCACAGTCCAGATGTAGGTATCTGTGCTTATCCAGGTGCTAGATATCTGAAGGGGTCAGACAGACCCCCTCACCATGACCTCAGAAAGCTGACCTTGGGAAGCTACGGTGCTGAGAAGCTTCTTCTCCCTTAATACCACAAGGTTGTCAACAGGGGGTTTTGACCAGCTGCAACCTGAGTTTCTTTAACAGATTCCAAATATGATATCACTGAACTCTAGCAATTCAGTATCTGGTGATAAATATTACTTTAATATGGATGATTCTAGCCTATAAAAAGCTCTTTGAATCATGTTTTGCTCCTTCAGGAAGTGACGATCATGAGATATTTTATATGGCATAAAAAAAGGTTGAAGTTACTGGTATGATTTGACTTAATACAGAATATATCTGTCATTTTCTATATCTTCTGGTGCATATAAAACTAATTACAGAAATCTATTGGATCGTTTCAGATTGCTCTGAATTATTCTAATGAAAATAGAAATGGTTCTTTTTAGAAATGGTTCTTTTTAGTTTTTTGAATACTGTATGCAGCTGCTGAGCTCTGGTTTTAGATAAGAACATAGGCAGGAAAAAAGCAAAAAATTTTAATGAAGTGCACAGTTGGATAAAAGTCGTATTACACATTTTCTGCAATTCACACTATTTGACTGGAGATATTAATCTGTTTGACAGAATTATGAATTACACTTCAGATCTGAGACGTGCTGAAGTAGACAGAGCTTTCAAAAAAGCATTCAAAGTTTGGTCTGATGTGACACCGCTTAACTTCACCAGAATAAGAAGTGGTATAGCTGATATCATGATCTCCTTTGGCACTAAAGGTAACACAGAACCAATTATTTTTACGTTCTACTAATTGCTGCCAATAAAATGGGATGATTGATGTCATTGTTTTGAATATTGTTTATAGAACATGGTGACTTTTACCCCTTCGATGGACCCTCTGGATTACTGGCTCATGCTTTCCCCCCTGGTCCAGACTATGGAGGAGATGCCCATTTTGATGATGATGAAGCTTGGTCAGATGATTCTAGAGGTAACAGAAGTTCCTGATTTATTTTAAATGGTGGTAGATGGATAATTTCGTCCTGTTTGATATCTGTAAACAGTTTGTTTTGCCTGTTTACTGTACATTAGTCATTATGTTCACTGTCTACTCATAGGAAGCTGGGTTTAATCTCCAATCATAAAGGGAAGTATAACATACACCTACTATAAATTTTAAGATATACACCTCCTAAATGCAGTGATTAAAAAAAGTCACAAACAAGGTATTTTGTCAGCTTGGCATTTCACTGAGCTTAAGGGCAGCTAGTTCTGATCACAGACTGATGGGAATTACCTTACTGAAATTTATAGAAAACACATATACTTAACTGCAAATCAGCTACCTACATCTAATCTGAAAATTCCATGCCTTGCCTATTCAGGACAGAGAACAATATAGTACAAATAGAACAAAGCACTATTTTTTTTTCATCACCGTGTTATTTCACCCTCCTAGCATCAAAGCTAATTGCTGCAATACTGAAAACGATATGGACTCTCTACCTGAGGTGAATTCCTGGAAGAAATGTTCATGACTTCACTAGGGATAAGATTTCACCCTAGAACTTTCCAGTGTTGCTAAGAAATTTCAAGAAATCTAAATCTGCCTACAGAGCAACATTTTCGAATAAAATTTAGGTTGAACACCAGCTATGAGATACTTAATCGATTAGGCCCTTTTTAAAACAAAACCCACGGTAGTTTGAAAAAGAGAAACAATTATACATCATTCTTCCATTAATCCAGTTGTCTCCTTCATTGTCCCATATGTTAAAGCACAATTAGTGGTTTAGTGTTCGTTAATTAGTCCAAGTCCACTCTGGTGATACAGGAAGTTATACGTTTACTTTCATGTATACATATACATTACATTTAATTTACTGGGGTTTTTTTATAGGGTATAACTTGTTTCTTGTTGCTGCCCATGAATTTGGTCATTCACTGGGACTTGAACACTCTAGAGACCCTGGAGCTCTGATGTTTCCAATTTACACATACACTGGAAAAACTGGTTTTGTGCTTCCTGACGATGATGTGCAAGGGATCCAAGAGCTCTATGGTAAGTCTGTGTAATATATAATACATGTTTCCTATATCATTATAACCCGTTACAGATGCACTCCACAGTTACTAAAGAGCTGCAGATGTTAAATAACAACAGTCATGACTGATCAAGATCAATTCACCGGATTCTTGGCAACCAGATTTCAAGAACAGATGATATTTAGCTTTTGTAGTTCATAGAGAAAAAAAAAAAAGAAAAAAAAAGAAGTAACACTGCAGAGTACAGTTGGCCTCTGTGCTGTCTCCTTTGGTGGTGAGCAGAGTCCTTGTACTTTTTGCCCCGCCTCAAAAGAGGAGGTAAAACAGAGCCTGAAGGGAGAAACAGAAATATCCATGTTTCATCATAGAATAAAGAATAAAAAGAATAAAAAGAAAAGATAATAAAACTTTTGGGGGACCTTCAAAACTTGGGATAAAGAAAGCAAGTCCATTTAACATTTTTGCAGCATAGCTGAACTGCAATTAATGTATTTGGCTGAAGGAGGGAAAGAGAGAACAGACTTTCCCCAGTACAAATCATCGTTCTGTTTGGGAACTCTTCCATGTCCTATTCAACCATGATCCAGAGAAAGGAAATGAACTTTGTCAAACTTAAGTCGTACTATATGATTCCAGGGGCTGGAGACAAAGATCCCAACCCAAAACATCCCAAAACACCAGAGAAATGTGATGCAGAGTTATCCCTTGATGCAATAACGGAACTTCGTGGAGAAATGCTGGTCTTCAAGGACAGGTAAAAAGACTGCCCTGTCATGGGTGGTGGGTACTGGATAAAATTTGAGCATGTGAAAACACCTTTTCAGTTTTTTACCAAAGATCTGAGTAAACATAAATTTAAAAATTCACAGATCAATATAGATGCCTCTAAGAAACTACGTCATAGATCTTTTTAGGCAGGATTTATAATACAGTTTGACTTGACTTCCCAGTGAAGTGAAGTGAAGATGTTATGGCTGAAGACTGAGACCGTTTGTACAAATTTATCATTCCACAGGGCTTTCTTCAACATGCACAAATATACTGACTTTTATTTGAATTAAATTCTACTACGTTCAGAAGCCTTACGTATGGCAACAGTGTTTCTCTTATTCTAAATGAAAAAAAGATTCATTTGTTTTTTGAGATGATCACTGTGTGAGTGACAGAAATGGTCTGCAGCTAGGTAACTAAGAGGAAAGGAAAGGTCTACTAGGGGTTCTATGTATTGAAAAAACTGTGTTGGAAAATAATTTAATTCTTCATTAGCTATTTTTTAGTATAGCACATCAAACATACTGCTATTCTGTACTATGACAAGAAAAATTAAATGCATTTTTCTTTTCCTGAACTAGGTTTTTCTGGCGACTGCACCCTCAGATGGTTGAGGCAGAACTGGTGTTACTTAAATCCTTTTGGCCAGACCTTCCAAACAAAATAGATGCAGCTTATGAAAACCCCATCAAAGATCTTGTGTTCATGTTTAAGGGTGAGTTTTCAGTTTTGTTGTTGGCAGAAAAATATACATATTTAGTCAAGCTTAGTGAGTGATGTAGAGGTAATAAATAGAAGAACAAAACATCCTACCTTCCTTGCTCATAAAACAAACTCTGTTGGTTTCATCCCATACAAATCTATACAATTTTCAGTGAATCACGAGATGTAGAATTAAGCTCAAGTGCCTAGGGTCATAGTTAGCATAAATAGTTTAATACCTGCTGAGTATGTGACCTAAGAATCTGTTATTTGTATGAAAATAAGGATCATGACATCCTCATTTTATTCTGCTCTCAAAGCTGAGCCTTTACAAAAGACTGATGCATATTCTGTTCGTATTTTCAGGAAAGAAAGTCTGGGCTTTGAATGGCTATGACATAGTTGAAGACTTTCCTAAAAAGATATATGAAATGGGGTTCCCGAAAGAAATGAAAAGAATAGATGCAGCCGTTCATATTGCAGACACTGGCAAGACTCTCTTTTTTACTGGAAATAAGTACTGGAGGTAAGGTGGAGACAGACTGGTGATTCTTTTCAGTGTCCCCAGTCATAACGTGTCCAGAAGTATCAAAAGATCAGCAGGTTGTTTCAAAGCAGGCACTCGATTGTGGCTCACATCGTGGTTTTCATTGGTATTATAGCTGTGCGGAATATGTCATAAAATTGTATGCAAGACTTTTTAAACATATGGGCACAGCCTCTAAAAGCCGAAAGAGTGAAAGAAAGGAAAGGTGAATAAAATGCCCTAATACAAGACAGTTTGTAATACGGTCATGTCTCCTAGACAGAATTCCCATCTTGCTTCCTTGAGTAGCTTGTGTGGCACAAAATGGTATCGGTACTGTGAGAGTGAGACCTATCCCACCCGAGTATGGCTGGGTTTTTCTGTCCATGAGTGGGGCTTACAGCCAGGTCTGATGCATAATTAAGATATTACCATCCCTTCCCAGTATCTCTGTGCCGAGCAGCCTCGGGGTAGGCTTGTAGTGCCAATACATCCAGGCACGATCACCTCCATATAATATGTACTTTAGAGATCAGTTCTGAAAATGTTGCTTTATTAGTTTTGTGTTTATTGAGCTTGTACTTTTGGTGGAAGAGTGCCCTGGGTTATTGCTCTGAGTTTCATGATCACATTAGACATAAGGTACCTAAAGGCGGCTGGCTCTTTCTGATGTTATATATGCCCTTTCAAAGCATACAAAGGGCACAGACCAATCTCCCAGCCTGTAAGTCTTCTGAATTTTTATTTTCTTGTGTGTTTAATTAGTTATGATGAAGAGGTGGAGGCTATGGAAGCAGGCTACCCCAGGCTGATAGAGGAAGAATTCGCAGGAATTGGTGATCGAGTGGATGCAGTCTATGAAAGAAATGGTTTGTAATCTGATAATGAAACTTTACTACAATTAACTGTTGCTGAAACTTGAGATTAATGTCCTGTGGGAAAACCTCTCTTCTGTAATTTTGATTTTTTCACAACAACAGTTCTGTTCTCAACTGAATCAGGTTTCTGATCTAACTTGCCCACTGGACAAGGTGCTCTTTTAAACTGTGTACATATATATTTGAGGAGCCAACAAAGACCTGCCTCCTTGCTTAGGAAACCTAAAGGGATATGCTTAATATAGGAGTATTATAATGTTCCTTCAAATGGAGCCCATTCCTGTCCAACTCTTCAAGGAGTATTTCCGAATCAGACTCTTAAACATTAACAGGCAAGCCCCCTATTTTCCTAAGCAAATGCTGTATAGAAATAAAATGTAGAGCTTGACACTAAATTAAAATACTAGTTATTTTAAAGAGATCCAGGTCTGGCAAATGGAATGAGGACCTTTGAAAATTTAGCTGAGCATTCTAGATACTAAAATATTACATTTAAAATAGTTATTAAATAATGAAAACAAGAAGTATAATTTTTATTAGAAGGATAATTTCAATGTGACAACATAGTTTTCTCAGGTTTAATTCATTTTAACTTTCCTTTTCCTTAGGTTATCTCTACTTCTTCAATGGACCGCTGCAGTTTGAATACAGCATCTGGAGCAAAAGAATTGTCCGTGTCCTGCATACCAACTCCATATTTTGGTGCTAATTACAGTTGAGTGCTATGTCATAGGCTGCAGAGCAGCTTGGAGTACATGGAAATAATAATGTGGGCATATAGATTTATTAGAGGACAGCAAGGTTCTGTGAAAAAGCACTGGCTACCTACCACCTAATGTATACTGTATATATGGAACTATATAGCTGTATGTCAGTCTGGGACTGAATTAACTTAATAGGAAAAGAAATCATTAGCAATTTCAAGGGGCATTACACCATTTAAAGTTTGTCTGGTATTGAAGTGAGATGCTGGATATATTGTACATGATCATGAGCACTACTAATTCCCAATAATCTGAGCATGTCTACCATCTTTCAAGGATCTCCTAGCATGTCCCTAGAAATAGACCTGATAAACCTAGTAGGGTTATATTTTTAAACCAGTCCTTCAGGTCTGTGTGAAATTACTGTTAGTGTACTGGGAATTCAGATGTGTAATGAATGAGTCAGGACTGCATGGTGACTCCCTGAGCTGGGTGACACCAGACTGCAACCCTGAAGTTAGACAATTCAAAGGTATTTGAATGTATCCCCATTTGAATGGGAATCCCCCCTGGAAATGAATGCCCCTGTCATCTTTCGAATGAGCAGAAGGAACGGAAGCAGCGAGGTGTCATTCCAAAGCAGACAGAAAAGCAAGAAAAGGGAAGAATGTTCCCTGCAGAAATCATCAGCCTGTATGACACTGGGGAAACCAGAACGTAGCAGCAACAACAAGAGAATCACGCAGGTTGAAACCTTGCATGAAGCTACATACAGTAAGTAACACGGCCCATGTTTGCAGCTGGTGTAAACTGAAGTAATTCGAGTGACATTTTTATAGAGGTTATGGCTAGCTGTGCCAGCAGAGAACCTGAACATTCAAATCAAAATATTCAAAAGAACCCTTTTTTTTCATGTTGGTCACTCTTTTGATATCTACAGCAATTGTTTCAGTAAAATGTAAGTTGTGTGGGGTTTTTTGTTTGTTTTTAATCAATGCAAATGGTGTGGGACTGTGATTATTTTTCGGTTTAAAAAATAATATTAAATAAACTGGAGGAACAAAATGACATTGTGAAATGACTCCGTGCTTGTCAGGCCACACCTGGAATCCTGTGTTCAGTTTTGCTTCCTGCTTTGCAGAAAAGATGTGGACTGGCTGGAGAGGGTCCAGAGCAGGGCCACAAAGGTGATCAAAGGACTGGGAAGGCTGCCATGTGAGGAAAGGCTGAGAGAAGTGGGTTTGTTCAGCCTTGAGAAAAGAAGGCTTAGGGGAGACGTTATCACCAAGTTCCAGTATTTAAAGGGTGGCTACAAAGAAGATGGAGACTCCCTTTTTACAAGGAATCACATGGAAGGCGAGGGGTAATGGGTGTAAGTTACTTCTGGGGAGATTCCAATTGGACACAAGAGGAAAATTTTTCACAATGAGAACAATCAGCCATTGGAATAGTGTCCCCAGGGAAGTGGTGGATTCCCCATCATTGGACACTTTTAGAGATTCATCTGGACACGGTGCTGGGCCATCTTGTCTAGAGCATGCTTTTGCCAAGGAAGGCTGGACCAGATGATCCTTGAGGTCCCTTCCAACCTGGTACCCTGTGATTCTATGATTCTGTCATTCCATAACTTAAATCAAAATATCCTACACTCTATGTCATAAAAGCAAGGCAGAGCTATTGGATAAAAGAAATCAGGAACCCTAATGTGTGCATTTTAGTCATTAAAATTTTCCTATCTATTTAAAAATCTGTTTTCCTTTTTTTTTCCCCTCTATAAAAAGAATGTTATAGAAAAGAGAGTAGGTGAGAAAGATAGAAAGACAGAAAGAGAGGAAAAAGGAAAGAACCCTCAAATTTGCACATGAAGAACTGAGTCGGAATTAGTCCATATCATTACAGAAAGTATGAGAAATTATTAAGAAATGCTGTGAAATTCATTTCCACCTTAATCTGAATGCTAAACATTAATACCTAATTGAAACTACACTGTGCTCTTCTGCCTCCTCAAAACCAGCCCCCAAGTGAATCAATCAGCCAGGCCTGCCAAGAAAGCCCATCGACACTGAATACCTGGCACAAGTTGCCAGGCTTACCCACCAACAGGCTAGGAGAGTTTAATTCTGTCACTTACATGACATAGATGGTCAGACAAGGAAACCTAACAGATTAAGTCGTCTCTTCTGACTATAAAACTGTGAATTAATGTATTCCAGACCTTAATATGGTTAGAGGACATTAAGGAAATAGACCTGAAGAAAAACACCGTACAAATGGAAAAACTTAAAGTGGACTAAAATCAAAGTTCTGTTATATGACATAATATTGATAAAACTGTTACAGAAAAAGTCAACACAATTCTCTATACCTAGCAAACAGAAATTGGTTCATTTATATGTCAAAATAAATTTTGACAGACATGGTGTGCCTGAAAAAGTAATGCTTGATATTGGGCTGCAGTTTGGCTTACTCTGCAGTAAAATACGCTTCTGAACATGTAACCCTAGTCCTCATTATTCTCAGTATAAAGACTTTGTGGAAAATTGTGTCAAAATAAAAAAGAGTCTTCCACAAGGGCTAGTTGTTGAGTCTGAATGCTCTGAATTTCAAAGGTCTGGCCTGGGCCTCACTGGAGCAGGGAATGCAATGGTGCACAGGGAAGCAAGGGGACATCAATGAATGTCTTTCATATCTACGTGAATTTCTGGGGAAAAGGTACTGCACAGGAAGCTGGATTTTCCAGAGGCTTCAGCGTGATCATATCCAGCTGCTCCCCAGCCCAAACAGCCAGATTCCTGTTTGCCGCTCGGCTGACTGGAAGCAGCCTCCGGCACAAGTCCAAGAAGGGCTCCAGCTCATGCGTCTGCATCCCCGGCGAGAGGCGTGCGCTGCTCTGTGGTTAGCTCTACCTCAGCTCAGAAAAGTACCAGGCTGTCAGTTCCTGGCATTTTGTTAAGAAAAAATGGAAACCAAAAATGCTCGTGCCGCAGAAGTAGAAGGCTGAGGTCAGAGCCAGGGGGGCCCTGACGCTGCCGTCAGCCAGAAAGGAAAACTCTCCGCAGAACCCAGTGCCCTGGACACGCTGGCATCTCCTGAGAATAACGTTGAACGCGTTCCTGGTGGGGACCCATATGGCATATTGCCCAAGATCATCAAGTAGTGAAAAGAAATGTCGTTTTCTTGAAACAGAGACTGAACCGACTGCTTTCCCTGAGATACCGTGAGCGAGGAAGGGACCATGAGAGGCTGAGACAGCTGTATCCCAGGATGCAATACGAGCAGAATTAATAACTTCCCACCAGATTGCTAGTTTTTATGTGGAACTACACAAATCCACCTAACAGCACATGCACTGCTGTTGATTAATATGCCTTTTATATCTATTTTGATGTCTGCTAAGAATGATCATTTGGATAGGCAGAGAGGGTAAGGCAGGAATAGGAATCTGTCAGGTGCTCCTCAGGAATGGTTTCTGTGCTGGTTAAAAAAGCCTGAACAAGGAAGACTTAGAGGATGCAAATATATATTCCAGGACAGAAAAAAGTGAGCAAACGTCACTTTCCAAAGTGAGAACCCAGACAACTGTCCTCTAAATTCATTAATATGTTGGAATGGCAACATACAGTCTAAGACATACTGTGAGCTACATGAGATTTACTACTAGCTGAGAAACTGGAGAAATAATTCAATTTCAGCATGAAAATGCTTTTTTTCTCAGCATAGTCTCCAGAAACCTCTCTGAGGACGCTAGATGGCAGTGACAGATTTGCTCCTTAGATATGGTGAGTGAGGAAGCTGCAGCTAATTACAGCAAATTCTTACATTTGGTGAAGATATTAGAAAAACAACACTAATAAAGAGAATTTAATGATTATATTCTCTTGAAATGTGGATCTCTGAGTAAAAAGTTAGGGTATTAAAATGTTTAGGAAATTTCTCCATGTATTCACTGTCAGGGCCACTAATTTTTCAGTCTATTGATAGTCCTTTTCTCAACGTCAATACAATGTGCTTAAAACAGTATACTTCGTGAACAGTACTTGGAATAATGCCCTAGTTTAACTTTGGAAAGTTACACACATACACATACATAGACATATTCCAACTCCTCAGGAACAGGACACCTTTTCAGGATACAACTTGATTTCTGAAAAAAATTACACTGAAGAATACGGAAGTAAGGCAAAAGCAGAGAAAAATATCAGTTGCAAAAGACCCAAGTAAACCAGTACAAATATAATCAAAAGTGTCTGAAATATCAAGTATGTTATCGCATCGGCTTGGAAGAACTAAGGAAAATTTCTAAGCCCTTCGCAGCTCATGCTGAGCTAGTATTTCCAGACTTGTGAATATTTTACAGATGGTTTTTATCTTTGAAATGCTAATACCATGCAGATCAGTAAGACTACTGAGCATTTTGAGCTAGGCAAAAATTGATTTTCCTATCCTGAAAAGACTTTTGAGTCAAACATCTTTACTGTTTGCAACAGAAAGAAACAAGAAATTTCAGAAATTTTTAGTGGAAAAATATTTGTCCTCCAGGACAGTCCATAGCCATATTGTCAATTAGCATACTTACTGGATCCGGGGGGAAGAATATACTGTTTCAGTTTTTTGCTCAGACTGACTTAAATGAGGGTCTACACCTCAGTCTTCAGTCTTCTGGGCGAAAGAACTGCACATTCACTTATGTTATTGTGAGTTTCTGTCTGTCTGTCCTGCTGGCAATATTTCCTTTTTACACAAATACCATTAAATAGTACCCTTCGGAAAAACTGACTACCCACTGATCAGAAAGCTCATTTGGGATGTAAGATCACGCCCTTTTGCCAATTACGTTTGGGGTTTTTTGTACAAAGTGGAGTGTCTACACACACTGTGAGTCTACACCAATTCTCGGGTTTGAGGATTCTGCTGTTTCTGATGAAAAATGTTTCCAGAGAAGACCTCACCAGTTCTCCTTAGCATGGTACAGGGGGTACAAAGCCCAGGGAGACTGTGTCTGGCCTGGGATCTTCCTCTTTCTTACCTAACAGTCTTCATGTGGTTGACGTATCCCTCTTAGTCACAGTCTTTCGATTACGTACTGCAGTTTGAATTTCCAGCTAATGCTGTTCAGGAGTACCTCTGGCTCTCACTTCAGCTCTCCCCTCAACTTCGTACAGTGTTATCTCCTGTGTACTGTGCTACAGAGAGTGTGCTCTGTTTCTGTCTTCCTCATAGGAAATGGATGAGGGAGCATTTTGTTCCAAGAAAAGTCTTTCCAGGCAGCAGAGAGCCAGGTATTGCTTTCTTATTTACATGTCATATAAAAAATTCTCTGCTGCCACAATATGGGGTGCTTTTGCTTGTGCAGTTTGCTGTTGTCCCCTGAGTGGTCCATGCAGACAGTCCACAGTCGCAGGCAGGAAGGACATGGGCAACTGTAGCTTTGGCTGGAGGAGTCAGAGCTGTTGGTAGAGGGACAAAGATAATTTAGGTGGATTTGGTAGACAACTATGACTTCAGGCCCCCAGCAGCCAAGGCATGCCATGCATATACATTAAATTAATGGTTCCAGACTGTTGCAGGTGAATCAGGACATCAAGTCCTTCCTAGCCATGGTCCTTGTTGCTCTCGAGGACATGAAGGTGCAGAAAGTGCTCCTCCTTAGGGCCTACTGGGGCTTATGAATGTTAAAATAGTATTTTAAATTGTTAATGTTAAAAACAATTACACCGGTACAGTTTTGTTATTGTCAGGGCTGAAATGCGTATCATTTGATGCATCCTTCTTCTATTATGACTACTGATTCAGGAAAGGACTTAGCTCCCAAAGACTTCCCTTATTCTCCATTCACACTATCGAGGGAATTATCCTCCCCCCCCGGCCCCAAATTTTCCACTGACTATGGCTCTGGGCACTCTTAAGGTCAGTTGGTTCTGGTCTGGGCCTGTAGGGTACCTCAGTAAAAGAAGGTATGCAGGCCTATGAGCAGGTACCACAGAAGCCTTGGGACATGCTGTGAAGCCTTGGCCACAGAGTACTGGGGAGAAGATGTCGCCACTCACAGGGGCCAAGCCTGAGAGGTTTGAACACAGATATCTAACTCTCCGCAGGCCTCCAGGTTCTGGCACAGATGTGCCTTTGCTGTAGAGAGTTGATAACTCACAAATCTTACCCCTGGTCCAAACTATGTGTTCTTTTGCTATAGCACATGGGTGGATAACGGCAAGTAAATCATTCAGAGCTGCATGATGGGGTCAAAAGACATCAGTGATGGAGAGAAGGCAGATTAAGACAAACACCAGAAAAATTTAGTCATGGGAAGCTACAAGGATGTTTGAGGTCTCTCGAGGCAAATTGCAGTGCGGGTACCCCAGGGCAATTAGAAGATGCCTGCAGTGCCATGGAGTGCAGCTTCAACAAAGGACAGCCCAATGAAGTGACTCACCAGGGCAGTGAGGATGCGGCCAGGCAACTGGAATAACTGAGCTTGGTAAAATACATGCTCTCCTTCTAGCTACATATTTTGATCTATTAGTTCAGTCTATTAAATTAGACCCTGCAAGCAAAAACCATAACGGAAAACAGTTTTTGTGATTCTGACAGAGCCTAGACACAAGGTTGTTTTACACTGCAAAGTAACCCGTATCACAGACTTAGCTGATGGCTGGGCTATCTGGGTGTAGTTTCCAGGAATCATCTGAGGAACCTTTCTCATGGAAAATTTGGATGTGTCACACTAATAATTTAGCAGAGTGTTTTATTGACAAAACGATTTGGGAAGAAATATTTTTGTAGTTCCAATGTGGAGTTTCTGCTCCAAAACAGAGGGAAAGAAACTCCAATGTGATCATCGGTCCAAAAATTAGCTTGCATATGAGAATAGATTTCCAACTGAGGTCAATGCCAAATTAAGAGAAGCAAAAATTAAATGAGGCTGTTGTAAGTACCGCAGAAGTGTCCTGTCTATAACTCTGTTGGAAATCATGGTGCAAATAAACTTTATCCATAAGGCAATAGAATCATAGAATCATAGAATGTTTTGGGTTGGAAGGGACCTCTAAAGGTCATCTAGTCCAACCCCCCTGTAGTAAGCAGGGACATCTTTAACTAGATCAGGTTGCTCAGAGCCTCATCAAGCCTGGCCTTGAATGTCTCCAGGCATGGGACCTCCACCACCTCTCTGGGCAACCTGTTCCAGTGTTTCACCACCCTCATTGTAAAGAACATCTTCCTAATGATGGGATCTTAGCATTTCTTGGAAATAAAATGCACCCATCTCTATCTACAGTGACACAAAACAGTGAAATGACAGCATAGTAATACAACAGGGACATACAGAACTGTAACAGGAGAATCAGGATGTAGTGGGAAATATAAAGCAAGAGATAACATCAGTTATTTCCAATTACTTAATTTATATAACTATTATGAGCATCTAAAGTGTGAGAACTAAGAAAGAAGTAATCAATAAGAAGCCCTGCTAGGGTCTGAACCAAAATTCAGACAAAATAGAAATATCAGCTCACTTGGCTTTGGTTCTAGAAGCAATTGCCCAGATAACAGCTGCTTTGCAGGCTCTACTTGGGAAAATTAGTCCTCCCGCACAAGTGATCTCAAGTTTAATAATAACTTGAGAGAAGTTGCTAACAACATATATGCATTGTTTTGGAAGAGCACCTGGTTCTGGTACCATCCAAATTTTTCCACCAAATGACAGGAGAAGCCCTTTGGCAGCTTTCTGCTGGGTGCCAAGGAGGAAGTACACAGCTCATAGCTTCGTATTTGGGAATTTTCTGCGTTACGTTCAGGAGACTTAGAGTCTGAGTTACACGTTATGAAACTGAGTCACTTGATGCAAAAAGTAAATATCGGATGTGGGCTCACTATCCCTGGTGAGGCTGCACAAGCATCAGCTCCAGAGGGAAAATACTTGTTGAACATTCAGGCTCAAACAAACCAGTTGTGCACGCAGCCTTAAATAAACACTGGAAGTTTTAATTTTTGTAGTTCCTCTTGCTCCATTCACAGCTCTCTGCATTGGATTTTTCATGGCATTCCAAAGAATGACTTGCATCACATTGACATGTGTTTAAAGTGTGAAGTTTCTCGTTGGATCTAATGATTACAGTTGCAGAACATGAGAGTTGCCCAGCTGTCCAAATCAGAGGCCGGCTCAGACTGTCCCATTCCTCTCTATCCTTAATGGAAGTGAGGGGTAAATGAAATCCTGGCACAGAATATTTCAAGAGCTGCTGAATTTTGCATTGTGTTTCTTTAGTTCTTTCCTGCATAGATACAGGCATTCTTAATATCCACATTTTCACTTGAATGTCAGATTTAAAATAATACAGTAAACTCTGCAGATTTTTTGTGCTCTTTATGAAGTACTTCCCTATTATCTATTTTTAAATTGTTGTCCTAGTTCACTGAATGTGTCGTTGTTCTTACATCGAGAAACAGAGTAAATAAGAGCACCTACTTTCTTTAAGTTGCCTGTTAATGTATCTTTAGCAGATCTCTAATTTGTTTTAACTTTAAAACTGATGTTACGATGTTTTGCCCTTTGATGTGAATGATATTTTTTAATTCTCCTGACAGTTTTGGCAGTCTTTTATTCTTGCTATTTGCTGTGTAAGACTGTGTGACCAGAAGTAGACACAATATTGAGGTCAGACTGAATCAGGTCATTATGCTTCTTGAATTATCATCAATCTCTTTCTCTATACTTTATAACTTTATTGTTTATAGACAGCTCTTATAAGAGGTTCACTTTAACCTCTGTTATCAGAAAAACCATCTAATAAGGGAAGACAAGCCAAGGGAACACAAATTTAAGAATTCCTCCAAAACTCCAGAAAAATAAGCAAGAGACAAGGCATCATCAGTATTACTTCAGTGATTAGTTATCTGCAAGTTCCCATTTTGTCTGTGTTTATTAAAAGTCAGAGATTTACAAGCTCAGTATTCATCAACACTAACTGTCAATACTGAATCACAAAAAAGCCCATCCATCCTGTTATAATGGAACCACTTGGGACTAAAGGAATATATATTAGCATTAGACAACAATGGAGGGTTATGTGAATCTATTATTTGTTTTACTTCCTCTGATGTATCTTACTACAGGGTGCTTACTGCTCAGATGACTGTGCCAATTTTATGATGCCAGGTTTGAGAGAACGAGTTTAAAAAAAAAAAACAGAAGGAAAGAAACGCAGCCTGAAAATATGCTTCTAGAACTAAAAGATTCGGGAAAACACGCTACTTTATGACAGGGTAGAAGTTTAATGAATGTATGGAATGCAAACTTTGGGAGGACAAGATAGGAACAAAAAGTGTCAACAGGAAAAGGGGGAAGGTTGTCATTACCAGTAAACTCCAACAGTGATGTTATCCTTAAAAGGGAGGATAAATAAAAGCAAACTCCCAGGAGCAAGAAATGTCAAGCCAACTTTGACAAATATGTGAGACCCACACATCTGATCCTATGCGTAAATAAATGGCCAGATTAAATCTCCCATTGTTGCAGATGAGGCTACAAGGTTGTGGAGCTGTAATTCCACACCACACACACACCTTACAACAACCACAGATGTGTAGGTGGCACAGATGTGTTTAGGTTCAGAATGAGTAGACTAAGTTTTGGTGAGATGATATAATCAAAACAATTCTCAGTATTTCCAGCAATACAATGTCACTGAAAATAGCGCACATGTAAACTACCTATTTTTAAAAATATCACTATGACATAATTAGCCTCACTTCCTCTGTGTTTGATGACTAAACAACAACGTACTGTATGTCCACATAGTCAAGATAGAAACTGCAAGCCTGTATGATATGACAATTACTGTACCATTAATGACTCACATTGAGAACGACCAGAAGAGACTCTTGCTTCTTCTGAAATATTGGGGCAGAAACAGAGGCAGGCTTTAGGGGCAAGCACCTCAAGGTAAAAAGCTTTCTGTTTTGGCACAGACATGCTGTTTCTTGTCGACTAGGTAAAAGCAGTCTTCATAACTCTGATTTCAGATGAGTCAATTCCTCCTCCAAAGATTTTACGCTGCAGGTAGGTCATAGAATGATAGAATGGTTAGAGTTGGAAGGGACCTTAAAGATCACCTAGTTCCAACCCCCCTGCCCTGGGCAGGGACACCTCCCACCAGACCAGGCTGCTCAAAGCCCCATCCAGCCTGGCCTTGAACACTTCCAGGGATGGGGCATCCACAGCTTCCCTGGGCAGCCTGGGATGTGACACACAGTGAGCTGGCAGGTATAACCGCAGTAGCCTGTAAGCAGACCTCCAGCCTGCAGGAGTCAGGGCCCATCTGTGGTTTATTTGCTCCCCCGATGTTTGGGTGATGTTCTGTTGGATGGATGAGCCACTAGGCAGAATAACAAAGACAGGGAGAAGGACCACCATGAAGAGGGCCTGGCAGGGAGCAGGGAAGGGGAGGAAGTGAGAGATGGGCAGGAAGGTGAGAAGGATAGGTGATGATCTCCAGACTGCCCCTGGACTGCGGGGCAGGTCAATTCTGCAGTGCAGCCCACTCACACAGTCGGCTGCAATGGGGAAACGCTGGAGCAGACCCTTTGCTGCTCGGTTTCCTTTCTGTGAGGGACACAGTTTGTGCTTGATTTGATTCCCTGAGGGAACTGAAACATAGCAAGGGACTTGCAAGCTGGGAATTGCTCCCAAATCCTTTCACTTAGATGTAAGGAAGATGGTTAAGTGCCCTGGCTTTCTTACAGGTGACGTTGAATGACATGATTCAACATTGTACCTTCAAACTTTCACATTAACGGTACTTGGTAACTGAGCTTTTTTTTTTGGGCATATGATCTATACTGGATATTTTGCTAAGAAAATAGCAGGCTCATATGCAGAGCCAGAGACATGAAAGATTTCCAAGCCTGTTTGTTCTCTCAGGACTGATTTCAGAGTCAGGCTGAACTCTTCCTGTTTGATGTTTCATAGGAAGAAGGACGAGTTACTTTTATGTAAACAGTAAACATTTTCCATGAGCTGGATTGCCAGATCAGGTGTTCCCTGTTTCAACAAAATGATAGAATTACTGGGACTTGGTGTTAAGGTTAAAATGACATATCTTTCTGCAAGAAATTTCTGTTGCTTCTCAACACAAGGAACGCCTCGTAACTCCATGTGTGGGATTAACTGAGAAGCAGCTTTGGGTTGTCATGCTGCCCTCATTCCTTCCCCTTATGATGATAAGAGAACAAAGAGCGAACACGCAAGTTGGTGGTAGAGTGATAATGTCAGAGATGTGCCTTCACAGGCAGAGTCACTGTGGTCATTCCCATAGCTCTTAACAAAAAAAATGCTACATTTTTAAAGCATCTGGTACTACTTTTAAGTGTCACTTATGCTGCTAAGTGGCTCTTTGAGTGGTCTCGTTACGCATTTGCAAAACTCGCAGCTAGCTCTGTAAGTCCATAAGGCACCTGATATTTCTGACAACGAGCATGGCCAGAACTGCATGAGAGGTCAGACGTACAACCAGCCTGGAGCACATTATGAAGCACAGCAGCTGAACTATGCATTCTTCAACCCAATTGTCTCAGTCACCTTACATGGTAGTTGTCTAAGCAAGTCAAGGGACAGAGCCATTTGTCTTACTTGATTTTTGATAAATCATTTATGCAGGATACAAGATATACAGGTTCAAAATCCTTCTTTTCCTAAGAGACCTGAATATCTGCCATCTAATTCCTAGAGAGAGCTATAATCACCAAATTACCAAATTTCTCAAAGGTGTTTTCTTGGGCCCTTCCACTGAAGCTGTTCTTGTATAAATAACCATATTAAGCCAGCAAGCAGACAGTGGTACTGTCTCCCCAGGTATAGGGAGACCACCTGGCAGCAGGGGACTGTGGCCCCATTCTAACTTACACTGAACTCATTCAAATTCATACAACTTTTCTGGAGAGATCTGAGAAAGTGACTCTTTGCTCCCTACTGCTTGGCAGTATTTTCGGTTATTTCTGATGCTGGAGATCATCATAAGCAATTGTTGCTTTTTTCTGTTGGGAACATCCCAGATTTAATGTGTGGGTGTAGTACTTGTCTAGAATGATCCAGTTGACTAGTCTGCTTCCTCATTTTGAATCATTAGGTATTTCCATCAAGCAGCTTGCACGGATTTAAATTTCTTTCAGGTCTCAGGTCCCACAAATCTTTTCTCATTTGCTGTGTCAGGCATTCCTGCTTCAGATGGCATAGAGTAAACAGCGAAGACCTGGAGGGCCTTTCTGCACCTGGCAAAAGAGCAAATGCGTGAGGCTACGGCATATCATGTAACAGGAAATAGCGCTTGCTAGGACTTGTGCAGAGATTAATGTAGTTTGGATTAGTGTTGAAAGAGCAATGTTAGTCCCTGGCCTATTAATTTTCTTGTATGAAATTTCTGTAGCAGTGTCTGCATTTGGATGTCATCCAAGCAAGCAGGACCCCCATCCTGATTGGGTCCCCTGGGAACTGCTGTCACCTAAATGACATAAATTAGGCATCTCATTAGGTATTTCTTTCCTCACCCCCCTGATGCCTTAAAATCTTTCCTGTCGTTCAGTTTCAAAGAGTACAGAATTCAAGTATCATCCAGCAGAAAACACCCTGCAGGTAAGGAGATGCAATACAAATGTCCTGGGACTTTATCAAACACTTCTCAGTCACAGTCTTGTTCCCAAACCACCTGGAAGTGAACAGGTTATAACACACGATGGCAGATGATGGAACATAAGGGACTCATTTCTTAGCACAAACAATTGCAAAACAGAGTTATTCGGCGAAGTAAGGTACAGGAGAACCTTCAGGGCTGTAAGAGAAAGTGTAAATCCAGAAAACAACGTGCACTTGCATCAAGATTTGTTTCAGCAGACCAGATGAAATACTTGCACTGTGTTACAGAAAAATGAAGAAAACAAGCTACGTATGTAACAGAAATAAGCAAATCAGTTTGTGCCACAGAACTACAGGATAACTCGTAAAACTCCTTTTTTCATACTTAGCTGTGAGACAGAAATGGCAGAGGCAGTACGCTGGATTAATCACTTCTTTATTAGTAGGGAATGCTTCTTCTGTTCAAGTAATCAGTTCTGAGTTAATGTAATTTCTTTTCTTTTCATTCATTGAACCAAGGTTCACTTAAAGTCAAATAACTGAGACATCATGCACCTAATATTTATTTGAGCTTAAGGAAGATGTGATGTATGTTGCAGGTAGAACTGATTGACTGTGGGAGAAAAATAAATTCCTCTTTTGGAAAGACAGAAATTATTTTGGTTAAAGAATGAATTGGTTTATCACAACTATTTATTGATCTGGGGGAAAAATCCAGCGTCTTCGCAATTAGTTCCTGGACATAGAGGCTAGCTGGATTGTTAGGAATGGAGGATCACCTTACACCCACACCAGACATATCATTTTGAGTTCTATGTAGTTTCCTTATGACAACAGTTTGACTAGAACTGCTGAATTAACTGATGTTTCTGTTCAATGGATGACTTGAAAAAATAGCAATAAAATATATTTTATTCACAGATCATAGTTCTGTGGTGATTTATACTAAGTCTGTGAAATGTCAGGTTGACCAAAGCTACAATGATGACCAGATTAGAAATGGATACACAATCATTTCTAGTGAATAAGGTAGAGCCAGTGATAAAGCACCTATCCTGGCTATTAGCTGGTTTATACAGCTGCCAAGGGAACAGACAATAGCAGTGCAGCACAAACTCTGCCCGTACACTGTTAACCCAACACAACTTTTGAATTAGTGGGAACTGGTGAAGATAGCTTCTATCATTTTAGAATCACAGAACATCTCGAGTTAGAAGGGACCCATAAGGATGATTGAGTCCAACTCCCTGCTCCTTATGGGACTGCCTAAAACTAAACCGTATGACTAAGAGTGTTGTCCAGACGCTCCTTGAACAGCTTGCTGCCGTGACCACTTCCCTGGAAAGCTTGTTCCAGTGACCAACCACCCTCTCAGTGAAGAATCTTTTCCTGTCATCCAGTCTGAACTTCCCCTGATGCAGCTTCATTCCATTTCCTTGTGTCCTATCGCTGGTCATACTGGCACCCTGAGTTACGTAAATGAAACAATTTTCACCATTAGCACAGACACAAAAGAAAACAAACAAACAAACAAAAAAACACCAAAAAAAAAGAGAGAAAAAAGATTCATTTTATGACCAAATGCATAAAGAAAGTAGAAAGTTTTGGTTGTTCCTGAAAGTAGGTTAATGCTGTAAATAAGGACAACACACTGGGAGGTATTTGTGTGTTATGTAAAATGCAAAATTGCTCCATTTCATAGTCTAAACCTGACTTACAATACCTAAGGGACTCCGGTTATTTTTCAGTCTTGTTCTCTTTCTGCCTCATCCTGGGACATCCCTGCAGTTGTACAATTTGCCTAATCATCTCCATTGATCATCAGATTTCTTCATCTTGGCTCAGACTTCCATATATCTCCTTTTGAGCATATTGAGGCATCGAGCCATAGCAGAGGTAAAATGCCAAAGCCATCATGATCTATTGAATGTGGTATTTAGAAGAGGGATCTTCCTCACATCTTTTTTTTTAATATCTTAGTGCAGTGTCAGTGGCTTACAACAGCTATTTTCACAACCAAACAGTATTCCCGTCGGTGCTTGAGCAAGTATTGTTCAGTCCAGTCCTGCTGACTTCAGTGCAATTTTTAACCATGAAACAGAGTGCCAATACCACCTTCCTCCCTGAACAGCAGACCAATAAAACATCTTCCTCGGCCTCCAGATGCATTATGTCATTCATAACCAAACTAAATTGTGGGGTGAAACTGAATGCAGAGCTGACACACGACTGAGCAGTTAGCAGTAGTAGTTAGTTAGTAGTAGTGATATTCACTCCTAGGTCAATTTAATAAAAAAAATAATTGTGCCAATTAAATCGTTACACTGAAAAACAACTTTCTGAGCATCTACCCCTTTTCTTTTGTGTTACAGCCTGGGACCCGTGTCTGCACTTTCCCACACCACAGTTCAGTCCATGCAGAATAACTACTCACTGTTGCTACAAATGAAAACTAAACTAAAACTGTTTTAGACAATAGCAGTTGTCTAGACAATTGCTATCACAGCTGAAACAAACTAGAATCTGTTCAGGCTGAAACAAATCCAGAGAAATCCTGGCAGGTCAATACAAAGACTGCGGACTTTTTCTAATGGCAAAAACTTGATTTACTGGGCTACGCGGTGCTAAGAATTTTGTCAGAGTAAAAGAATTAAATAACTACTACTTTGAAAGTATTGTTTATAATGGTATATATTCAATTTGTATAATCATAACTCTCTATTAAAGTATTTCTTCAGGAAGCTTGTTCAGAATATCTATGCGAGAGTCACAAAATACTGTTGCACCGAAGTACAAGACACACTGTACAAAATAATAGGAAATCATTCTAATTTTGGTGTTGCTTGTGGAGCTGTTTTCTGTAGCTGGATTCAGTCAGTACTTCCTCTTGCTCTCTTGCTTGTGTAGAACACCATAATACAATGTCTGTTTATGAGCTTTCTCGAGACTGATAACTCAGCTTCTTTATTGAGGATGATTTTGTAGCATTAAAAAAATAGTGCTTTTTTCTTGTCTATTCTGAAATTGGAAAAGTGACCCACCTGAAAAATTATTATTAGAGGAAAGCATAGGTTAAAGACATAGGTGGTTGTTTTTCATTTCCTTACTGAGATCACTGCCTGTAAGCTCCTATTCTACCTGCAACATGGTGCCTCCTCACATCTTCATGTTCATGCCTAATGAAGGGTTTGCAGAACCCTTGCATAGGATTTCAGCCCAAACTGCTGTGGGTCATGGCTCAGGGCCCTTCTCAGCAGCCCGTCCTGGTGCCAAATATTGTCATGTCACTAACTTTTGTGGAGAGGCTAATTTACTCTGTGGATGAGGAGTAATAACAGCAGAAGCTTTAATGAATATGGGTTGGCAGTTGTAATGAAGTCTACTCTTACTCCCTCTCTATGTCTTGTTTGCACCAGGGAGCAAATGATAGGTATATCAATGTTTCAAGTGAATAATAAGGCATTTCTATTAAAAACAACATATCATCTACCATTTTATAATAGTCATATCAGCTTTTTTGTTAACAAGGTATAGTAAAAAATACACAATGCTGATGCATGTGGCAGCATTAAAGGTATGCTGGATGACCTCTTTGAATTTTGTGGTTTACTTGTGACTTTGACCCTACAATTAATTTTTGCTTTATTCCTTGCCTTTTTTTTTGTTTTACAAAAAGTTGAAATAACGAGGAAAAAGAGTAAAAAGGGAAGGAAAGGCTAAGTTCAATTGTTTTAAAAATTTTTAGAGGCATATGTGTAAATGAGTGAGAATCTTGACTGACTGGAGAGAAGACACTGAGGTTAAACAGCTGTTTGAAATAGCCCCTGAAATAACGTTCATTTTAGATTATTACTTTTGGGACCTTTAGGCTGGGAATAATTTTTACTTGACTTTAGTCTTCTGAAGGTCAAATTGTCTAGTCCTTCTTCTAGTCAAAGGAGATAAATTTGTGCATCCAGAGATGATTCAGCCCATCCTAACATAGGTAAAAATACAATAAAATTATCTGAACATGATAAGCAAAATGAAAGATGATGAAGATATTAATTTTCTCATGCATATCCCTGACATTTTCCAATCGATAAATAATAAAACTCAGGGTTCATTTTTTAACATGCTTTCCTAGGAGATAAGGGATGTTGTGGGAATGAGACCCACATCAGGGCCTATATAATATTTTAACGTTCACTTCTAGTGAGCATCATCTGACAGGATGCCCACCAGGATACTGAATGCTCTGGTTTGCCTAAGGGAACAGATAATGAACCAAGGATTTAGAAGAGACTGTGAGCAATAGACTCAAAATATCAGCTAGGAAGGGCTGGTATGGTTTACTACTGTATCTTTCAAAGGTTTGTTTGTGAGTTGCTTTTTTCTTATCTTTAATATGAAGCATTCACCTCTCTGAACACCAAGCGTGTTGTCTAAGTGGAGTTGACTTGTACCGCACAAGCTCTGTTCTCACAAGAACAAAAAGTCGGACAGACAGACTGTACAGGTGTCTTGCACCTAGTGTAACATATGGAAGATTTCTAGAGCTCCAACATGTATTTTTCGTTGTGCTGCATCTGCTGCACTGCGAAATCTCAGTACTGACAGGTAATGAAAGCACCATTTTGGCAAGGTGTCTGAGGGGTATTAGAAGGATTATGACTAGGGAATCACATCAGTCTCCTGACAGTCTTCAATTTTGAATTTTGTAGTTTCGCTCTATTTCTTTTGTACAAGTTCTCAGGGTCATCCGATATCACCCTCTTGTGTATTGACAGTGCCCCTGCATTAGTTTTTTGTGCCCAATTCTTTAGTTAAATTACTAAAGAAGAAAGATCCCATGCGCCAGCTGGTCCCTGAAGCTCTTCAGTTCTTCTCTTAGCATACCCTGTAGTGATCTTTACAGTTAGCTCCTTGTTCTCCCTGCAGTTCTACTTCTAATCATCATGTTCTCTGTTTTAAATAATTTACCTTTGGTGTTGCTTAAAATGCTTTATTAAAGCCCAAGAAAATGTGATCTAATAGATTTACATTGCCTGTTAAGACATTTCATTAGTCAAAGGAAGATATGAAGTTCATTTATCGCATTTCTTTGTTAAGTTCATGCCTTACTTATGTCATATTCTGTTAGCTTCCATTAGTTACCACTACCTTCAAAGTAATTTTTTGCATACTACTATGGTTGGATTAACAGGCTTTCTTTTGTTTGGATTGCTGTTCTACCATATCCAATGTGGGTGTTATATTTACTAAATTCTAGTAGTTCTATGTCACTCCTTGTCAACCAACTTCTTCCAACATGTGCTTACTGTCTTTTTTTCAGAGTTTTCCGTTCATATATTTTGCTCTGAATTATGCTTCAGCTGAAAAATATTGCTTTCTACTCCTTGCCCACGTCCTCATCCTCATGTGGTGTTTGGTCTTATGTTCAGTGCCTATATTCTTACTGAAAAGTGAAATGACAACTTCTGATTTCGAGCCATACCTAGAATATCTTAAATTTCTACTCCACTTTACACATAGCATCTTTGTTTCTTCATGCCCTTTTTTTTACCTCTCTACATGATTGACAGTTTTCTTGCTACTTAATTTTTCTTTCAAGGTCTAGTTTGGTTTGACAGCTTTCACTTTATCCCTACATGTCCTAACCTCTAAATTAGAGCCTTCTTTGAATGCCTGCATTCTGCCACTTAACTTCAGGCCTGTAAATGAAATGCCAAGCCAGATGTAAAATTCTTCTCTGCTTCCCTTGTAGTCAACGGAGAGAGACAGACAGAAAGTGACTCAACCTGCTAATATCTCAGTTTCTGTCCGAAGACATCTGGTTTTCTTCGTTGACTGTAATAAGGAAACTGAATGACTATGTTGCCAACCTAGACATATCTATGAAGCATCTGAATTTATGGGAGATTTATCTTAGATTTAGCCAGTTTCCTGTCTCTTACATATGTCACCTCTGCTTTTTTTTTTTTAAATCAATTAGTATTCTGATATGCTAAAGTACTTTTCTAAGATTGCATTTTTTGAAGATCCAGTTTCTTTTCACGTTTGACCCACGGAAAATTCAGATCTTCTCTCATTCAAGTATCCGAAATTCTTACTTCAGTTGACTTGTGATCAGTTCCTTGATTTTGTCTAATGAAAGTCAAAATGCTATTACTAGTCAGTCAGTACAATTATACATTTTGTAGTCAGATTTGGCTTAATATGCTCGGAACTTAGCAAAACCCAAGCCAAAACAGAAATGCTTCATAATGGGGGCAATGATTACTGGTAAGCACTGTGTTGACTGTAATACCAAGGTTCATCTGGACCCTGCAGCTGTTAATATTATTTGTTACAAAGCAAGGGTGAGACCCTTCTTGTTAAACCCAAATGTTATCTGGTTAAAGCCATGATAATCACCTTTAGTCTCATATTATAGTTAAAGCAAAGAAACAGACTCTTCTTATAAAGCTCTATTCATGTATTTTAAGTGTGTACTTTAGGGTGGGGTGAATCTCATTCTTGGTATGTATATGTTTCAAAGGGTGGTATCCAATGTTAAGGGAAATTAATTTCACTCCTGAAGATGACTTTCATAGGTTTTATTTCTCTCAAAGCATTCCAAATGTTATGCTCAGAATCTACCCAGAGATCTCAGTCAGATATTCAATTGCATGTAATTTTGATCCAGATAAGTTGCTCTTCCTTTGAAGTTACTTGCTTGTTTTTATTCTATCGCATCATAATGCTTAAGGCTAATTGATCTTCCCTTTCTTTCTTCTCACCTCTGCCCACAACATGCACACATCACTAATTGTGTTCCACTCACACCTTGCTCTATCATGTTATTGTTAACCCTGTACTTGGATTCTTATTCTAAAATGCTATCTAATATATTTGGAGCCTTCATCATTTAAATGTTTGGTGTCTCTGTTTACAGTCAAAAATTAAAGATGAGTTGAGTTAAAAAATTTCAGAGTTAAAATTCGGGATATTCTGCAAAAGAAAAAGAAAAAAGAATAAGAATTGGTGAGAAAGTATAAAATAAATAACATAACAAAAACAAAGAAAAACAATATGTTTGCTTGTAAGCAATTTTTTTGAATAAATGAATCTCCATTGTACATATGTTTTTGAACTACACTTGAAGACATAAAAAACTGATGATGCAGAAAGATTCAGGAAGCCTCTGAGGTCAATAATGCTCTTGGACAAATAATGTAGAAGTGTGGGAAAGGATAGAAAGAAGCCAAATTCTTGCTGCTGTTGATAACAGGGAAGGGAAGGAGGAAAGGCACATCTCTGGAGAGGCTTTACTGGATTCCACGTCTTTCAGTTTTCTGTCTTTTCCCACGTAGCTTTTGCTATTACAGAGCAATGGAACAGCTCAGGCCAATCGATATTGTACAAGTAATAAATTCAGATTTACAGACAGGTGAATGGCAGCTTTCCCCTGAGTTTGTTACATCGGTTGGCTTTATGATTGGTATTTCTTCTGCAGAAGTGTCCGGTAAATAAAAAGTTGCCCAAATCCCCCACTTAAATATTTTGAAGCGAGACATCAGAAACTCCAACTTAGCTTTTGGGTCTATCTCCTATGCTCTGTCAGGGCCTGGTGAAGAGGGTGCTGGTGGCATCTCTGCCAGGTTCAATGAGACCACGTATGGGGTGGCAGCTGCTCAGCGGGCAGGTTCTCCTCCTGGGATGGGGACCGAGTTGCATGGCCTCTGTCACAGCACTGGGGAAAGAGAGGAAGGAGCATTTTCCCAACTTTATTCAGTCCCCAGCCCTGGCAGCTGCTATGGCTTGCAGGGGAAATATTGTTTGTGACAGTCAGTAAAGACCGCACCTGTGCTGCTAAGCTGATAGGGACAGGGCTGCAGCAGTGGTGGGTGATGGGCCATGCTATTTGGTTTTCAGCCCGTTCCCAGCGCCACTTAGCACCCTGCGGGCAATGCCTCTGCTGGCGTCCAGGCACCCCAGGTGGCAGCATCAATGAAAGGTGCCTGTTTTGGAGCAGGGAGGGCAAGAGAGCTTGGCTGCAAGAGGGCATGAGGCACACCGTGCTTTCTGGGACCAGTACGTGATCCTCTCTGTTACCTGGGTAGGTGTCACCAGGAGGCTGCCATCACCCTCTCCCTGTGGGTGCACAGATTTTACCTACACGACACACAGTGTAGATTTCTGTAGTAAGGCCTGTGCTGCCTCACCTGCACTGGTACCAATGTAATTATTTAAAGACGTATATGCACCTTGGACTCGAGGCAGTACGTTCAATTCTGTCATCCAATGTATTCTCTCAAGGAAATCCTCAGAACAACTATTGGCCTTAGCTACTTCTCAGGAAGGATCAGCGCCTAGGTCTTCATTATAGCACATGTGATTTTCAGAATATTTCCCTGTCCTAGTTGTGTTTCCTCATTCCCGTAGACCCGTGTCTTTTGGGCATTTGTCAGTCTCCATCAGAATAGTTCTGCCAGGCGTGGAATTGGGTACGTGACTGTTGCAGCAAAATGCAAATACCTTCCAGTAGTTTTTGCTCAAGAACAGAGCCTTAAGCAAATACTAATAATTGAATCACTCTGCTAAATAAATCGTAAGCACCTGAGTCACGCATCATTTTAATGCTCTTAAGAAAGAATTAGCTTCAATAAAACTGATATGGATTACTAAGTCAAAATAATTTTCCAGCAATACAACTAAGGTTTAATGCTCCTTTTCTGAAATGCCTGAATTGGCACATTCTCCTTAATTCCACAACTGGAGTACGGTAGCAATGATTGCACTGGAGATATTTTTCTAGAAAACTCTCCAGAGAAATTAACTAAATATGTTTCTTTTATTGCCACGGGGACAAGATATTATAGGATGATGAAAATCCTCTTGCACTTTCTGCATTATTATTTAACAGCAAACGTAATGTTTTTGCCTTTATTTTCATTATACTTCTTGTACCAATAATAAACACCGTTATCTTTAATTGATTAGGTCAAGCGTCCTATAAATTGCTTGTGAGCAGGACACATTCTTGTCCATGTTTGCCATTCTCTGTGCTAACGATTCAGTGGTTGACGTGACAGCCAGCTGGTTTTGGCACTATCTTTTTTACTAAAAGGAAAAATACAGAATTATTTGTACAGCTGCACCAAAATGTGGAATGTTTCTTGTGGAAGGATTTATCTCACCATTATAAAAGGGTTTTTATGGTCAATGGAGAAACAGAGGAAACTCTCTAAGAGTTGCTTCAGCCCATTCTAAGGGAGTTATTTCAGGCAGTTTGAGTGAATTATGTTCCCCAGACACCTCTTACACAACCTTGACAGTAATGGGAGATACACACACTTCTAACAAACTGGATCCCTACTTTACACAGACAAAAGTAGTTTAAATGATCCCCATCCTTAATGTGCTGGGGTTTTAGTACTAATGAAGGGCATGGCTGCAATGATTTTTTCCAGTCCTCTCAAGCAGTTTGTCTGCATGTACATGTCTTCATGTCCTTCCTCATTCAGGCTCTGCTAGTGCAGTGGAGGAATCTTCTCCCTCCAATCCCTTTACCCGTAAATTATCTCCTCTCAGAGGTCAACTGTGCATCCAGCAATCTTATTAATATTTATTAAGAAAGGCTTAGGGCAGACAGGACAAGCCAAGGTATATAAGCAGCTATGTAGTTGTGCAGCTCTCCTTGCTCTCCATCTGCCTTTGGGCATATATATTGTGTTTAAGATTTCCTCATTAGCTGTGACAGATGAAATCACAAGTATTGCTTTGAGCGCTGGCCTCTCCCTGCTCTGAGGGATGTGATATTTCAGTCTGGAAGTTGCAAGATAGTTTTTGTCACAGATGGCAGCTTTCATTTAGTTAGAACTGTGTTTCAATCCTTCTGTGCGTGTGGGATTATTCCTCTGTGTTATGATCCTTTGGTAGTAAGATGATGTGCCAGTAAGGGAATGTATCGCATAATTCTACAGAGACTTTCTCTGAGTGAGTCTGAAGTTCAAATAGTCCAAAGGAAAGCATATTTAACCTCCTCACAAAATAGAGACCTGGAGATAAGAGAATTAGTGTGAAAAGGCAAGAACCATGCCTGTGTTTACATTCACTGCATTGGTCGGTATGTCAGTAGGTTCATAGGCAAACAGCGTGGATGGATGTGTGTACCATCTGTGGCACTACCGTAAGTTTAGCAGCTGGGTCTCTCCATTTCTGTGCTCTTAGCTGAACATTAGATACTCTTTATATACTGTGTTTTAAGAAAAAAAATATATTAAAATTCCTTTTTTCAGTTAAATGCAAAATGTGTTTTACAAGCAATATATACGTGGTAGGACTTCATGCCTTAATTCTAATAGTGTTAAACTTGCCAAGTTTAGGAGAAAAGCTAACCTCAAATGTTTTCAGTGCTCTTGGCACTCAACACCCTCTGAATTTAATGTGGCTTAAAAATTTGTTGCAAATAAGCTCTTTCCCTGGTTTTTTCAGCTTTGGGCAGGAAACTGTTCTCTAAATATGTGAAGTAATAGGTGGTGTAGAAGTTTGGAAAAGCTAAAATATAATCTGGGAAATTTTAGCGTATTTGATTAGTATATTTTCTAAAGGAAAGAGAAAGTTTCTTGGTAAAGGAAAGAAAAACAAGGAAATTGCCAAGCATATTACGTTTGAGAAATAATGAAAATTTCTCTATTAACAATTTAACAGTCTTGTATGATTACTTCTAACACATATTCAGTGTCTGATTCATGTTACATGGAATTTCTCAAGTGTGTAGCAATTTATTTCATTAACTGCCCGACTATGACTTTTATTAAAATTGAATCACTTTTGAGCCATTATTACAACAATAAAACTTAGGAGAATTTTTTCACTCTTCCACCTGTGAAATTCCTATTAACACCAAAGGGAATTCAGACCAGATTCTCACTCACTTGACATAAAATGATCAATCTTTCATGTCAATTAAACTTTTCTTAATTTTATCCCTCAGTAACGTGTGAATTCTCAAGTATTCCTCAAAGAAGAAAAGTCCTTTTTTTGCAGGACTTAGGAATATAAAATACACAATACTTGTTTTCAGAAGAAATAAATCATGAAAATAATTGCTAGTTGTTTTATTAGACGTTTGTTTCAGAGGCATTGGGATGAACTGTTCTTTGAATGAATCATTCTTTGAACTAATATAAGGGAAGACACACCTTTTTCTTGCAGCATTTTGGCATGTCAAAAGAATTAATTGTTTCAGATGAAAAATAGAAAGAAACCAAGCTTTTAAATGATCCTGCTCTCCATTCACTGCATGTCTTCAACTAAAAATAATACCTGGACAACAAAAAATTAATCACTTAATTCTTCTTCCATATAATGTGAATAAATGACGATACCTCTCTCTATTTTGTTACATTTTTAATTGCTTCACAAATATTATTTGTGTTCTCAGGTATAATGAGGAGAGAATATATGGCATAGACATTAGAGGAATGAACTAATGGGCCCATTTTACACAGCATCCCAGATCTAACAGACAAAATTTGGATGCTGCAAAGACAAAATCCCCACAGTGTAGCTCCTTTGAGAATAGAGTGGCACTCTCGGGCAGAGTGGCTCGAAAGCAGCCCAGCAGAAAAGGACCTGGGGGTGTTGGTTGACAAGCGGCTGAATATGAGCCAGCAGTGTGCCCAGGTGGCCAAGAAGGCCAACAGCATGCTAGCCTGTATCAGGAATAGTGTGGCGAGCCGGACTAGGGAAGTGATCATCCCCCTGTACTTGGCACTGGTGAGGCCCCACCTCGAGCACTGCGTTCAGTTTTGGGCCCCTCGCTACAGGAGGGACATTGAGGTGTTGGAGTGTGTCCAGAGAAGGGCTACAAAGCTGGTGGAGGGTCTGGAGAACAAGTCTTATCAGGAACGACTGAGGGAGCTGGGGTTGTTTAGCCTGGAGAAGAGGAGGCTGAGGGGAGACCTTGTCACCCTCTACAACTACCTGAAAGGAGGTTGTAGAGAGATGGGGGCTGACCTCTTCTCCCTGGTGACAAGTGATAGGACAAGAGGAAACGGGTTCAAGTTACATCAGGGGAGGTTTAGATTGGATATTAGGAAACATTTTTTCACTGAAAGGGTTATTAAACATTGGAATAGGCTGCCCAGGGAGGTGGTGGATTCACCATCCCTGGAGATGTTTAAAAAAAGGGTAGATGGGGCACTTAGGGACATGGTTTAGAAGTGGCTTTTGTCAGGGTAGGTTAAAGGTTGGACTTGATGATCTTAAAGGTCCCTTCCAACCTCAGCAATTCTATGATTCTATGATTCTGTGATTCTATGAATACCAGTGCCTGAAAGGATATTCCCGGGTCATCTGAGGCAATCCTAACTCTGTATTTTGCAGTGCAAGTCCAAAGATCAGAAACACTAAAATATGAAAAAAGTATACAAAATATTTATGAAAAAACTCAGCCTATTCCCTGTGGCCTTTTGATCATTTTAATACTAATTAAACTGAATCTGGTTACTATTTTTTTTATGTTGCAAGTATCCATTTGCTAAACAGCATAGACAAAAGAAGCTCTATTACTAGATAGATAAATTTTCATGCTAACAAACTTTTTTTTCAGTGTGAAAGACAAGCAGATGCCTTTAGAATCAAATGCAATATGAGATTATTTATTTAGAGTTTAATTACAGGTGTATCAAGCAATCATCTCTATAGGAAATGAGAGTTGGCGTATGTGGGGCTGAGAAGCTATTACTAAGAAACAGGTAAGGCTAACCAAAATTTCATTGGGGAAATAAAATATCCCTAGTTATCTCTGGAAGAAATAGAAAGGCAAATTTTGACCTGCGGACAATAGATAGATTAGTGAGTGGGAGGGAGATCAACATGTGCCATAATTGTGTGTGTGTTGATGCTGTGGTTTTAGGTATCCAGCCCAGCCACCTGATTTAGTTTCTGGCTCATCTTTGAAAGGCATTATGTAAGTCTCCCTTAGTTTGTCCTAAATAGCCACCGAGAGGGTACGTGGTGCACTGGATGAAATGTCTTCCACTGCAAGTTCATGTATGATCTGGAGATCATAATGGTTATATGATGAGGTGTTTACAGTAAAGACAGAGCAAATGCATTGATAAGCTTTATGTGTCTTGTAAATGCATGATCTAGGGAAAAATCTGTCATTATAAATTACACAGCTGCCTATTACTTCATTCCTCAAGCTCCGTGACAAGCCACAGCACTTCCTTCTGTTTGCATTCACCTGAACTACTTCTCACAGTTCTGGGAACAGTTAACTGGGTCTTTAGCATGTGAAGCATTATCCTAAGGGATTTTGATCAAGTCTGTGATCAAGTCTTACAAAACTATAGTGAAGCAACATCCTGATGAGCCTGCCTTGTGCAGGCTTTCAATTAGCTGGAGGTCACTGGATAATTATTTCCAACGAAGTCATGTGAGTCCAATTCCTTGAGAACATTGTGAGCATGAAAAAATAATTTAATTTAACATCTGTAACCTAATCCCTGCCCTTGCTCATGACTGCACATACAAGCTTGGCTATTGCGCCATTCTCAGCAGTGCCAGCTGGAGAAACTGCTGCTCACCAGTCCCTCCCTCGGCTCTACAGCAGAGCCGATGCCTCCCTGACAAGCTTCACTCAAATCTCTTGAATTTGATTAAACAATTAAAGTTACAAAGGTTTAATTGTCCAACTTATTTTGGGTGAGGTAACATGAATTCATTTCAATATCTCAGCTAGATGTTCTGAGAGGACAGTAGCCTCTAGGAAGGCAGATAGTGGTGAGTTGGAGGAAGCCACTGACAGAAAGTGATGTATTAATAAGGTCGTTTTATCTCTTTGCTTTGGCCTGAGTCTACATTCTGGAGATCACAGGTGGTTCTCTGTTAACTACAAGAATCATATGCTCAAAGCAATTTTTATATAAATTAAATAGATTGTGAATTTAATATTTGCAGTATTTATTAAAATGTATCCTTTTAGGATATGCTTTTAGGAAACAGTCTTGGAATTGTGTTCCAAGGCAGTTTAATGTGTTAACTGTAGTGTTTGGTTATTTGAACTGGTAATCCAAATAAGCATTTTCTTTGGTATTCAGGTTTAAAAGAGATGTGAAAAGCTGATTGTTTCCTTTTAGCTTAGCATTGCCAAAAATTAACAATGACAGCACCTTCTTGTAGTGAGCATCTTTAAAGAAGTGTTTTGAAACTTTTTTTAATAACAAGGTTTTTTTTAATAAGAGTTTAAAATAAATCAATATTTTCCTTCTTTTAGACATACAACAAATATTCAATTCTTTTGGCTACCCTGCTTATGTCTGGCAGGTATCCTATAGTCTGTGGCTTCATGTCTAAGAAGTACATGTTTAAAACCATTTAATTGCCAACATTATGACAAAGCTGATTGATTGACAGATTAGACCCTTGGCTACCTGTGGTAACATCTAAAGATTTCCCTCTTCATCACTTTGTTCAAAGACATCTTTCTGCTAAGTGAAACCTTTGTGGGTGCAGGGCTGCTTGGAGCAGACAGGACTCTAAGGTGGCTGTCAACGCTTCTGAGCAGGTGAGCATCTCCACAGGAGATCCTACCTCCTTGTGGTTTTTGTACTACCTGAAAGGAAAGAAGCCATTTGATTCAGAACTATGGGCCATTAGAAAAGTGTAATTTTTTTGTCAGTGGTGGAGGCACCAGAAATTTTGAACCAAATCATGGTGTCTTCCACTGTCTTGTACGTTTCCATACTGCCTCCATCTCTCTTTGACACAGGGCTGTCTCAGAAGGCAGGGCCAGTGCATGAAGCATGTACAGTGAGGGCAAGATAAAGAACTGAGTGGGTGTTCCATGCATACCGATAACTCCCAAATGTCGCCAATGCATCTGGTGGCCACACATCTATGTTTTTACGGGGGGGGGAGGTGTTAGAATACTATACACTCTCTAACAGAAATTCTTCAAAGTAAAGAAATGATTCATTGCACAAATTATGTTGATCTCTAGCTAAAGATAATAATTAATGAAGGTAAAATTGATATTTGGTACTCATGGTTTACTGGCAGTTATTTAAGGATCATTGCAGACCACTATACAAAGCAGTGATCATATCCAGATCAAACAAGGGTCAAGGACATGTGAAGATGTCAAAGAATTCCAAGTTTATTAACATGTAAGTCTCCTTCAAAAAATGGACCCCTGCTACCTTAAGGCTGCACCAATCACTGGTCAAGTTCATTACTCAATATTTAAAATGGTTGTTCTAATCTCTGCACCTGAATAAATAAATAAATATGTTGCATCTATCACAAGTCATCTGTATCCAGAAGACTTTCTGCTTAAGAAGCACACATGAAAGATAGTGGATATTGTATGAAATTTCAATATTAAAATATACAACATGAGCTGAAGACCAAGATTGCCAGTAGCTAATTACCTAAATTTTCAAATTATGACCATTACACATAACAGCAGGACGACAGTTTCCTGGAGTGCTTTCCTGCTCTCCCTGCCCATGTCCAAAAGAATCAGGGAACTCATGCTTCTTAAGGAGGCGTCTTGAGTTTCATGTAGTTGTAGCACCTTGACTAAATATGTTAGTCAGGGCTTCCATGTTAAATTATCTAAGCTTATCCAGTCTGCACCAAAAGGAATTCCAGCTCCTTATCTCTTCCTAATTCTCAGTCCAAAGCATTGCAATCAAGTTCATATAACATTAACATATAACATATCAACAATGTTAAAAATATTAACAATACGGTTAATGGAAATATCGAAGTCAAATGCCTAAGCAGTGGTTAAGAGATGGGATTGACCAACTGCACATGGGAAAGCATTTTCTGTGGACTTGGTTTTTGTTCTACGAACCCAAGAATCTACAGAAAATCTTCGTGAGGCTAAATGACCACCACCTTAACTACCAACCCAGAGATCTGGAAGTTTGTTGACACTCTTTATAACAGAATAAGAATTGCACACGTTTAGGTCCTTGACCATTCAAGTTTGTGCTTTAAGACTTTAAGGAGTCTTGGGATGAGACTCTCCTATGGTAGACGAGAGGGGGGCAACAATTTACTGACCATTCCCTTTCAGAAGGAAAGGTGGGATCGTGCCCACATTTCAGTTTCTTTGATTGTTTGGTGTGTTGGGACAGTGACATAGTCTGAATCTAGTAGGGGCCAGGGTGGTAAAGAGGAAACAGTGAATTAATTTTGTCTCACAACCACAGTCCTTCCTGCCTCACCCCTTGCTCAGACCTGTGTCTAAATTCAGAGTATGGCCCCAACATATTGCCAGTTATGAAATAAGGGGTCTTCTGTAAGGTGCCAAAATTTCAAAATTTTGTATTCCAGTTTAATTCCTGCAAACCTCAAAATTCTTTGGCAATGGATTCTGGCCTATCTCTTGGTCACTGATGGATGATATAACACCAATGGACTGCAATTGCTTCGTGACCATGCCTTTGCAAGAAGCTACTAAGTCAGACGCTGCTGAGAGGAAATGACATGCAACTTATGAAACTTGTTTATACACTAAATACAAGTGTGGAGAAGACACAGACATCAAAAAAATACCTGAATTCCTGTTTAATTAAAATCAGCCATTGAGGCTATCTCTACGTGCCATCTCTCAGTTCGGAATGAAACCTGGACAAATTGCTCATCTGAAGTAGAAAAATGACTAACATAATTATTAGCAGCAGCTCTTTATTATAACATGAGGATGAAGAGATCCCACTGATGAATGGAGGTATATGGATATACAGGCAAAATTGTGCAATTCAAGTCAATACCTATTTCAGGCTCAGTTTCAATATTCTCAAAATACCGTCTTGCAGATATAGATTGAAAGTGTTTTGTTTTCAGTAAGTATTCTCTGGTTTCCCTGAGTCTTTTAGTAACCAACCTACTTTTTTTTTTCCATGTGACAGATTTTCTTCTTGCCTACCTCCCCCCAACCACCTCTTGGCTATTATCTAGCTGAAGAATGGCCCATATAATGATGTAAAGACCTTGTGTTTTTTTCTGTTCAGTTATTGTTCATCAAGTCCCAGAACCTCCCAGTCACATTCAAGTGAAAAAAAACCCAAAAAGACAGCAGCTTCTTCTGTTTCTGGGTATGTCCAACACCTTCATACCCCATCCTGCTTCTCTGGTACATTATGAGAGAAGAGGAGGTGGGAAAGATGACGTCTATAGATCCTTCTATAAATTTAGGACGTGAAATCATAGTGTGTGTGTGTCTATTTAGTTAGTTCAAGTTTCCTTTGACATAATTTGCAGTTGTTTATACAGTTGATGCTAAATGTTTATATGACTAGGTTAAATATCCTTCCACTTCTTCTTTCCATAAATGAAAACTGCCAAACAGAACGGGCATGACATTTCTGGATGGAATTTCAACCATATAAAAAATAAGAAATGGCAAAATTCCCAGCTAGAATTTTGACAAATCTGCTAAAATCCTGGCACTTGGGCTAGACCCCACAGGATAATACGAATTACGCTGTCAGAAGACACAGTTCTGTAGTGGAGGAGTATTAGCCTGAATGTTGGCAGGCTTTCAGCGAAATGCTCTGTTCTACTGCTGGGGTCTTCCTGGGAAAGCACCCACTCTTGTCCCTGAGTGTGGTGATTAAGGCACTTGACGGTGATATGGGACGTAGGAGTCTGAATGCCGATGAGCTGAGGGAAGAAATGAGCAGTATTCCTGAATCCGTCCTGGCTGCTTTGCTGCTGTATAAGCTGGCAAGAGTCACCGCTGCGGTCTGTGCCGTCTCCAACCCAGCTGAGGTCAACAGTGACTTTGGGGCACAGAGGGGAGCAGCCTCCCAGGGCAGATGGGAAGATCAGCATCTTGTTGGGGTTACCTCTGGGGACAAGGCATGAAACAGGCACCACACCTGCCAAGAATTAGGTGTTTCTGGGCACCTCTGAAGCAGAACTCATGAACTAATAGACCTATAGTCCAGGCAAAAGTGCCATGTGAGGTCATTTCTTCAGTTCAGCTCACCTCATTTAAGTCAGAGCTGTGTCTTTGCCAATCCTCACTGTGTCCATTGACAAGGCAATTTTCAAGCACTTTAAACTTCTGATTAAAGCCACAACACAGTTCTCGTTTGCATCCCGTAATGCCTAAACCCAGGAGAGTACCCGTATTAGTTTAAAGCCGTAAAAGCTGCTGATGGCTTTGGTGTCAGCACTAGAAGGCAAGTGCTCTCTTGGATACGCTTGCTCACACATCTCAGAGCCGTGCAGGCTGCCTCAGCTGTGAATTTTCCCCACTTGTGCTGCCAAACGCATTCCCAAGGCAAGACCCAGCTCTCCCTCCCAGCACTCACCAGCCACTCCATAAATGTCAGCTCCGGCACGCAGGCAACAGACCCTGGAAGGGGAAGCCAACAGCTACGAAGGAGCGGTGACAGGCCTATCGGCAGCCATGCAAAAGTCAGTGAGGAATACTAGCTTCCTAAACGTTAAAAAGGGCTTGCTAAAATGTTTGCCAACTGGTTGTGCTGCATCTCGCCGCTCTGACTGCTTCACCCCAGATCCTCTGGACACAGCAGGCAGGGTGTTTACAAAACATTTAGCTGAAAGCAAAGAGGATGAGTGCCATATGCTAACTGCTGCTGCTAGGTGCAGACATACAAACACAGCGTTTAAAATGACCCCGCTCTGTGTCTGAATTTCTTTTGCGGAAATGCTGACGAATACTCTATGAAATGCAGACAAATACTCTACCAATACATTTTGGGGTGCTGTTCCATTCACCAGCAGAGATAATATGTTACCTTGCCAATGAAAAGGGAGAGGTCCTAGCGTCCCAGGCTCATGTCTGGCTGCCTCCCTGCGTCCCCATTCCCACCTGCAATATCCCACCCCTCCTTCATGCTGGGTCGGGTGCTCTTCTCACCCTGAGGGAGCCAATGCCGTTGCTAAACCGAGCAGAAAGCTATCGTTGGTGATATCATTGGTGAGGTTGGGGTTCTTTTTCTGCAGCTTCAGCCATATGAATCGGTTCACTGAGGGCACACTTGGTATCAGAAGGGCACGGGGAAACAGCAGGAGTGCTGGCCAGGGTGGGAGGAGCAGGAGCACCCCGTTACAGCAGCAGTGAGCTATTGGGCAAAGCCACCCTCATCTTGCTGCAGCCCTAGACGTAAACATCCGTGCCACTTCACCTAGCGGTTCAGAGACCTGGGCTCTGACCTGGGTCAGGCATGCAGTGTGACCCTACTCCAGCTGGCCAGTTGAACTCCAGTTTCCTTTGGAAGGAGGCCATGCCTTTTCCCTAGGCCACCTCGCAGACTGCAGAGCTCAGCTGCTGTGGCGCTGGGGTTGTTGTTTTGAAGTTTCCAACATGTTTGCTCTCACTGTTAAAGTGGTTTATTTTCCTTCTTTTTCTCATGTTCAAAAAGAAGTAGATTATTTTTAGCTCATATTTCTCCTTTTGAACTTGCATGTGGGCACTAAGTCAACACAGGAGAATTCTGCTTCAAAAGATGGATGTCTCAGAAATGACAGGCAGGAACGAGGGAACTGAGTGACAGTGGTTCTGCAACGCCTGCATGAAGTGCAATGCATCATGTTCAGAAAAGGACACAGGAATCAAAAGTAGGACTTCTGGCAAATTGGGGAACACAAAATCTACACCTCAAATCCTCATCATCTTCCATTTGACCTTGGAGACATGTATTAAAAAGTTATCTGAAGACCCCCCGCATTCCCAAGGTGCCTGTAGTTCTCTAGGACAATTTCTATCATTTCTTCTTTAGTTGCGACAATGCCCTTGAGTGATAGGCGGTGCAGACCCGGATATACGGTCTGGGGTGCTCTACTGAGACCTTTGTGTTGTGGTGTGGGGGTTGCCTGGGGTGAACATGGGACAACAAGGGGATGAAGCCATAAAACTGTGATTACACGGGCCAAGAAAACAGCACAGGTGATGGTTGTGTAACCACGCTGGGATACCACGTTCAAGAGATGAGATAAATGGGTCATTTGTATAATCAGCTATGTCACTAAAATTGTCAGGGACAAGATGGGCTAAAGGAAGGGGTTCATCCCTGACGTGCTGACGTCCTGCATGGGTGCCACACTGAGAAAACTGAGGAACATTTCTGGAGATCTCTTATCATGTGCTACAAGGATCATTGTCCCTTACAAAGAGCCGGGTCCCTTTAGCACCCCTGAAAAATTAGGTGATTTTTATCCAGGTGACTGATTATAGATTCAGATACTTGTCAGTTTAAAATACTGGTCCACTTTAGGAATGAAGAAAAAAAAAACATACTGTCCAATAGCATGATTGCGAAATCAGGGGTTTTTGGGCAAGGTAAACTGTCATGTGTTAGCTTGCTTTAAAACCAAATTTGTTTTCTATGTTTCTGTGGGAAATCAGAGGATGTTATAAACTGAGTCATGCAGTTATTGACTTTAGCAAGCACACAAATGATATAAATAGAGAAACACTGGCGAGCCTTGTACAGAAGAAGAGATTGAGAGGTCTTCTAGCAAGAGCTAATAGGACAGGGAGGCAAAGATGAAGACAAAGATCCTTCCTCTCCTTGGGTTACTGTATGTTGCATGTTCTTGTGCTTTCCCAGTGGTTCCAGAAATGGAAAAAGAAGATATGCAATTTGCTAAGGTAAGGACTACAAACAGAACTTAAGAAATAATTTATTGAGAAAAAGATTGTAGTGATGTATTAGTGATGTAGAATATTTTATTAACAACACTCTGCCTTTGAAAATAAATTATTATGTTCTAAACTGTTGCTTTTTCTTCCCCATCAGAAATATCTGGAAAATTTTTATGATTTTAAAGAAGAGAAAAATTCTCTCTTTAAATCAAAGAACCTCAATCATATGGCTGACAAAATCCGAGAAATGCAGTCATTCTTTGGGCTAGAGGTAACTGGGGAGCTGAATCACAAGACACTGGACATGATGAAGCAGCCTAGATGTGGAATACCAGATGTTCGTTCATACAGCACCTTCCCACAGAGCCCTAGGTGGCAGAAAGAAGATGTGACATATCGGTAACATATATTAAAGCATGTTTGTCCGTACACCACTGGGAAGCTTTGTGAATGCTAGGCAGAAGTAATGACAATGGGTTCTTTACTATTTATTCCTGTATTTCTCCATATAAAGACCCCATTCAGGATAAAAGGGCCACAAATGTGGGGACTGTTCATATCCTTTGCTTTAGGCTTCCAAACAGTGATGAAAATACCAAAATAAGAGTTTACATTAGTTAGTTAACAGCCTACTAAATGATATGCTCGGTGGATAGAAGGGATACAACTGAGAGTACATAGGTTAGGATTTCTGAAAGACGTGAAAGAAAACTGTGAAAAATTCTTCTGTTATGGAAGCAAATTTGAAAATAAAGAACTCAAGACACATAAATAATAATAATCACTGATTAAAGTATTTGACCTTGATATGATGTGCCCCAGCCACATGTGATCTGGTTGCTTTTAATTCCTTTCTCCTTATTTCACAGGATTTTGAACTACACTCCAGACATGCTACAAGCTGATGTAGAGGAAGCAATTGCAAAAGCCTTCCAGCTCTGGAGCAGTGTCACCCCTCTGAGGTTCACCAGGATTTATAGTGGTCAAGCAGATATCATGATCTCCTTCGCAGCTGGATGTAAGGGGACTCCCTTGCCTGGGAATTATAAGTGTTTGTCAGTTTTTCTTACAGAGATGATGAAAAGCATCCCTTTTATTCCTTTTTCTTTTCTAGTTCACGGTGACTTCTATTCATTTGATGGTCCAGGAGGAACTCTGGCTCATGCCTACCCCCCCAGCAGTGGGATAGGAGGAGATGCCCACTTTGACGAAGATGAAAACTGGACCAAATTTACTACCTATAGTGGTAGGCAATCTTAAGTATTGTGTTGCCTGTTTTTATTAGACAGTATTGTCTTGAAGATAGTGTAGAGTCACAAAACCCCACGGCAGTAGTTCCAGTATTTACTGAGATGTAAAACGTCAGTGTAATTTAGTAAAATGATTCTGCATATTTTGACCAGGGCTGCAGTCATGGCAGTCCCCTGAAGTTAAGGCACAGACTGCAACTACAGCACCAGTGAAGGAAATAACATTAGCATGAAATAGCAATATTGGGTAATCATAACATTGTAAAGCAAGGAATTTTCACCCTCGGCTAATGAACTTAAAAGTTGTAATATTGAGCTCTCACTTTTTCTTTTTCTTTTTTTTTTTTTTATTAAAAGTGATACAGATCTTTAACTTCTGCGAAGGAAAAAAATAATCTTGAGTTTGTTGGTAAATACAATTAAATAGAACAGTGAAGTGTTCTGGTTTCCAACAATATCCAGGGATAATGTTACATGTTACTGGTCTTTGTGAAGTAGTTGCCAGGTGAATTCCATGTCATTTATAATTCCCGAAATCTGACCAGATGACTAAAATGTTCTGACCCAGTTTTGAGTCATTATTAACATTAAAGAAATATTGATTCTTTGTTGGCAGGAAAGTTTCTGCACCATGAATAAAAATTGTCCCAGGGAACCTCTTACTTGGGAGGTAGTTAGATTTTGCTGTTTTATTATGATCACAAATGATATATCATCCATAAGAGGATGGAATCTGTATCCCGCTGTCATGCAAGAAAATTTATTTAGTGTTTGTTCTTTGTGCTGGACTTTTTTTAGGATACAACTTATTTCTCGTTGCTGCTCATGAGTTGGGCCACTCACTAGGTCTTGGTCATTCCAATGTCTTTGGTGCTTTGATGTATCCTATATATATGGCCAGGGATACAAGGGACTACAGGCTTCCTCAGGATGATATTGATGGCATTCAGGCCCTCTATGGTAAGCAAGAAGCAGCATTTTTTTGGTGGATGGTGGATAAACATTTATAATGAATTTTACTCAACAGCTAAAATGTACTAAACTTTCTACCTCAGGAAGGATATTGAGGTTTAATTTACTGCTATTATTTTGGGGTAAATCTCTTGGTTTCTTTGTGGCTAAAAGTCTACATCTGCAAAATAGAATCCATGGGCTGTATCCATGCCAGTAAGTCAAAAGGTCCAAGAGCCTTCCTCCAATGATACTAGAGGAACAGCTTGTGTCTGTAGTATTAAATTTTCTTACCTTCCGCACAAGCGTGGACATGTACAACTGCCCTTTGGAAATGGTGTTTGCTCTACATTAACTTCTGAGCACATACAGTTTGAGAGACCAATGGCTTGTCAAGGTAAAACAGTGCCAGATACCATTTTAACAGTCAGCGGAACAGACAGCCAAGCTAAATTGCCCAGGAACTTTCCCTGGCATTAATTTTCTAGTTGCATTTCAACCTTAAGAAACCTATGCATTTGGCTTCATATGTTACGTCCTGAAGTTCTGCAACATGAAACACTCTAATTCACCTTCCAATTCCACACTTACCTGTTTCCCAAAGGACCCCCCAGGGAATCTCCTGCACTTCCAACAAAAGCTTTTCCCCCACAAGAGCCAACTGAAATGATACCTGCAGAAGCACCAACTGAAATGTCACCCCGGGAAGAACCAACAGAAACGACTCCCTCCAAAATCCCCACAAGACCAGAGGACTGTGACCCTCATTTGACTTTTGATGCTATCACTACTCTCCGTGGGGAAATACTGTTCTTCAAAGGCAGGTAAGCGCTTTCATTTCTAGCAACACCTTTTTGCAAGATTCACAAAGGCAAAGCATAAAGTTCAGTTTAAGGAATTTATCTTCCCTTGGTTACAAAGGAAGATATTTCTTTCTGAAAGTATTAAGGCAACTTTGCAAAATTTTACTAGTGGGGCTGGTGAGTAATGTGGTTTACTGACAGGTGAGTAAAGTGTTTTAAGCCATCATCTGTCATCACCCATGTCTGTTAAAATTGTGCAAGGCTGAATAATCCCAGTGTCATTCCTCAGCCTGCAGCTGCTTCACATGCGCCACCAACCTTGTCACACCACCCCATGTGTGGTTCAGGGAGCTGTGGAAAATTTCACTGGTGACTTTCTGTGGTACTTCCACCTTGGGATCCGCACTGGACTACTGTCCAGTACTGTCTGTAGGGAGGCCCCACTCTTAGAGGTGTCCACTTTTTGGGCATGATCTAACACTTGGCACTACCAGGTTGTTGGCTAGGCACATCCACCCTGGCAAGGGTGAACAGCGTGTCAGGCCCAGGGTTTCACCCACTTCTTGGTTGGTAACTGTGTTTTGATTGAACAAGTTTCCTTTGATGAAGTGGGTCTGATTCCCCTTCTAAAGAACATGATGAATTGTAGCTTAAAAACTTAATAATTTTCAGGGAAGAGGAGGAAGGAACAGTTCCTCCTTAAATTGGGTTTTAAAATGCTTCTCAAGAAGTTTAATGAACATTTGTAACCAAATTGAAATTAAGAATGCAGCTGTGCCTACCTGCATAGGACATGGTGAAGATAAAGCTTCAGTTGTCAGCAGTACCACAGAACATCATGTGTTGTCTTGCGCAAGCCATCAGGGTGTCAGTGGAGACGTCTACGGAGCCACCAGCTCTAGATGCACCTGCTTGGGCTGTAAGGTTGGATCAGATGACCTCCAGAGGTCCCTTCCAACCTCAACCATTTTGTGACCTCAGAGCAGCCAGCAGTAAAGGGCAAATGTCTATGAAAGAGTGAGCAAAGTAAAGCACTGCACCACAAAAAAGGTGATATCTCTGCCTCGTAAGGAGGACAGGTATCCAAGCAATAGGATTTAAAGTACATTTCTATGCTAGTGATCTCATAGTGAAATAGAAACAATGAAACACTGCTGTTTTCATTTCTATCTATCATCAGCTACGTCTGGCGCAAAAGTCCATATTTCTCAGACATTGAGCACGACACTATCTCCTCTTTCTGGCCATCACTGGCAGCTGGCTTTGATGCTGCTTATGAGGTTGACAAGAAGGATCAAGTAATGTTTTTTAAAGGTATTTCTTTTACATTTCCATCAGTCCTTTTTATGAATGAGTACAGTTATAGTAGTACTTCTAGCTTGTATATAGTTCTGTATGTTAAGTAATAATAATAGAAGTAATACAATAGCAATAATAATATATATTCCTAATATTTAAATCCATTTTTATTTTCAAAATGCCATTACTGTCATTAACTAATGCTGCTTCACAACAGAGAAGATCGTAACTGAGACAAAATTGATTGCCTACATGAAGTTATCTAAATATATTTTTAAAGGTGCCAAACACACCTGGAAAATATGTTGAGTTTTAACTACTGAGTATATAGTACTCTAATGTGGAAAATATTTCAAAGCTCTGAAATATTCAAATTTATGTGTGCCCTAGAGGGTCATGTTCTTCTTAGCTGGACATCCGTGCTGTTTGGTGGCATTTACTACACAGAAAGCTCTGGGTCTTTGATGCAGAGTTGCTCAGCCTCCCCGGGAATCCCTACTAACTTCTGGTTTTCCTGCAGATGACCAGTACTGGGCTGTCAGCGGCTACAGCATAGAGCAAGGCTTCCCCAAGCCTATTCAGAACCTGGGCTTCCCCTCAAGTGTCGGGAAAATCGATGCAGCTGTTCATGATCAAAATACCAAAAAAACCTATTTCTTTGTAGGCAACAAGTACTGGAGGTAAGGCTCATTCCTGTTTTGCACAACAGATAATCAAAATAGCTTTTAAAATGACAAGTTATATTAGAATTTGTAGAGTAAATTTGTGGCCTTTTATTGTCAGCCTTTTCAGTCAGTATAAAGTTGAAACTCAGAGGCAATTACTCATGCCTTCTCATAGAACAAAATCTGTAACACCTGAGATAAAGACAACGTCCGTTTACTATCACTAGTCTGTGATTAACAGACACAAGCAAACGAGCTTTGTTTACCTGTTAGGAAGCAGTATTACATGAAATTAATATAAAATGTGATATTAATGTGATAATGTGAGTAGACTTTGTCGGCATTTCATGTATTCGTTCAGTAGCTATTAAGGGGCAAAAGTGCTCTCTGAAATGTACAAATGACACATCTATCGAGAAAGCTATGAAAAGAGATTAAAATATTTACATTTTAAGAAACAGTTCAGCTAAGCAGTAATGTTAACCCTAATAACTAATCTGTAATATTATATTGAAAGAGTATTATTCATAGATTGGATGCTGTAAAATTAAAATATTCAATTTGAATATTTATTTAATTTTATTACTCAGTATAAGCCCTATCCAGCTTTATTATCAGTCTCAGGGAATGGAACTGAACTATTTATTCTGATGTTCTGAAAACAGCCTTTCATAGGCCACTGAAGATGTGAATATTCACATAGCTGGGAATTATACAGTTCTATGAGATCACAGATGCTCACTGTTACTGGATTTTCAGCTGAGAGTAGGCTTGCCTAGTAAAAATTCCTCCTGGTTTCAACATTGAACATCACATGTTTGTTTCTTGTTTTCATGCAATTTCTTTATTTAGTTTCAATGAAAACACTCGATCAATGGAAAGGGGATATCCAAGAAAAATAGCAGCTGACTTCCACGGAATTGGCCACACAATTGATGCTGCCCTTCAGAAAAATGGTAAATAAATTAAAATGTAATTCTGAACAAAACAAAAGACCGCTAACTGAAGCCAAAAAAGTCTATGTTTCAAATACATATATATAGATGAAATGTTTGTTCTGTTATTTTTTTTAATCACCCAAGAAAATAGTGAGTGTATATCAATATGTATACAAAAAGGAAATACTAATTTTCCAATAATTTTCCTTCCAATTCTAGGACATTTCTACTTTTTCCATGGATCAAACCAGTATGAGGTTGACATCAAGAACAAGAAACTCATCCGTATAATGAAGAGCAACAGCTGGTTTAATTGCTAGAAATATTAAGTGATGACGCAGGAGTGTATTTCTACTGGAAATGTTTTTTCATGTTTCTTGGTTATAAACAATATCATTCGGCTGTTACTGTGCATCTGAGTCTGAAATTATGGTCTTTGAAAATTCTAATTTAAAAACTTAAAAATGAAAAACTTAATGTACAGTTTTAATTTATTTTGTTTTCCAATTATTTATTAATCAAATTGTTTTTGACTAATAAAGTATTTTGCTCGAGTATTCTGGTTCTGGTTCTTGTTCTGGTTTAGTCGGCTGGAGACAAGGTATCTGATATGACCACACACAAGCCTGAACAGTGTCAGGACTCCACAGCCATTTTTAATGGGCTCAGTATCTGTAGGGGGGAAGTTAAAGAGAAGCAGAAGTAGGTGGGCAGCTTCAACAGGCAATAAGAAATGACCTGGGGGACAGAGGAGGGGACACTCAGGAACAATGCAGGGGAGGTGGAAGAGGTAGGAGAAGATCCTACACGATGGTGTGAGAAGGACTGTGGAGAGACTGGTGGCTGTGGCCTCAACCACCGTGACCCCACTGCATGGAGACAGAGGGGTCAAGGCAGAGATGGGGACAGGTGCCTGCTGGTCGATGGGGAACATGGCAATGGGCTGAGAGGACCTGTGGTCCAGTGTCGCTGTGGGTGGTTTTGGTGGGCAGAGTTGTTGGTACAGCAGGACGTGAGAGGCCAGAGAGAAGAGTAGGTGTTTGGTTTTGGGATGGAGGCAGCATGCAGGCAGGGTGGGAAGTGATGGATATATGGTTACAGGGTACCACTTAGTCAGGGGATTACCCTTGCTGAGCTGTGACCACGTGCCATGGGAATGGAGTCGGGGCTGATGGTCCAGCTTGTAATGCTGGACAAGAATTTACCGACAAGAACCACTTCCCAGAGCAAAGCCAAAGCAATAAGAAAACAACCCAGGATATTCATATAACTACCACAGACAAATCCTCCAGAGGAAGATTGGTGAGACACAGACAAAAACACATGTGCTTCCTCTGTCTATCTTGTATGGGTCTCCCTCAACAGGGCAATAGCTCAATGACTAAAACACCCCTTGGGCTGTAAGAAAGCTTGGCTGAAGTCCGCCCTCTCCTTGAAAGGATTTTATGTCATCTCTCAAAACACTGCTCTGATGATGTGATTATACAAGGAAGGTAACTCCTCCTCGCTATTCCTATTTATCTAGCAGAATTGACAAAGGCAGCAAGAGGGAGAACAGTCTTCCAGTTACCACAGCTCAAACCCTGTTGGGCAGAGGTGAGATTTGCTCCCAGTCTTCTGCACAGGGCATATCCCTCAGACATCTTGTCAAAACACCAACTAACATCCACACACCATCCACCAGGTTCAGAGAAAGCCATGTGTCTTCTAGTGTACCCGCAGACCCACCATCCCACTGTGCTAGCAGACAAGACCAGGGACAGACAGTCGAGATGCTGCCATGTCTGATCTTGGAAAACCTCTTCTTTGCCATGTTCTGCTCCTCATGCATGCCTTGTGCCATGCTGGATACGCACTGAGCACCCCTACAGCAAGACCTAAAACCAACCGAGGTGACAAATTAAGCCATGAATCTCAGCAGGGCTTAAAAGTCATGTAGGGACTGAACAGCTCAGCATTGCCACAAAGACAGTGGCGCACCATGGTGAAGTCATGGACTGACAAGTGGGTGAGCTCACCTGGCAGCAATCCAGGCAGGGCAGAGACACAGGAAAACTGGTGTTGCCCCAGTATCTCCCAGTGTCTTTCTCAATAGCTTGTGCTGTGTACACAGCCTGCCCAGAAGAAACTTCAGTCCAAGGACTTTTGATGCCTCCAGGGTTAGGCAGGGCACTTGCGAGTACTGCTTGTATTTAAATAATGGAGTGAATTCCCTTTGATTTCAAAAGTGCCTACATGCTTTGATATCCTAACTAGATACCTTCTGGTATGTGAAGGCTACCTTCAGAAATCAGGCCTTTAGGCTTTGGTTGTGGCTGAGACTTGAAAGCGGTTAAGGAGGAACCAAAGAGAACATTTCAGCAACAGTGAAGCAGAACATTGATGATGTTTATAATGACTCACCTTGGCCATTATACTAACTTATTTCTTGTACATAAGGCCAGTACTGTTTTTTAGTTATGATCTCAAGGAAACAGCTAAATTAAAACTTTCCCCCCACCTCCAGGTATTAATTAGATTTAACTACAAGTATCTGAAAAACTAGTGATATTTACTTGGCTGTGAAGGAGAAGCTAGAAAGTATCTGTTGTCTTGTCAAACCTGGACCTTAAATGGAAGACAACATGGCATGGATTTCACGTGGACAAGGGGACTGGTGAGATGTGTTAACCATGGATTTTCCATCTGTATTTCTGCTTTGTCACGGAATCACAGAATCACGGAATTTTTCAGAGTTGGAAGGAACCTCTAGAGATCATCTAGTCCAACTCCCCTGCCAGAGCAGGATTGCCTAGAGCACATTACTCAGGACTGCATCCAGGCGGGTCTTGAAAGTCTCCAGAGAAGGGGACCCCACAACCTCCCTGGGCAGCCTGTTCCAGTGCTCATATTTGATCGGAACTTCCTATGTTCCAGCTTGTGCCCATTACCCCTTGTCCTGTTAGTGGAAACCACTGAAAAGAGTCTGGCTCCATCCGCCTTAAACCCACCCTTTAGATACTTGTAAACGTTAATAAGGTCTCCCGTCAGCCTTCTCTTCTCCAGGCTAAAGAGTCCCAGCTTTCTCAGCTTTTCCTCATAAGGGAGATGCTCCAATCCCTCAATCATCTTTATTGCCCTACACTGGACTCCCTCCAGTAGTTCCCTGTCTCTCTTGAACTGGGGAGCCCACAGCTGGACACAATATTCCAGTTGTGGCCTCACCAGGGCAGAGTAGAGGGGGAGAATGACCTCCCTTGACCTGCTGGCCACACTCTTCCCTATGCAGCCCAGAATTCCCTTGGCCTTCTTGGCAACAAGGGCACATGGCTAGCTCATGGATAATTTACTGTCTACCAAGACTCACAGATCCTATTCTTCAGAGCTGCTTTCTAGCAGGTCCACCCCTAACCTATACTGGTGCCTGACATTCTTCCTCCCCAGGTGCAGGACCCTACCCTTGTCCTTGTTGAACCTCATTAGGTTCTTCTCTGCCCAGGTCTCCAGCCTGCCTAGGTCACGCTGGATGGCAGCACGGCCCTCTGGGGTGTCAGCCACCCCACCCAGTTTGGTATCATCAGCAAACTTGCTGAGCATACGCTCTGTCCCCTCGTCCAGGTCGCTGATGAATATGTTAAAGAATACTGGTCCAAGTATTGACCCCTGGGGGACACCACTGGTTACAGGCCTCCAACTTGACCCTGCTCCATTAAACACAGCCCTCTGAGTCCTGTCACACAGCCAGCTCTCAATCCACCTCACTGTCCCCTCGTCTAGTCCACACTTCCTCAGTTTCCTAAGGAGGATGTTATGAGAGACAGTGTCAAAAGCCTTGCTGAAGTCAAGGTAGATGACATCTGCTGCTCTGCCCCCATCTAGCCAACCAGTTTTAACATCATAGAAGGCTATGAGATTGGTCAAGCATGATTTACCCTTGGTAAATCCACGTTGACCACTTCCAATAACTTCCTGCTCTTGAACGTGCTTGGGTATGACATCCAGAACAAGTCTCTCCATTACCTTGCCACGGATGGAGGTGAGACTAACTGGTCTGTAGTTCCCCGGGTCCTCCTTCCTGCCCTTTTTGAAGACTGGAGTGATATTGGCCTTCCTCCAGTCCTCAGGAACTTGTCATAGTGTCTTAAACTTTAGCAAGGAAAGAACATTACTTTTGGCTTGGGGAAAAGCAATGAAATTCCTGGCAAATGGTATAATAATACGTAATTCAGATGGGTTTGGAAACAGGAGGGCTGGAGCTCCCTGTCTACACTTAGAATCATAGAATCATAGAATCTTCATGGTTGGAAAGGACCCTTAAGATCATTGAGTCCAACCAAACAACCTACAATCTCTGCCACTAGAGCATGCCCTGAAGTGCCAAATCTAGACATTTCTTAAACACCTCTAGGGATGGTGACTCAACCACCTCCCTGGGCAGGCTCTTCCAGTGCCTGACCACTCTTTCAGTGAAGTAATTCTTCCTAATATCTAATCTAAACCTCCCCTGCCGCAACGTCAGACCATTTCCTCAGGTCCTGTCATTATTCACCTGGGAGAAGAGGCCAACACCCACCTCTCTCCAACCTCCTTTCAGGTAGTTGTAGAGGGCAATGAGGTCTCCCCTCAGCCTCCTCTTCTCCAAGCTAAACATGCCCAGCTCCCTCAGCCTCTCCTCAGATGACCTGGTCTCCAGACCCCTCACCAGCCTCGTAGCTCTCCTCTGGACACGCTCCAGCACTTCTATGTCCCTCTTGTACAGAGGGGCCCAGAACTGAACACAGTACTCGAGGTGAGGCCTCACCAGTGCCGAGTACAGAGGCACGATCACTTCCCTGCTCCTGCTGGCCACTCTCTTCCTGATACAAGCCAGAATGCTGTTGGCCTTCTTGGCCACCTAGGCACACTGCTGTCTCATGCTAAGCTGGCTGTCCACCAGCACCCCCAGGTCCTTTTCTGCCGGGCAGCTTTCCAGCCACTCAGCCCCAAGCCTGTAGCGTTGCTTGGGGTTGTTGTGACCAAAATGCAGGACCCGGCACTTGACCTTCGTAAACCTCATACAGTTGGCCTTGGCCCGTCGATCCAGCCTGTCCAGGTCCCTCTGTAGAGCCTTCCTACCCTCAAGCAGATCAGCACTCCCACCTAGCTTGGTGTCATCTGCAAACTTACTGAGGGTGCACTCAATCCCCTCATCCAGATCATTGATAAAGATATTCAACAAAACTGGCCCCAAAACTGAGCCCTGAGGGACACCACTGGTGACCAACCGCCAAGAGGATTTCACCCCATTAATCACAACTCTCTGGGCACGGCCATCCAGCCAGTTTTTAACCCAGCCAAGAGTACGCTTGTCTATGCCATGATTCGCCAGCTTCTCCAGGAGAATGCTGTGGGGAACGGTGTCAAAGGCCTTCCCAAAGTCCAGATAGACAACGTCCACAGCCTTCCCCGCATCCAGAAGGTGGGTCACATGGTCATAGAAAGAAATCAGGGTGGTTAAGCAGGACCTCCCCTTCCTAAACCCATGCTGGCTGGCGCTGATCCCTTGGCCGCCCTGCACTTGCCGTGAGAGCTCACTCAAGATGATCCTCTCCACGATCTTTCCTGGTACCAAGGTCGGGCTGACAGGCCTGTAGTTTCCTGGATCCTCCTTTGAGGATCCCTCCTTAGTGGGCAAGAGATTTCTTGTAACTATGATTTTGTTATAACTCATAAATGATTCCTGGAATTAAAGGCCTCTTGGATACCAGCAGGGCAAATTTGTCCATAAACATAATTTCAAGTACTCATCCTCTATGAATATGAACTTTCCCTGGAGTCTGAAACCAGGAATGCAAAAAATAGAGACACCCACAAAAAAAAACCCAGTTAAGTCTGAAATTCTTGACTGGACAACTGTTGTCCCAGACCCAATCTCTTGCACATGAAAACTCAGGCAAAAATGTCTTAATGACTTCACTGACAATTTAATAGGGCCCTTACGGAGTATTAGCTGTGCGAGCTTGTAACAGTACAGGCTAACACAATAATATCAGGAGCACAAGAAACAAAAAGAGTCTCAGAGCGCCTGCTGGCACTTCAGTCACCTAACATATGCTGGGCACTTCTAAATGCTGCGGCAAAGCAATGGGCTCCAGACCTGGACATCCCACAGTGCAGTCACAAGCACTCGCTCTGCAGCTGGAAGACTCGTTTAGTCACACGAGCAGCAGCTGTCATATGCTGCTTCTTGGAAAGGAGGAGTGTGTTACACAGAAGTCTTTGGAGATGTTGTGACAAGTATCTTCTGTATTTCCTCTTCCTGGCCTGATTTTCAAGACAGTTGCTGTGGCTGCGGAGGAAATTTGGAAATACGCATCCGATGCTGTTCCCTGTGCCTGGGATTTAAGATCTTCCTGGGCAGGTTTTGCATACAAAGCAAGAATCCACTCACAGGGACAGACAGCACTGCCACAAGCAAGGAGAAATTGAAGAATTAAGCTCCCACGAGGCCCTGGATACTCAGCACTGGAGAGCAAGGGTGACCTGTGTGCAAGCTGACTGGGACGAGAGGGGCCTGTCAGTCAATCAGCATTACCCTGCTGGAGACGGATGACTCTCATATAAAAGCCAGAAGCAGGTCACACACTCGTCTTCATCAGCAATATGTTTTGCAGGCTAGGTCTGTGCAGACAGGCCTGAGGGTCTGCAGCACAGCCAGGATGGAGGTGCCGAAGGTGCGGGGTTGAGCACTGCTTACCGGCCGCACAGGCTGAAGCTGCAGTTCTGCAGCTCAAAAGCTTCCCGTGCATGAATCTGTTCTCCCAGGTTTTGGCCAGGGGTCCTACGCTGCTGCCAGAGTGTCCTGGCCAGGACACTGAGGGTGTGTAAGGCAGCAGAGTGGGCCAGTTTCAAGCTCCACATAATTAAGCCCTTAGTCTTTGTAGAATAAACAATTTAATTGCATCCTGTTGAGGCTCTGTGAGATGCTCTTTCACTTTCCTTTTTTCTATACTACAACATGCAATAGTTTTCAAATATATAAGCTGTCCATTAGCAATAACCTTGCCAAAAAAGGAGCAAATTTTAATGCTTCTAGTCAGTGTTACATCTCTTTCTCTGGTACAGCTAGCAGGGGTGGCGGCTATGGGAATGCATCCAAGGCAGAAGATTGACTCTGGGAGAGGGAAAGATAAACGCAATCTAAAGACATTATCCAAGCACTTTCAAAGGTTGAAAGAAGGAGAAAATAATAATTTTCACACTCACTTCTTTAAGTCAAATCAAGAGATTGTCATTACATGTTGTTCTACTTCTGGATGAAGCCACCTCAAAGGCCATCATCAAAGATCTCTGTTGGTTATGGAATTTTCTTCATAAAGCATACTCTGGGTGATTGAAAGATAAGTGAGAAGGTGACTGATCACATGAGGGCAATGGTGAATGGTATCAAGAAAAGTGAGAGGTTGAAAGTGTCACAAAAGGATGTATCTGAGAAGGCTGCTATTCAGAAAACTGTGTATATTTCATCAATAGATTCCTAGATGGTTTTCATGGCTTCTAATGGCCCTTTCATTCGAGAGAAAAATGAGTGAGGAAAATTTATCAAGTCCTACAGGCTGGAAAGTTACTTCCTTCATCTAGAACCATAGAAACACTATCACATAGAGACACTGTGTGGGAAGATAAAAAAGTTGGAAAGCTATAGTAGGGCTGTAAGTACCAGAAGCTATTTCTGCAGAGAGGTTTTGTGGTGTGTGAGCTGCACAGGAGAACTCTGCACCCAATTTTTAGATTTTTCATCTCACCCACTCAGCTAGGGGCACCTACCATAACTATGTGAGTAGAGTCATTATCAAAAGCTCCCTCAGGGGATCGCTTCCCCTTGGCTCAGCTGCCCTAGATCTGGGTCATTCCCTGAGCCTGTCCATCTCCTTACAGAACCAGGAAGGGGGCCTCTGCCCTAACATGAATGCCTTGGTTAGGTGTCTAGTCTCAGGGTAGGAATTCAGTCATCAGTGATCAGTCCCCAATTTCCCACTGTGGATGGCCACAAGGCATGCTGTGCTCTGGGGATCCTCCTGGTATCAACACAGCGCTCTTCAGCAGCAGGCAATTTCAGCGAATATCTCAAGTGTGCAATATATTTATAACGTCTCCTTTCACAGCTCTATTACCCTGCCAGCTCTGTGGAAGGGGGTTTATTTCTCTGCACATGCAATGTCCCACCTGCCCTGCAGTGCTGAAGGTGTACCCTAAATCCTGTGTCAGCCCCACGTAGAAGTCTCAGATACAGAAGGCTGTCTCCAATGGCTGTAGACATCTCTCTTCAGGATTCCAAGGACCTTCACTGTCACCTCTGATTTGTCCTTATTTGTGGCAGTGTGCGGAGGGTGTGATGGGGCATGGAGCAAAAGTGGACCCAACGCTAGAATAGACATGACGTTGAGTCTTAGCAGTTCTTACAATCAACGGCAGATATGGAGAACAGAGAATGTTCTCCTCTGAAGGGGAAAACCTCCAAGAGTTTGATCCAGAAAAACTCGATGCACCCTAAAACCTTATAGTAAGAAGGAGAGTACGAAATATGAAGTAATGGGGCAATTCGCTGAGAACAGTGGAAACTGCTGAATGAAAGTGGCATGGAAACACCTTGGCTCAATTTTTATAATGAGTTTAGCTGTGCTGAGAAAAGTGTTTTAATTTCCTCGCGGGATGACCACATTTTGCTACAGACAAAAGGAAGTTTCATGCAGGTGAGAACTGTATCAAAGAAAAACTGCATGAACAAATCACTACTTCAGTAAGCTGTGAGTTTCAGCATTAAGCTTCTAATTTTGAAGGACTCCACCAAAGGGAGAGATGATGGCACTATAATAATCTCTAAAAGTGCATGTTCCTGTACAGACAACTACAAAAAAACTAGAATTTTTTTTTCTACTTGTAGTCTCCAGTCCTGCAACCGTCTGTGAATGCTTTTCCCTTCACGTACTTCAACAACCCATTTGAAATCAATAGGAACTTTGAATGAAAAACTTTAAACAGATATGCTTTAATTTTTTTGAGAGCAAAGGACATTTTAGTAACTAAAAGGTTAATGAACTTATTAAAAAGAACTACAGGTCTATTATCTCCTCATTAATCATATTTCCATGTTGCAAAACCTGCATGAATGTGGAACCGGATGAAAGACAGCGCTAAGCTTTTTTTTATGATAAAACCATTGTTTTGCATGTGCTCTGTTGCTAACTAGAAATTGTGAGAATCAGAGAGTCAGGGACTGGAAAGCTTTTATGAAGCAAACATGTCCTATATAAAGGTGAAGCAAGTGTGTGGCAGACTACAAAGAAGGTTTTTCTAAAGGCAAGTGAAAATGAATATGGAGAAGGTTCCATTTCTCCTGTTATTATGTGCAGCACTTTCTTGTGCTTTTCCTGCAGATACAAGACAGAATAAAGAAAGAGGCATGCAGCTTATCCAGGTGAGGAGGGCAGATCTCTGGGGAGGAGATCTTTAGCAACTGTTGAGTGCTCATTGCAGTCTCTGGAACTAGTATATAGTAGCCGAGGAGACAGTTCTGCAAATTCCAGTAGAATGAATAATATGATTGGGTATTTGTCAAAATAGAGGGGGCTGCATTCTGTACCATGATGACAGAGGCCTCTTTACCCTGACTCATTCTTGTTTTAATTTTTTGTAGAGAACAATTAAAACTGATGATGCATTCACTTGTGTGTTGCTTCTACAAATAATTAAACACCTGAGTCAGTCTACATTTGATTTGTAGTTCGGGTGGAAATGTGGTTATTTATGTGATTTCTGCTATTATGAGACATAACTCTTCATAAATTAAGGCTACTATTTTGTCTGAGTTATTACTGTCAAAAAAATGTGGGAAAATGGGATACTACTGCTGAAATTCTGTATTCAGTCATATATTTCAAACAGCTTCTGCACTGCTTGCTCTAAAGCACCCTGGGTAAGCCTAGAGCACAGGGTAAGTGGAGGGTACATTAACAGAAAATAATCAAGTTATTTGACTAATGCTAATTTTGGATGCATTCTGAGTAAACTGCAAAACATTTATAGTCATAATATAATGCAAAAAACTATAATTAAGAGAAAAATATTCATACAGGCTTTAACAAACTCTATTACCCATACTCCCATGGAACAGAAAGAAAAGTAACAAAGGTGAATATCTGAAGTGGTGTAAGTATAACTTTTTAAGCTCTACAAGAGCAAACAGCATTGACTGTCCTAAAATGCTTTTTTTTTTTTTTAACTAGAAGTACCTGAAAAATTACTATGGCTTTAAGAAAGATGGAGAATCTTTAATTTGGAAAAGTAATAGTCCAATGACCCAAAAAATAAAAGAAATGCAGGAATTCTTTGGGCTGGAGGTGACGGGGGAACCGAATTCTGGCACTTTGGACGTGGTACAGAAACATCGCTGTGGATTCCCTGACGTAGCCGGGTTCTCCACCTTTGCAGGAGAGCCAAAATGGGCAAAACAGGTTCTGACATACAGGTAGTTATAGTGGAATTCTTGTTGTAATGTCAGTGTGTTACGCAGCATAAGTTATAAGAACATAGCTGGTTTTCTATCTTGTATTTTAAAGGATATTAAACTACACTCCAGACCTGCATCCGGCAGACGTCAATGAGGCGATCAAGAAAGCACTAAGTGCTTGGAGCAGCATCACTCCACTGAAATTCATCAAGAAGGAGAGAGGGGATGCAGACATAATGATCTCCTTTGCAGCCAGAGGTAAAACCCTACATAACCGCTACGAGTTATTGCCGAGTTACTGCCTATATGGAGCAGCTGATCTGAAATGCTAATGATTTCTTCTCATAAATAGCATGCACAAAGTTCAGTGTCAGGTTGAAAAAGCAGGCAGAAAAACACAGTTCCTGCTCAAGGCGCTATGGCTATAATTTTTGAAGAACTTTCCGGGAGAGTATAAAGGCAGATGAAGGGAAGGTGGGAGAAAATAAAGGTAACAAGCTGCCTGTGGTTCCCTGGATCCATACCCAGTATATGATGCCCAATGTGTGCGCAAACCACAAGAGGCTTAGCACTTGTGGGATATACCCAGACTCAGAGCCGTAGGGTGTGGGTAGCTCTAGTTACACTCCTGGGATTAGTCATGGGCTTTGTGTGGGCTAAATAAGCTCTAGACAGACTCACGGTTTATATTTTTGGGTTTTCCCTCAGGGCAGGCTTACCAGAAGGCTGCCTCTTTCGTTAACAGTCATGCACACATACACTATTCTAGTCGGCTCCTCTGCTCCCACCCAAACAAATCCACTCATCTGGGCTATGTACAGTGTGCAGACACCGCGTGTAACCTCCGTGTCCTTAAATCCTTTTCTGGAGACTACATTCAAGGGCTTACAGTCTTCATCAACACTTAAATTACCAGTCAGATTCAGGTAACCACCTGATGGCTGCTGACACAGAGTTTATGAAAATTTTACCTTATGAACAGAAAAGGAAATATATTTCAACCTAAACCACTTCCTCATCTTCCCTTGCAGCAACAGTATGTAGATGTCAACCCATTTCTTGAGGAAACCAAGATTTCACTCCTGATGCATCAGTTCAAATTTTCCTAAGTTTTCCCTGTGAAAAATAGAACTTTTGGCAAATCTGTGTGGAAGGGGAACTTGAAAGTTTACAAAATCAGCAGAACAGAGATTGCTCTGTGTATGGCTGAGATCTGTTACCTCCATAACCCCCAGGTAGCTGTGTATGCGACTTGCTCCTCAGGTCACAATGACTTCATCCCCTTTGATGACCCAGGAGGGCCCATTGCTCATGCCTATGCACCCGGCAAGGACTTTGGTGGAGATGCTCACTTTGATGAGGACAAAACCTGGACCAAAAGCACCAAGGGTAGGAAATTAAGTTCTCTGAGCCCTTCCTGAAGCAGGCTGTACATGAAATCAAGGGTGCAGTGTCTGTCTCCTCTCTTCCTTAAGAAGTGCTTAAAAATGTGGCTGATTTTAAGGAGTATTGGGCAGCTGGTTTCTATAGCTATAAAAGGCCTCTGAGCCCTCTGGTTAAAAAAGTTAAGGTTCCAGCCGAACTTCTGCCATGGTCCGGGTGGAAATTTATTTGGGAGGGAGCTGAGGGACCTGGCAGCCCCCTTCTCCCCTCTCCTCCAACCTCCTTGTCTCTCCTCAAACAGTTACATCTCCTGCACTGGTCCAGGGTCCTTCTCCCACCCTGACTTCTGCAGGATCTACAGACTTGTACTTATCCTTGTACTCTACTGTAATGATGTCATTGTTTTTCTTTCTGACCAGAATTTCATCTCCAACTGAATTTCCCATAACAGCTTTGCTTCCTTAGGAAAGCAGTTCTGAAAGCTTCTGACCTACCTTATGTCAATCATGTTTTCAGGACAAATGAAAAGACACAGCTCTCCTACTATGTGTTTTGTTTGTTGTTTTCAGGTACAAACTTGTTTTATGTTGCTGCCCATGAGTTTGGCCATTCACTGGGACTTTTTCATTCCAAAGACCCCAATGCTCTGATGTACCCAGTTTATAGTAAATTTGACCCTTCAGTATCCCCTCTCCATCAGGATGATACTAATGGCATACAGTACCTCTACGGTAATTCACAATTATTAATCAAATTATGCTTATAATTTCAAAGACTTTGGAATACCTTTAAGTGACATTTTTGGGTACTGAATATACCTGAATGAGTTTCTCACTTAAATTTCTTCCATAAACTGCTTCTTTTAGGACCATCTTCTAACACCTACAATGACCAAAGGGAATCTACTGAGATAACAGACCCAAATGAATCAAAAGATCCTGCACTGCCAAACACCCGTGGCCCCGATTTAACTTTTGATGCTGTCACCACTTTCTGTGGAGAAATAATGTTCTTCAAAGACAAGTAAGTCAGCTTTCTGAAAATAAAATGGCATAGAAAAACAGCTTTACACAGAACATCAGCCACTCTAGGCAGGAAGGCAAGACAGGGAATCGGGATAAGTGGTGGGAGGCAAAAACAAGATAGATATAAGGAGGAAGACCACCGTTGAAACAAGTCATGCTACGAATAGGGTGGCGAAAGATGGCTCCTCTGAAAACATGGTCTGTTTTCACCTTATGTTGTGAGCAAGTGTTTGGTATCTGGGAGAGTTCAGCTTTGGCAAAAGGCCCCACCAGCCCTGGGACTCTCAGCACCTTCATTGCTGTCCTTGCCTTTAGAGAGCTGAGGGTTTACCAGTCCTGACACAATACCTACTGTAAGAGCCCCTGCAGTCGTTATTTAGTATAACAAAAAAAGAAAAGGATAACTGATTCAGTGCTAAACTCAGACAAACTCTCTCTCTCCAGGGCAGGACAGCCCAAAGACTTGAGGAGAAGGGGTAAAAGAGCTGATTCCCCTCCTTTTCATGTGTTAAGGTTGTGTGTCCCCTGCTTCAGGCATCAACCAACATCAACATTAAAGTGAGGTTTGACCTCAGAGTTTTGAATCCGCAAAGCCAGTGAAGTGTTATTTTGCAGAAGATCCTCATAGACAGGGACTATTTCTCTAAGCTGGTGTTGGTTACCCCAGGGTGGGGTTTCATTCCCAAAATCTTACCCCATACCAGCCATGTCCCTCTAGGCTCCCTTTCTACGTGAGGGAAAATAATAACTGTTTTGACAAAACAGTTCATCTGACCTATTTTAGATGTCTGCATCAAGATGAGAGGAATCCCACCATGGAAATATTTTTCTTTCTGTTGACATTACAGGGAGCTTAGGGTGACCAAGTCAGGCACACAGCTGGGTTTAGTCAGATAAATCTGCCCTGGTTGCCATGATGTGGTTTCATGCATTAGTGTGTGTGAATGTCTGATTTTATTTAAAACCTGTTCTATACTTATGTAAGGCATTTTTGGCACAAGTATCCTGCAGTCAGAACAGCTGATTCTAATTTAATAACTTCGTTCTGGCCACGGCTGCCACCTGGTGTTGATGCTGCTTATGAAATTCCTGAGAAAGACAAAACCATAATTTTTAAAGGTAAAATGTTGTCTTGTTATTTTCCTATGTTGTCTTTCCAAGTAACCTTGAGAGTTTCTGTCTGGCTTAATAAACACTTAAGCTCCTCCTGTAGGATTCCATGAGCTTTAATTTAGTCCAATAAGTCACTGTATAGCAATGACAGAGATAAAAAAATATTACCCAAGATAAGGAACATGTATCTGATTTTTTAATGATGTCAATACAGAAAAATTTCTCTGCCAAAATAGATGTCATTATTTTCCTTTTTTTCTGGAAAATTATCTCTCGAATTTAAAAATGATAACACATGCTTCTTCCTTGCTTGTGGAAAACTAACATAAGTATGAAGGAAGGCTGAGATGTCCATTTTCATAAAAAGTGGTATGAAGAACTATTCTTGCCTTTTTTTTTACTCTATAACTAATATGTAGAATGTTTTCAAGTAACCATTAGTTTGTCTCTGTATTTTTCCATTAAAACATTAGCTTTCATGAAAAGGATTGTGTCATTCCCAGAAGATTCTGATAACATGTTTTCATCAACTTTTCTTGATAGGGAATGAATTCTGGGTTGTGAGAGGAGATGCCATACTTCCTGAATACCCCCAGAAAATCTATACCCTGGGCTTTTCAAAGGATGTTACCAAAATAGATGCTGCTTTTTATAAAGGAAATGAGGGGAAGACATATTACTTCATAGCAGACAAATTTTGGAGGTAATATTTCCTGTGCCACTTTCCTAAATAGGAAATAATCACATGATCAATATCATGTCATGGTTTAGGGTGCATTAGTCACACACTTTTGGCAATCTCTTTCGGTGTCACAACTGGCTATGGAAAAATATTTGAAGGGGAAGCAAAACAGTGTTTTTAGCTTTCCTTTTAATTGATTTAATTATTTAATGGCTCGTTGGTTTATTTATTTATTTATTTTCATTTAACTGCCTTGGGGAAAAAAGCCATCCGACAGTTCCACAAGGGAGCTCAAGAAATCAGTCAGAACCTCACTATTGATATGAAAGATGTTTCTGTGGGGTAAGAAGGAGCATCCCATCACTTTTCCAGTTACCAACAGAGAGTTTCATAATGTTGCTGGTAAAGGTCATGTACTTCAAAGAATTTTCTGCTACTACTCAGGTTTGTGTTACAGGACATATATTTCTAAAGGCTGAAGGAGGTGCTCCTTCATTTCCTTCCTTCTGCTAGGTTCAGGTTACCTACTGCTTCTGGTGCTCCTACTGCTTCAGGTACTGCTACCTGAAGAGAGAAGTTGTGTCATTCATCTGGAAAAGTTCAGGTTACCTACTGCTTCTGGTAGCAGTAGGTAACCTGAACTTTTCCAGATGAATGACACAACTTCTCTCTTTCCTGCCACCACAATGCCCAAGTCATTGAACATACAGCAGAAGATCAGACTTCTACATTTTAGTTCAAACTCTCATAGCTTGAAGGACTTCAGCTGAGCAGTGTGGTCATTAAATCTCTTACTGAGCAAAGGTATCAGAAAGGAAAATGCTTTCAGAAGCCTTCTTATTCCAGCACTTAGAGATCAACTGCACTTCACTAAAAATGTAACAGCCTGCTATAAGCAACTTAAGTAAAATGACTTAAAATAACTCATAACTTAAAAAAAACCCAACAGATTTTTCCTGATAAACATTTCTTACAGAGACAGAACATGAAAGCAATCTGTTTATAATCTTACCAATCTAACTTATGTTTGAAATAAGGTTATCTACCTCTCTACCTCTCCTTTAGATAATGTCTTTCAGAAAAAAATATTTAGCAAATTTATGATGTATTACGTATTCTTAGACATACCTTGGCCTGATGTAAACAGAAGCAATTCTTCCAATGCAGCTAATAGAGTAATAATTATTTATGGCACATTGCGTCTGTCTCAAAGCTACCTAAATGATACTGATAGTCTTCAACAAACTCAGTTACCTGTTGGTAGGTTGTTTGCAGTTTTCACTGACACCAGGTTGTTTATCATTTTTCTCAAGTGTAATAAAAAGTATAATAAAAGGTATTTCTCAGGTATAATAAAAGAAGTCAGTCTATGGACAGGAAGCCCATGCTGATAAGAGATGCATTTCCAGGAATTAAGGGGAAGATCGATGTTGTTTTTCAACATGATAGTGAGTAACTGTTCTCTAATAAAATCTGTATGAAATGTTCAGGGTCATTGGGCTGAGAATGCTTGCACAGAGAGAAGCACTTCTAAATGCTGCTCATAGCCCTCAGGACGACCAACAAGACCCTGAAATAGTCACATAACACTCCCATGCTTCACTTCCCCGCCTTGAAAAATAGTGATGATATACCTTTATTGACAGCTTCACAGCTGGAAAGGCCAGCTCTAAGGGACAGAATGATATGTCTGTATTCATGTTGATGTGCACCTTACACCATGAAGATCACCACTCAAGACAGCACCACTCAACAACATAAGGTCTATCTGCTGTGAGCAAGGCTATCACAGACTGGCCCTCTGACATAAAATCATAGAATCATAGAATTTTCATGGTTGGAAGGGACCTTTGAGATCATCGAGTCCAACCATACACACAAAAAAACCCAAACCCCTATAATCTCTGCCACTAGAGCATGCCCTGAAGTGCCACATCTAGACGTTTCTTAAACACTTCTAGGGATGGTGACTCAACCTCCAAGTGGGCAGGGTGTTCCAGTGCCTGACCACTCTTTCAGTAAAGTAATTCCTCCCAATATCTAATCTAAACCTCCCCTGCTGCAACTTCAGACCATTTCCTCTGGTCCTGTCATTATTCACCTGGGAGAAGAGGCCAACACCCACCTCTCCCCAACCTCCTTTCAGGCAGTTGTAGAGGGCAATGAGGTCTCCCCTCAGCCTCCTCTTCTCCAAGCTAAACATGCCCAGCTCCCTCAGCCTCTCCTCATATGACCTGGTCTCCAGACCCCTCACCAGCCTGGTAGCTCTCCTCTGGACACGCTCCAGCACTTCCATGTCCCTCGTGTCCAGAGGGGCCCAGAACTGAACACAGTACTCCAGGTGAGGCCTCACCAGTGCCGAGTACAGAGGCATGATCACTTCCCTGCTCCTGCTGGCCACGCTATTCCTGATACAAGCCAGAATGCTGTTGGCCTTCTTGGCCACCTGGGCACACTGCTGGCTCATGTTAAGCTGGCCATCCACCAGCACCACTTGGAGAATAATAATTGACACTAGCTTCTCCTGCATGAGGGAGAATGTTATTAGACAGGGAGATGCTGGAATAGACTCAAGGGTGCATCCACACTGCCAAATGACATGGCTTCCCGGTTGTCTTCTGGCTCCTCTGATCATCCAACCCCATGCATGTTAATTGCTTCCCAGCAAATCTATCAGCTTCCCCCCGAAAGAGTCTTACACGTGGTGCTGGGGATCCTTAACTGCAGCCCTCCCTCCCGGAGGGTGATGTGGACGTGGCTGCCCCAGGCTGGATCTCTCCTTCCCTTCGCAGTATCCGGCGGCACCCCAGCAAGCTCATACCTTCTCACACCTTGCCGTGCCCTGTGCCACACTCCAGGCTGTGCAATACCTACCCACAGGTGGTTGGAAATACACCCTTCCGGAGGGTTTCAACACAGCCATTGCGTAGCAGCAGATATTTTAAACTGCAGGAACACAGAGGATAATTTTTTTGTAGAATCACCTTGTGGGATTCATTAAGGATATTATGCAGTGTGCACATGGCTGGTTTGCTATGGGAGGTGTCCCCATGCTGCTGTGCACCATTTTGCAGAGGTTACACCTGGGAGCAGATCCTGTTGGCAGCGTAAGTGTATCCAAAGGTTTTGAGCTCTTTCTGGATGTTGTTAAAGCATACTAATCTTTGCACCTGCAATGTCATAATTCATCTCAGCTTTTTTCCCTAGACGACTTCTATTTCTTCCATGGAAGAAAGCAATTTGAGTTTAACCCTGACAAGAAGAGAGTTACTCGCCTCCTAAAGACAAATTTCTGGTTTCTGTGTTAAGAAAACGAAGTCTGTAATGGTGTTGGAAAGAATGTAGTGTTATTGCACTAGAAACACTTTTTCTTTTATAAATATATAGAATGCATAGGTACTTCAATGTCAGTCAGCAAACATCAGCCCCTGCACAATCTGTGTTTCTGTAAATAGCAGAACTGTATTTAATGTACTGATGTGTATAAATGTAATTAACATCAGGATTACTAGCTTATCCAAGAACAATGCAGTTTTTACTTTTGATACAAAATTGTGTCTTGTTTTATTTTTTCCACCATCTTCTTTTGACTCTTCATGCTGTAAATCACCTTACACAGAGCCCTACCAGCCAGGAGTCCCTGAGAAAGAGCATTTCTGTTCCTACAGCTAGCATCAGTTTTAACCAGTTTTAGATATTTCAAAGTTAAGCAAGCAGCCTAATCAAAGCTATTGCTCGTAATTACAGACAGGAGATACAGAGAGGAATCCTTCCCAGACTGAGGTGGGTGCCTGGGGATGGAAGTGCTCCTTTCCATTACTGGCTGGACAGGCAGCCTGTTTGAGCAGTTTATGTTAGACACCTCATTAGAGAAGCCTAAGCTTAAGTGTGATGAATCCTACCATAAGATGTTTATTGGTATATATGTGATTAAAAGTTCATCTCCACAAAGGAGCAGAGGGGCACATTGACATATAGGAGAGCCCCTGTCATCCCTGAACTGTTCTCCAGCTGTCCTGGGGGAGCCTCCATGGGCTGGGGGACACCCATCATCATGTGTCAACAGGAGAGGGTCCCCATCATGTCTCAGGCAACTGCAAGGGGGACAGGGATGAGTATACAGGGGAAGAGCGTTTGGGGATTTTATAAAACTTACTGTGTCATGTTTGAAGGGGACTGCAGGAATGTGCAAAATTTAATAGGGGAAAGATGAAAGGCAGGGAAGGATCAAGGTAGACTTGATCTAGCGGAACAGCTTTGGGAAAATAGATAAGTGGATGAAGGGGGCTGGTTGCATGCAAACAGGCTTCAGATCAGTGTGCTGCTTTGGTCATGCCCTACACATTACCATCTTCTCAGTAAATCATATTTTAGGTGTGGGTGAGCTCTTTCTACATGTGCTTGGGTGAACTTCAAGCTGGACTGGTTGCAGAGTAGGTTAAGAGGTCTGAACACCAGCAGCTGAAGCATGGCAGCAAGCTGCAGGGACTTGTACATTCCTGGGGATACAGGAGCTTCTGGGGCAGCTACTGGGAGGATTGCATGTCTGAGCCCAGCTGCCAAGGGCATCCACGCTGTATTTCCACGTCGATGTTTCACCAGTGGGTGGAAGTCCTCAACAGCCAGGTGGGAGGAATGCGATGGGGCCACCAGTCCGCTTCATATTTGCTCAAGTGCCCCGTGTTCTCTGTGATGATCTCAGTGGCCAGCCTCATGGCTCTCTGGACCCAGGGCACAGACAGTAGACGCCAGTTCAGTACTGGCTCATAAGTATTCAAATGGACAGCTAGCAAGATCTAAGGTCTTAGACAACATATCTGTTCTTTTCTTTTATACATGTAAAAAAATCTCATCTAGTACACACTGTCTCCCCTTCATTGGACAACTTCCCTAAAAAAAGAAAAAAAAGACAGAGAAAAGATAGTTCTTCTATTTGATTCTTCTTGTCCATGAATCACAGAATGAATGAGGCTGGTTGGAACTCTGTAGGTCATCCGGTTTGACCCCCCTGCTCAAGCAGGGCCACCTAGAGTGGGCTGCTGAGGCTCTAGGTGGCTTTTGGAGATACTATATTTGCACATATCCAAAGATGGAGATTCCATCATCTCACTGGGCAACCTGTGTCAGTGCTCGATCATCCTCATAGTAAAAAAGCGTTTCCTGATGTTCAGAGGGAACCTCCTGTCTGTCAGTTTGTGCCCATTGCCTCTGGGCCTGTCTGGACAAGGCAGTTGTATTGTATTCATACATACAATCACATTGTATGAATGCAATGAGATATTTCACCACACTTTACGGAATATTTTTTCTGATGCTTTTTTAAAACCCCTAGTAGCAAGACTACTCAAATGGGGCACTCCAGTGTGGATCTAAACACTGAGCAAATTTTATCTGAATTCCACCAAGGTCCAAAACATATTATGGCACTTTCAGTCTTGCAAGACAAATACTGCTGCCACACCTTGCTGTGGAGGTGGCAAACAAGACTTTGCTGACCAAGCAGAACTTGAGCCAAAATTATTAGTTTTAAATACATCACCTCCAGAAAAGGAAATGAGTACCTCTGATTGGCATCTGATATTGACACGGTCAGGGAAGCAGGTTCAAGTCTTGATTGTTTCTATTGAATTTAGTAGGAAATATTTCGGTGCTGTTTATTTGGTCCTCACTATTCACCTCATGCTATTCTTGTTTTCTAATTCTGGTTTTCCTTCACATTTCTGGTGTGGCTTTTTGAGTGGTCTCACAACTGCAAGACTTAAGCAGTCCATAGTCTCAGCTATAACAGTAAAAGCCAAAAAGGTGCATGAGTGGTTTGGCTCACACTTTAGAGATTTTTAGTTCCTTAAGGAAGTTTCTAACCGTCCTGGGTTTGAGTGGTTTTCTTCAGTTGTTCCTGCTGCTGATTCTCCTTGCAGTATCTGTGCCCACCATAGCACTCCCATTATAGTCAACTGCACTAGACTGTGTTATTCTAAATGGGATAATCTCTTCTGGCTCTAATCTTTCCAACTTTTTTTGGAAATATTCTCCTTCAGATGGGATTATAATTCTTAGAGCAAAGCTGGCTTGTCCTAGACCTTTCATGATTGTTTTGTAGTTTTCTGGTTCCCAAATATTTATCTGACTAGGTCTTCCTGCCCCATCCCTGGAAGTGTTCAAGGCCAGGCTGGATGGGGCTTTGAGCAGCCTGGTCTAGTGGAAGGTGTCCATGCCCATGGAACTAGATAATCTTTAAGGCCCCTTCCAACCCAAACCATCCTATGATTCTATGATTCTATGATAATCTGAAGTCTTGGATCTGTAGAAGAAGTAGAGCTCAACTGACTCTAGTACAACCTGTCTTAATATAATTTAGCTGTTTTAGTGTTGGATGTTGGTGTCTTTTTTTGCTTCCCAATTCTCATTTTGAAAATCTCTGGTATTACTGACAAGTCAGCCTCATCATTTGGGTGAAAGCAGGCTTTTGAACTGAAGGTCATTGGCCTGTATTTGATATCTTGCACTCTTCTGAGATATAGTTTGAGACCTGGATGCTGAGTTGATATATTCATTGTCTGTGGTACTCTCAGTCCAAGCATTTCAGTTATGGTCTTCTGTCTTCTAAACACATCAGATTTTTCCACACTATAGTAAATTTCTAACCTGTTTGCATGGAAAATTGGGTGAAGACAAAAAAGTCTCTTCACAAGGAACAAGCTTATCATGTGATTCTTTCTCGTCTAGAATTCAGATCACAAAAATTACTCTGTTTTCTTCTGTGTTTTATTTATAATGGTCTCATTTGTTGTGGTTTTCACCATCTTGTCTTGGAGGACATTTTGCCTACATCTGAATGTATCTATTTGCCTTTTATTTGCCAAGGACTCTGTAGCATGTCCATCAGACACAATCCAGGAGGTCCAACATGGAATGCCCAACATTATCTACCCCAGGGAAAAACAGTTTGGTTTGGATGTTCTTTTTCTTACCATTTGTTGGTTTTCTTGGTTTCTCACACTCACCCTGCCTGGAAGGAACAAATGTCCTTTGATATTGTTCTTGGCATGATTACATATGTATTATCACAACAAGTAGGGCCGTGGTACTGAATCGAAATGCTGTTGTATAATGATTTGGACACCCTGAACTAAAAGACCCCAGAGAGTTTACCACCTAAGTAAAACAGGCAAAGGTAATTTACACACCCTGGCAGAAAGGAATAAAATTAAAATGGGTCCATTTAACTACTGTTTGCAGGAAGTTGTTCCTAGTGAAATATTGGCTTGGGTTTACGGAAACAGGGGAAAACCAAAACCTTTCTTCATGACAGAAGCATCAGATTTATAGGTTCAGAAGTGCTGAAGGCAACTCAGAACTGCAAAGATGCATCTCTCAGCTGCCATTGGTATTCCAGAGAAAATAGTTAAAAGCTACCAAGGTGCAGACTTTATTTCCAGATGATTCCCTGGCAGCCTCTGAACTTCCAGCTGGCTGGTCTCCAATCAGCCTGTTCATGTTTTCTCCCTGAGAGCAAGACAACAGCCCTTGCAGGTTCACAAGCAGTAGCTGTCTCACGGGATGTTTTGGCATTGGTGCCGTACATCCAACTGGGGGTCTGTGAGCCTGTAGCAACTCCAGTATGTCTCAAATGGCCCAGAGCCCCGGGGCATATACAGACACATTTTCTAGATCAGTGTGGAGACATTGATCTCTTCTGGCTGTCTGGCTGCCTCTTTCAGGGCAAATTTTACATTTGCACAGCTTGTGTGACAACCTCTAAGTTTAGAAACAAAGGACTTCGAGTTGGTAAGCTTGGCTCTGCAAGGCATCCCAGGGCCTGTCTGCCTGGGACACAACAGAGCAGGTTCCCACCCCAGGCAACAGCTCAGTTGCAGGGATGAAGACTGTGATTTGGTTTTCCGTGTTCAGGAAACAGGTGCTTGGCATGGAAAGTGGCATTCCTTCCCTTCTCCTTTTACTGAAATCATCGATGATGCCATGTCTGAGACTGTGCAAGTCACCGAGGTGTAGCTCAGGCACTGCCCCAGTCTGTGACTTGTCACGTTGAATTGCTCTTCTACAGGATAATTAGGACTGATTCAGCACCTGACATCCTGAGCCCTATCGCGGTGGCCTTTGGACTTCAGAGTGGTTTGAACTATACCATTGTGTTCCTAACACTGCCCAGCACAGCACCCTCATTCATAATCAGAGTGACAGAACATTCTGCTGTAGCAGAATCAACAGCATTTCTATAAAGGAAATGTTTAACATTGGGTGACGTTAAGCCACAAGCTTGTGTAAACTTTGTGACATCTGACTTGGAGTGTTGCCTTTGGCTTTGTCATCTCAGTATTAAAACGTACTTGGCTCATTAAGAGAAAATTCATGACAAATTCTCTAACTTCATGCGAATATATCCCAACCAGTTGAATATTGCTGCAGTGACACGATTTATATCTTTGACACTTCAGCCTTTGCATGAAAAGTGACATCCTCCAAGGAAAATAGCTTGTTTCAGGATAACATTCTGGGGTTGCAGAAAGATTTTTATTTTGTTGCTTCTAAATAGACCAGAAACACATGAAGAGATTAATATATGCATAAGAGCACAGAACAGACGTAGAAGTACTTCCTGCAAGAATGGTGACTGAACTTTGTAGTGCCACCTGCTACTGAGAAAGTAATTGCAAACATCATTGTGACAAATTATAACAGTGAACAATTCTTAGAATTACGAGCTGGTAATGTTACAAAATTTTACATTTTGTAACATTAAAGTTACAGAACTACCAATCAAAGTTCCCTTTTCTACAGTAATTCTGTAGTGAGAGATTTTGGTTTAGGGAAACCTCAGTATGATTCACACCGTGAGTTTATTTTTTCATTATTTAGTCAGGGGTGTGGGTGGAAATTTCTTCTTAGGGAGAGAAGGACGAAAGCCCTTAGAACATTTTAAAATATTATCAGATGTAACTAGGGGAAATAACTACATGAATAGCCTGAAGAGTCAAATGCAAGCCCTAAGTAAGTGAGGTACAAAGTAAATGCAAATCACTCAGACAGAAAATTGTTCAAGCCTGGGAAACACTTCTGGGGAAGTTTGTCTCCTCTTATGCTTCTGCCTAAATGTCCTTTTCAGCCAATGCTGGAAAGAGGAAACATGCTGGATAGACCCTTGGCAGTGCTTACGTTCCTATGCAGACTTAATGAATGAGGAACGGTGAGTAGTGTACCTAGAAAAGGGACAGTTCGAGGTCTCTTGCCTCAACATGAACAACAAGGCTGCAGTTTTGCTGAGGAAGAAGTGTGCAAATAAAGCAGGATTATTGCTAATACAGGGAGACACAAGCCTGTGCTGCCTGGGTGTACAATGGAAAAACTCTTGAAAACACTGGCCCTTTCGTAACAACAGTGTCAACCCCCTCTTCCTTATGCACCCAGTTTGTGTTTAGCAGTGATTTAGCAGATGGACCTGGCAGGGTGATTCAGGGCAACCTCAGTGAGGTACTGGTGCTTGCGGTCCATGCAAGAGCTGTTTCTGAGGAACAGCTGGAGGTAGGTAAGGGCAACTCTCCATTGGTTATATGGAGATTTTAGGCAAAGTTCAGGCTGGGCCAATGTGTTAGGAGTTGCCCAAATCTGGTACTCTGATAGAGGTGAAGCTGCTGCAGGTTCATGATCCAAGCTCGAGCCAGCAGCGACAATGAGCATGTATTCCCAGTAGGCACATGCACACAGACATACACACACATGCACACAAGTACAAACACACAAAGACACCACAGATCCCCCAGCAGCTGGGCGCGGACACCCCATCCATCCAGCAGCTGCCCTGGGATGTGCTGGTGTCCCCTGCTGCCTCATGCACGCACACACAAATGGATCCCAGTTGCTGACTTGGGCCCCCAGTCCCTCCCACAGAACCCTGGTCTCTCCAGTATCCAGCCCTGGCTTACAGCCACTTTGGCACCCAGCTTACAGCCTCTTACTCTACTTTCTGGCTTATCCAGAAAGTAGAGGGTTTTTTTGTTTTGGTTTGGTTTGGTTTTTGTGTGTGTATGGTTGGACTCGATGATCTCAAAGGTCCTTTCCAACCATGAAGATTCTATGATTCTATGATCCTACGATCCTATGATCCATCCAGAACTTTGGTAGTGCTTACACACATACATACGTACCCAGTTGACATGCGTGCACCCCGGTCTCTACAGTCACAGTACCACAGGCACAGGGGCCTCCAGCCCCTATCCCACCCCAGGGGCTTTCACTGAGACCCACACACACCCCTGCACACAGGACAGAGCCCCTAGCCCAGGAAAATAGTTAGAAATGGGGGTTAGTGAGAGGCCAGGACAGACTGTTCCAGTCAGGTGCAGGTGTAACACAGCTGTCCCGCAAGTAAAGTGAGGGTCTTTGTAGACACCAGTTGGCACTCATGAAAAATTCTTATTGTATTTCAAGGGGTCTCCAGTTCATTTTGTTGGGTTTTGTGTCTTTTGTCTGAAGGCAAATGCTTGAAAAGGAGAGGGTGGCAACGTGCTAGCTGCCACACCATGGGAAGAGCAGACAGCTGAAACATCTCATTCCCTTGTTCAAGGAAGATGTGCCAAAGGACACGCAGTAGGAAGCCAATGCAGACGGTGAAACGGGACATGGCTTTGTCGCCCAACACTGTGGAAATTCCCAAGACGGAGGGAAGCCACTGCTTCTGCTTCCTCTTCCTGATGCTGTTTAAGGTTTTTCACTTGATGACTCTTCAACTACATAAACACCTCCCACAGCTAGCGCTGGAGTCCAGAACTTTCTAGTCCTGCCACTGGCTTCCTTGAAAAGTAATTTATATAAAGTTTCCTGGAGAACAACCAGATGTCCCCTCTCACCCTCTTCCTGACTCAATATCCTCTTGGTCACATTAAAATTTGGCCATAGACCCTTTGCAGAAATGTGCAAGGCCGCAGAACCTCTCTGTGTAAGCTGCAACACATGATTTCCTAACGTTCCCATCTCAGCCACCAGACACATCTGATTAATCTGCATCTCTTCTTCGCCTGAATGTGTTTAAACATGCCTATGATGTCTTTGGAAAATAAAAGAGGAAATAACGAGTTAACTACTCCTTAAAAAAAAAAAAAAAAAAAAAAGAAAAAGAAAGAAAGAAACAGGGGTATTGAATCAGGAAGTATATAAAACAACCTATAGAAACACCTGAAGGAGAAATATTTACAGGGAAATAACACTAGTTTAGAAACAGTTAGAGGAGTTAAGCAGCATTTCACAAATCCCAAGATCATGAGAGTTGTAGCAAAGACTTTGGAGAAGTATCCAACATGCACAATTCTTTTTGTTCATGTCTGAAAATCAAGATGGATTAAGAATAATTGATAATTAACTTTCCTTGGACTATAAACCATAAGGTTGAATCTTTTTACATCCACAAAAGCTGTTTCCTTCGAAGAATTATTGTCCTAGTCATTTCCAATACCAGCACTGGTTTAAAGTAATTTGCTTTTTTCAGGAATGATGTATGCTCTGCTGAACCTAGATATAATTAGGCGGTGTTATACTACAGTGAGTGCAGAATCATATACTAAGTACATTATTTTTCCCTGACGTTTGGGAAACTAAGTGAAGTACTTCCCAGCACAATTAAAATTTTCATCCTGTATTGAGCTCCTTCAGAGCAAAACTTGCTCATATATCAGAAAAAAAAATTGATAATGGTACATATTTATATTTCTCCCTGTCACACTAGACATTTACTGTTTCCCTTTTAAGGTTTCCAAGGAGGATCTTTACCCCCAACACCAAAACCATTCTGAAAGATGTCCAGACTGTACTTGACAGCTTCCAGAGTTAGCAAACGTGCAACCACTTCAGGCCATCTAATCTGGTGTTTAGCAGTTAGAAATGTTTTCCTCAATTTAGGAGTCTACACTGTAGGTTCCCACATGTGTCCTGGGTATTTAAAATCCTCTTATCATGGATAGAGACCTAGCCAATACAGTCAATGAAGTACAGAGAGCAATTCATTTCACCTTAAAGTCCATGTCACATGGTCAGTTGAATCACTCTCTAGAATCCATTGTCCAAAATGGGAGCTTAAGACACCCAAATAACTTATGGATATCTACACGACGAAACACTTAAAGCTCACTCCACCTCTTTACTCATTTGCCTGTACTTGAGACACCCACCTGGGGCTGGCTGCCATGACACAGGAGCTATGGAGACTTATATCCTTCCAGGGCAGCTGGAGATCAGGTGGGATTCCCTACAGCATCTCAAATAGCACAAATGCAGGTGAATCCCAAACCTTATGTCTAAACTTAATCCCTGTTGTTTAAAACCATTCTAGAGTCTTGGAGAACAATCACTGCTTCTCTTTTAGGAAAAACCTTTCATATATTTAACAGTATTTACCATGGATCCCTTTGCTCTTCCTTCCATGATACAGTGAACACAGATTCATAAAATTACTCTAATCTTCCTTTTCCAGACTCACAAAAATTCCTGTTGGGCTTAATGGAGTCTTTCCGACCAAAGCTCATCTCTCTGCCTGGATCCAAAAACACTTTTGCAGCTGAGACCTTATCTGTACTGGCAAGAGTATAGACATTGTTCTACCTACCAAACATATGGGAACCCAGTTTATACATTCCAGTAACATGACTGATTTTTGTTAATATCAGTCAAAAAATGTTGAATCATTTTAGCACTCAGTTTTGCAAGCGTCATAAGATTGTTTTAGATAGAACTTTTAGTTAGCTTATGAGAGCCCTCCAGGAGGTATGATGCTGATTATTCCTAGATAAGATTGGTTCTTTGTACTGTCTTTTATATTTTATTATTAGATATTATGACATGATATGCTACATTTTGTTAAATATTAAAACATATGTATCGTATATATATCATAATGTTATTCATTATAATACAATATATTATGATACAGCTATATGTTATTTCCTATTATTTCTCCCAGTTTGTCAAGACCTTGTGCCATAAATCATCTAAATTCATGACTCAAAAAAACCTATGAAATGTAGCTCCACATTTTACCTGAAAAGCATTTTCTTATTTATTAAACACTCTGGAAAATTGCCTGAAACAGAAGGTTCAGGCAAAATAAGGACAGTAACATTAGTTAAACACATTACTTCACTACCTGATGATGAAACCGTTATGTATCATTTTTACTAATCAGAGGATATTATACAGCATGAGTCAGACTGATTTAAAATTTGCTATATAAACAAAGCTGAGAAGCGTGTTCAATAGCTCAAGAGTCAAACCGAGGCAAACAGCCTTAGGCAAGGATGCAGACTCTTTGGCTTCTCCTGCTGCTATATGTGGCCATCTCCTCTGCTTTTCCTGTGGTTCCAGAAGCAGAAGATGAAGGGAAAACCCTACAGCTTGTAGAGGTAAGTGATTTTCAGTGCATTTCTAAGTGAAACATAAGGTAGTCTGAGAGATAACTATAATTGCAATTATTTTCACAGAATATGGCTTGAAATTAAAGATGTACCATTTTGCAGAGGTTTCAAGAGAAAACTTTTCCTATCAATCTAGAAAATGTGTGAAAATTATGTGTTATTTATTTACCAAAAAGTCACTTGAATATTGCATAACTTCACTTTCGACGTTGTCAGTAAAGTACTAACAAAACTGCCAAAGCATGAGTTCTAGCAGCAAGGCTCTGTGGCTGTGCAGAAAAAGTCAAACTCAGCAACAATTTGCATTTCAGAAGGTGCTTTGAAACTTGTGATATGACTGGTTTCACTAACATAAGGGAGGACACTTGCTTGAAGCAGGCAGGTATTTCAACATTTTGCTGAACGGCTCTTTTATGGAATACTTTGTAAACAAGGGACATTTATAGAAACACAACACTTACACAGACACAAGACTATTTATTGGAGACACAATTGTTGAAATTTAGTAGGGAGACACGAGTTTCTAATATCATATTTTGTAGCTAAAAATAAATGACATGATCTGCCAAGTGCCAACTCTTCAGTAGTAGTCACCTGCTTTGTTGGGAGTCCTGCCTGTGTGGAATCTCACTGCCAATCTCTGTTTCCTGGAATGAGACCAGTTATAAGCTTCCTCATAAGTTTTGCCGTTAGAGTAATCAGGCACCATAAATAATGAGGAGTTAATTATCAACAGTAAATATTAGATTTTAAAGACCATCAGCGAAACAAGAAATTTAGAAAACTACACAAAAACTGTAAGTTATATCTGACTCTTCACACCAGTTCCTGGGGAAAATAGGCTGTTCTTGCTCCTGGTAAACACAGGGCATGTCGATATGGGAATAGCTCAAGATTACTTAGAAAATTTAAGTAGGACTGAATACAGTACTGATATGCCACAATTCTTTTTTTAAACTCTGGTTCAGAGTTATCTACAAAACTTCTACGATCTTCAAAGGGATCACCAGCCTCATTTAAGAAACAAGGATGAAAATCCCCTTGTCGAAAAGCTCAAGGAAATGCAGGCATTCTTTGGACTAGAAGTGACCGGGAAACCTGATCTTCACACTTTGGAGATGATGAAAAAACCCAGATGTGGTATACCTGATGTAGGGCAATACGTGTTCACAGCGGGGAATCCCAAATGGAAAAGAAACAGTCTGACGTACAGGTAATCTTTCCTAATCTGGTTCAAAAAGATATAAATGTAGCAACCCAACTTTGGGGGATGTGAAGTAAGTAATATGCCATAATAATGCCATATATGGACATCCAGAGTGATCAACTGATTTCTGGAAGAAGACAGGCACTCTAGACGGCAGTATCTAAAATGAAGCCATTATAAATTTGCATTGACAAAAGATATGTCTAAGATTTCTGACTTTTGCACAAGTTATTATTTTTCATCTAAAATGTTGTGTTCCTAACAATATATAATGTACTGGGTTTGCCTTGAAGGATTTTGAATTACACCCCAAAGATGAGAAAAGCTGATGTAGATGAAGCAATCGGAAAAGCTCTCAGTGTCTGGAGCAATGTGACACCATTGACATTCCGAAAGGTTGAGGACAAAGAAGCAGATATAATGATCTCTTTTGCTTATAGAGGTAACATTGATATCTTTACCTATTAAACAACCTTCTGTAATCATAGAAATAATTTAGGATTCTAACTGATTTTTTTCCTCTTCATTTTAGACCACCGCGACAACTCTCCTTTTGATGGCCCCAATGGGCAGCTGGCTCATGCTTTCCAGCCTGGTGAAGGTATTGGTGGAGATGTGCATCTTGATGAGGAGGAAGCCTGGTCAAAAAATGGAAGAGGTAAGGACTTTGTAACTGGATCCGTTTATACAGTTTTACCTCATGCAATCTTTTCTCATGAGATGCTTAGTTTATGAGCCTGATTACAGGCAAAAAGTGAGAAAAACTGGCAGAACTTGTCCTTTTAAATTGCTTTGGTCTTTTTTTTTTCATTTGTAGGAATCAATTCTCAGAAAAGAGATTTTTTAGGTCATAGTGGTTTTTAATGGCAACTAAGTCAGCACTTAAAAATACTTTTTTTGTTCAGATGAAACCTAAAACTTGGATACAGGAAGATCTGATGGTGAATTTATCAAGTCAAATCCTTTATCTTTCTTAACCTAGCACTTAATAGCTTGGTGCTAACTAGGGTGTTCAACTATCACTAAACCAGTCATCTCAGTGTTTGATTTGAAGGATTTTTCTGTTGGATAAGTGAACTTCCACTCGTCATTGGCATGATCCTTGATCTGAGAAGTCTATGTGACAGCAGGAGCAACAGGGTTTGTGTTTAAGACACAAGGACACTAGAGAAAGGACAATGAGACCACTGTTAAGGCTGGACATTCTTTAATTACTCATATAGCTCTTCTGCTACAATATTTTTGAGTTGTAATGTTGATAGCATTACTTACAGCTTCTCCTGTACCTGTAGTGTATTTTGGGAGGATGTGTAAGTGTTTCCCACTTAGTCAACTGTGCTGAACGCTGAAATGGATTTTACATTGTTTCATATGATTTTTATCCTACAGGCTACAATTTGTTCATTGTTGTTGCCCATGAGCTTGGCCATTCACTGGGTCTGTCTCATTCAACTGATCCTGGAGCACTGATGTACCCAACTTACTCCTACACGGACCCCAATGAATTTCTTCTTCCTCAGGATGACATTGATGGGATTCAAGCCATCTATGGTAAGAAAAATGTTTTTATTTAATATTTTTACTTCGGAAGCTGGTAAACAGTAATAAGAACATATTTAAAATATGCTTATTCCACCAAAATGAGTTTAACTGTTGCTGAACAACTGATAACAGAAGAGCAAAAATTCCTGGAAGCTAACTTCAGCTGTAGTCCAGTTCTGCAAAAAACTCCTTTTGGAAAAGATGAACGCAACTGGTTTTATCAACATTGAAAGTCTGGTTTTAGTGACAGACCCTTCATTTAAAATCATATGCCTTCTCATTCTTTGTAAATAAGGTCCTTGGTGTCCTCAGAGACCTTCTGAACACTGCAGTTATATATCTCCATACTAACAGATAAAATATTCTTCCTACAGGACAGTCTAATGCTGCTGTGCAGCCAACAGGACCCGTAACTCCACAAGCTTGTGACCCAAATTTGACATTTGATGCTATTACTACCCTACGTGGAGAAATGATATTCTTCAAGGGCAGGTAACAACAATAAGAATATACAATATCTCTTTAAAATATTCAGTGGTTTTAAAAAAATCTGTGATCCATGGGGGAAAACTGTCCTTTTGGAATGTGGAACAAAGAGAAGTACTAGAAAATCACCGTGTATTTACACAAATGAGAGTTCTCCAATCATTAATCCCAAGAGCCTTAGTGGACAAGAGCAGTGAAGGAGATGAGGGCTGGTAGGTTGTTTTCCAAGTATTCTGCTGCTGTGGCCACTGCTGCAGCGGACTTGTCCCTGAACTCGATTCAACTAATAGCAAAGTAAGAGCATTCGTGCTTCCCTTGTGTCCATGGGTCCCACACTCTAACTTCTGCTACTGCTCAATACAAGAGCAGGAGCAGAACTGAGCGCACTGTCATGTAGAAAGATGTCTTTTGGGTGGTTATGAAGCCAACTCTTAGCCTCCCTGTCCTACAGAGAAATAGAAGGGTTATATTCAATTTGCCTGATTTTGAGCATGCAACTGAGGTGCTAAAGTTAAGAGTGAAGTCACTCTAGATTTCCTTTACATTCGATGGATGGAGATACGCGCACCCATCTCCCTCCTGTTATACTCCAGGAGCCGTAGTAATTGTTTTGCACTTATGATAGGATTGGGACTATTTTAAAATATAAATTTTGTTTAAACCAGATATATGCTGCGCAAACATCCTACAAGGACAGAGACAGAGCTCAATTTTATCTCACTGTTCTGGCCAAAGTTACCGTCAGGAATTCAAGCCGCTTACGAAAATGTTGAGAGGGATGAAGTTTTACTTTTTAAAGGTAATGGAATCTGAAATTCTCCACTTTTTCTGACCAGTTACTCCCTGCTTCTTTGCAAACTATGCAATTACAGAAGTCAAAGTGTTTTTTTAAGGAAGACCAGTGAAACTGAGAATCTTACAAGCCCGCAAATAATAGAGTTATAGTGCTCTAAGGGACCTCCAGAGATTGTAATCCTGAAAACTTGCCCTTCTGTTAATGCCCTGAAAAACAAAACATGAAAATAGCTTTCCTTCTTCAGGTCTAGCTCTCTTCAGGTAACAGCATTTTGCTTTATGTAGAAGGATTTTTGCTGAATTCAGTTGGCAAATGCAGGCATTTGTACACTACTGTTATATACATACTTATTTAGTGATATTCTTGAAAAACAAAACAAAACAAAAGAAAAAAACAACAACAAAATAAATGTTGGTGGAAAAGCATACTGTGAGAGGAAAATTGTTCACTGAAAAATCAGTCCTTTTCTTTAAAGGTCTCAAATACGCTTTTAATGCCTCAAATAGCTTCATTACGCACATATTACAGTACATGATATATTACCACATATGAATATATTCATTGCATCTAAAATAAACAAAACATTTTGATTAGGCCTATGCCTTTCTTAATACTTTAATCTAACGCACATTGTCTAATTTTCAAAATTATACGGCTCTATAATCAAATAGTATGTTACAGGAATTTAATAAACTCAATATCCCAAACCAACGTCACCAGATTAATTCACCAACCTCCAGCCCTCCCCAAGTTGTTACCCAGACAAATAACTTAAATTAATTTGACAAAAAACAGGGAAAATTGCTGTCCATACACCTTACAATTCTAATGTTTTACTCATAAAAACAGAAGGCACTTCCACGGTCTTCATGATGTAGTCCCAGTGTAAGAATTAGAATAATTTTCTAAAGTAATAAACTGAAAGGAATAATACCGATGTCTAAGACACATTGTTTGCTATGCATGTAAAACACAATTAAATGTTGTTTATAAATATCAAAAACAAATGGAATGCACTTATATTTTTCAGAGGATAAATATTGGATTCTCAGGGGATATGATATTGCACCTGGCTATCCTAAACCAATCTATCGTTTGGGGTTCCCAAAGAGAGTTAAAAGAGTTAATGCAGCTTACAGTGATGAAACCACAGGAAAAACATACTTCTTTATAGCTGACAGATACTGGAGGTAAGATTTAATGTTCGTTTACCAGAGGGCACATTTTCACTTGTCCCTGAGGACTGATGTATTACTATAAAATTCAAATGCAATGATGTTTAAACCAGGTATATTCCAGAAATTTGAACAGGATTCTCTGGAAATTCAAAAATTGTAAGCATTTGCTAGGAAATGTCAACCTTTCGATAGGATTATTTTTGTCATTCATTAGATTCCTGTAGCAGGAATGTAGTTACTTGCAAATGAATGAAACATTTGCCCAATAAAAGAGTGATTTTCTAGTAAATTATTCACTTTTTTTCCACAACCGTGCTGTTTTTCTGTGCAACGTTGTGATAGTGTCCGCTTTTCATTCACATTTGAAACAAAATGAACTGCTAATAAAAAGTGTTGTAATTGCATTTCTCTGTGAACAAACTATAAATATTCTCCAATTGTGCAGCTGGTCATATTTATAATTTAATTGTGGCTCATGACAACTTTCAGAGAGTAATTTTGTCTAAGAAGCACATGGTTAACACTAATACAAGTATGTTTCAGGACTGTGCTACTGTCTTCTGCTCTCAGGCTTTATGTTTTACTTTTATACTGAACTGGATACCCAGTGCCTTGAAATAGAAACTCATTTTATGTGCAAGTGATGGCCAAGGCTCTGGACAGGCCGGAAAGGCATTAATATATTTCTGGGCTGCATTCCCAAGTTTCTTGAGAGCCTTGTTACAAACTTTACCAAATGCAGGTTTTTGAATCTCAAGACACTCATACTGTGAGAACCTTAATACAAAATAGGAAGAATCATAAAGTTACTTTAGATAATCTTTATAAGACTTCTTAGTAACAGCTGAGTTGCATATGTGTATGAATTTGCTTTGGACTTTCAAAATATTGACTGCTTCCTCAAAAATTGTAACCATGTTTCTTGTGTTAAGATATGATGAAAATAAAAAATCCATGGATCATGGTTATCCCAGGAAAATAGTCTCTGACTTTGGGAAAATTGGCAGAGTTGATGCTGCTTTCCAGAAAGATGGTAAGTAAAACACACCTTTAATCTGGGTTTCTGTATTTGACTTATTCTGTAGATAGAATATTTGGGATTCTGTAGATAGAAGCACCGGTTTTCAAAAACCTGTTATTAACCTTAATGAGATGGAAATGAAAAATAGCAAGTATACATGGATTTTTTTTTCCAAAATAGTGAAAATAAGTCACCTATGAAATATAATTGGATTGAATTTTACTTTTAGGCTATGTCTACTTCTTCCATGGAACAACTCAGTTCCAGTTTGATCCTCGTGCCAAACGGATTGTCAGACAAATGAAGAGCATCAGCTGGTTTAATTGCTAATTGCAATGTTTCTCCGTATGCATACTGTATGTTTTTATGTGCTGAATTTTTCAGCATTTCATGACTATCAGGTCAAAATGGATTTCTGCCCAAATTCTGTGGGAGTATAGTCTTAATAATTATTTATTGTAAAACAAATACATTGAGATAATTTATCACAATTTATTTCACCTGCTACATTAAAGTTTCCTAATAAATTATGTTTGTCATATCACTGTGCCTTGGTGTCCTATTTGCACTAATACTCAAGAGCCAAGTGTAGCTTCCAAACACTAAAAAATTTATTCTGTCATGGAACATCAGATCTTTTTCCCAAAACCAGAGAAAAGAGCAACCAGCTGGCTCTCAAATCCATCACCCCACACAAGTCCTGGTGAAAATCCTATGATCAATTGGGCCAGTTGGGGCTCAATAGCATCAGTCTACAAATCACACTTATGCTTCCTGTTCCTCTTTCCCCAGCTTCCACTCTTAGCCTTCCCTCCAGGGTATATGTCTTTGAAAGTATAGGCGAGTTTTTTTTTCTCATGTTTTTGGGTTTAGGAGCTGGATTTAAGCCTGGAAATGTAGATTAGAAAGGACCCCTGAGATCACTGGAAACAGTCCCTTGCTATCACAGGTAGCCCACACCATATAATAGACAAATAAACCTCTTTATTCAAGGCTATTTAAAGTGCTTACTTCTCCAGCAGTTAGTAAATCCACCCCAAGGTCAGTGGGCTAAAGGATGAAAAAGTTTGTTTAAAAAATGAAAATTCTTGGCCAAAAAATATTTCTGATACAAAAAGTTCATGAAAAAGACAGCTTGACTTCCAGATTAACTGCAATCTTTTCAAATATCCTCAATTAAAATGGTGTTTGAAAGGTTATCCACTTTCTCTTTAGTCTTTGTAACTCAGCTGATAACATTACAACCCATATGACCACAACAAAATGTATTATCTCATACAACATCTGTATTATTCAGCATACTCCAGAGGAAGGTTTCAGGTTACTGTAATAGAACTAATTGCATTTTGAGAAAAGAGTGTGTAACCTCATAAAAACATACCCATTCCATTTTTTTTCACTACTTTACTGTCTGTATTAGAAACCTGTTAAACTGTATCCTTCATAAATAAAGAACAGACTTGATAGCTCTTATATGTATTAAAGTCATAAGTAAAAATTAGTCTCAATACTATTAAAAGATAAGAAACTGTATAATTGCAAATTAACTTGAATATATTATTTTCTTTATAAAACCTTAAAAATATATTATAAAATAATAAAAAATAAAATAAAATTACAATAAATCAAAGGCTTTAACAAAGAAGTTAATTTATGTGAATCCTGTTCTCACAAGTTTCTTCATATTCTTCTATTTATGTATCAGTTCTTTAATTCAAAACCTTAGTAGCAATGCTATTTAATCATATTTTCTTGTGAAAGCCAGCACTACTGAACTACCAATGAAAATTAAACCAAAATTTGTTTTAGAAGTATATAAATCTAAATCGATAATGTTGTTTCAGCAGAGATGGTCTACAAATATAACACAAGATTTACAGGGAAATATAATATTTCTTACTAGAATAATTATATATTAAAAAATAAAACCTGGAGGCACACATTCCCTTCAGATATGAAGTAGAAACAGAAGATCTCAAGGCAATGCCAGAACAGCTCCCCAGATTTAGAGCAGAACACTGATCCCTCCCTAGAAGAAATAAGTGGTGGATACTAATGGGGCAGAGAAAATGTTAATCGGAGACAAGGAATAAGGAGGTAGTGCTGTTTTGGTGAAAGAGAGAGATAAAGGGTGATTTACTAACCATGGAAGATGAAGAAGTTAAAGAGAGCATGGAGTTTATAATGGCATATTTTTAGTACATGCCTTTTGGTATCCTGGGAAATTCTGATTTTTAGTTGCCAGGCAAGTTTTTTTTTAAAATTTGTTGTGTGGCTATCCCTTGAGCAGGAAGACCAATACCTCAAAATTCAGTGATTTCTTTGCAAGAAATATTGCCCATGCTTATACGAATGAATATTTCCTTTGCCTGTGTGAGCATGGCAATTGCCCTGTTCCAGCCACACCATTAGGAGGAGGGCGCACCTGGTGCCGGCAGCTCTCGCCTGCCTGCAGGCACAAGCACCGCTTTCAGTAATTTGGAATCTAGGTGTTGGTTCCAGCTCAGTCCACACAATCACCTGCCATTTTCTTACTCCCTTTAATAAGTTTATGGTCCTATTTCCTAATTACTGTACTATGGTGGAGTACCGTACAACTCCCTAGTGTCTGGTTACTGTTTTCGTGTGCAGTTATAGCCCATATCATTATTAACTGACACAGACTGGCCCAGGTAGGAATCCAACTCCCTAAACACATACTTAGTGCATTTTAGCTGCTGTAGGGTACCCAAGTCACACATTCAGGTACGAAACAGAACTTCTGGGAGATCAGCGCTTCCCAAAGCCCCACAGAGCCTACACTGTCTCTAGGCATCTATGTTTGGGTGGTTGAATCCTGCCCCGACAAGCTGCAGTTTTTGCTAAAGGTTTCCCAAGGGTCAAATACCTTATTTGAACCATTTGCCATTGTATCAGACTTTTCAGTTGAGCAGAGTAATGATTCAGCTTTGTTGACTCTATGGTAGGACTGAGCCTGAAAAGTCATGGCTCAATTCAGCTGCTTGAACAGGTATCTAGTACCATTAAGGTGCCTGAAGGTTTCCAGTTGGCCGCCAAATCCCAGTCTAGAATTGTAGAACCATGGAATAGTTTGGGTTGGAAGGGACCTTTAAAGGTCATCTAGTCCAATTCTTCTCCAATAAGCAGGGACCTCTTCAACCAGATCAGGTTGCCCAGAGCCCCACCCAACCTGACCTTGAATGTCTCCAGGGATGGGGAATCCACGACCTCCCTGGGCAACCTGTGACAGTGTTTCACAGCCCTCGTGGTAAAAAATTTCTTCCTTATACCTAGTCTAAATCTACCATCTTTTAGTTTAAAATCATTACCCCTTGTCCTATCGCTACAGGCCCTGCCAAAAAGTTTGTCCCCATCTTTCCCGTAGGCCCCCTTTAAGTACTAAAAGGCCACAACAAGGTCTCCCTGAAGCCTTCTCTTCTCCAGGCTGAACAACCACAACTCTCTCAGCCTGTCCTTACAGAAGAGGTGTTCCAGCACTCTGATCATTTTTGTGGCCCTCCTCTGGACCCACTCCAACAGGCCCATGTCTTTCCTGTGTGGAGGGCCCCAGAGCCGGACGCAGTACTCCAGGTGGGGTCTCACCAGAACAGAGTTGAGGGGCAGAATCACCTCCCTCGACCTACTGGCCGCATGTGGCCACATGGTCTAGAAGTCACATGTCCCCTCTAAATCCGGGGTCACAGCCACCAGGCTTGTGTCAATGTCTCAGGTGCACTAGACTTTCTCAAAAGGACAACAAATCACTGTTTAGGCAGCTCAATTGCAGCCTGAGTGTTTTCACGTGGTGTCAGGTTTTCACGTGGTGTCAGGCTTGTGCTCTCTTCATAGTCAATGGTATTGGTCAAAATGTTTGGTAAGCTCCTGAGAGCTGTACAAATCATCCTAAATTTATCTCCTACATGTGGTCAGATGAAATGCTCTCTAGATGCCATCTGAATTATATTGATTAGATTTCTGTTGATATAATCCAAACTTACACAGTTAACTCATGTGCAGCCACCGATGTTGTGAACACTTAGGAAAGAGGAATCCCTGCTGGTATTGTGCAAGATCACCATGATGCAGCAGTATTGATGATTCTTGTGATGCTCTGTGTAGCGTCACTTTGTCCTACTGATGTGATGAGGACAGGCAGTGACCTCCCTGGGTTAAAACATAGGTCACATTATTGCGGTCTGGATAAAACCAATTCTAGGACGAGAAAAGAAGTCACGAGGTAAACCAGCATCCACCAACTCTAACCAATGTCAAAGATAAGCATTAGGAAACCATAACCAGAAGCTGCTTATACAGCTTCTTCTTTTCCCAGACCTCAAAGCCAGCTATAGGCATATTTGTGAAACATCGATTGCGAAAAAAAACGTGTTCAGGCCTCTCTTCCATGAACAGGGGGAACTGGATGCTGTGTTGTGTGGGTGGTCAAGTTGCAAAACCCTAAAAGTCCTTTGAGTGACATAGGCCTCCATCATCTGTCACTCCAATGTCTTCTGAGAAAACACTAATGTAGCTTGAGCTGTTGGCTGAAACTAGACACATAGACTAAATTAGTTGTTTAATCTTCTCTACATTCAATAAAGACTGAGAGAGGATGTACAGAGGCCAGTTCATCCTATTCTAAGATAGCTGGTTGAATCACTCTCCGCAGATAAGTATTTGTCAATTTTCTATAGAGGAATGCTTAACTAATTAATGTATAAAGTTAGGTGCAACTAATCTTAACCTGGCTGCTCTCATTTTCTCTGTCCTTCAACTGCTACACAGCAGACAACTGTGGGGATCAGATGGTGAACGATGGTGGGAAAAAAGATAACCACTTCTCCCAGCTCACATCAAGTCTTCTCATAGTGCTGCCTTTATTTTTTACAAAAATATATTCATATCAGGCAAAGCATGTTTTCCAAAAAGGTGTTCTAGTGCCTAGTGGAAAATATGCGTGGTGCAAAAGCCACTGAACAGGGGTTTGTCTTTTGTGACCTACGCCACATACATGGCATAGGTCAGATGATAGTACTGTGGTCATTCCTTCTAGCTTTGAAATCTTTGAGACAAACAAATATATCCATTTAAAAACATAAAACAGATGTCAAAAAAAAAGACATTCTGTACTTCTGGATAAACACACATACGATTTCCAGCATCAGTTCAGCCGAGCTCCTCATCTCAGAAAATTTGTTGTCACAGTTTGTACCTCAGTTACAGAACTGCGTGGGATCCAGGGTCTCTTATCTTACAATGCAATGATAATAAAAACAAACTAAGGGAAGGTATTTTTTGTTTTGCTTTTGGTGTGGGGGTTTTTCTTGTGTTATTTTTTTCATTTTTTTTTTATGGTAGCTGAGAAATGCCATTAACAAACAAGTTTAACTAACAAGGCTACATTGTGAAATTTGGGCTAAAAAATTCATCGTTAATGCCTCCAGCTGGCAAAAGGTTGGCTGCAAGTGACAGCAAAAAAGCCAAAAACACAGAAGAAAGGATTTCCTGAAAAAGCCACAGTCCAACATGAGGGTGTTGCGTGCAACTGTTTGTAAACATTGAGTACGTGCTGTCAGAGCTCCTCTGAGGTGCCAAACACCTTCAGCTCCCATTGCCACAGTGGAAGAGGAAGGTGCTTGTCCAGCACGGGGTGGAATCCCATAATTTGTCACAGCTTGTGTGACTCTTGAAACTTCCTTTATTCTGAATTACTTAAGACAGGAAATAATCATATCCCCTGTGGCTAATGTGGTTAAACTGAAGAAACTTTTTATGATGAAATGGCAGATAGATGATAGATAGATAGATAGATAGATAGATAGATAGATAGATAGATAGACAGAAAGAAAGAAAGAAAGAAAGAAAGAAAGAAAGAAAGAAAGAAAGAAAGAAAGAATGAATCAATCATAGAATCATAGAATTGTTAGGGTTGGAAGGGACCTTAAAGATCATCTAGTTCCAATCCCCCTGCCATGGGCAGGGACATCTCCCACTAGATCAGGTTGCTCAGAGCCCCATCCAGCCTGGCCTCAAAAACTTCCAGGGATGAGGCTTCCACCACCTCCCTGGGCAACCTGTTCCAGTGTCTCACCACCCTCATGGTGAAGAACTTCTTCCTAACGTCCAGTCTGAATCATCCCATCTCTAGTTTTAACCCATTCCCTCTAGTCCTACCGTTACCCAACATCCTAAAAAGTCCCTCACCAGCTTTCTTGTAGGCCCCCTTAAGATACTGGTAGGCCACTATAAGGTCTCCTTGGAACCTTCTTTTATCCAGACTGAACAACACCAGCTCTCTCAGTATCCTCACAGGAGAGGTGCTCCAGCCCTCTGATCATCCTCGTGGCCCTTCTCTGGGCACTTTCCAGCACGTCCATATCTCTCTTGTAGTAGGGGCAGATAGATAGATAGATAGATAGATAGATAGATAGATAGATAAGATAAGATAAAATAAGATAAGTGCAGAGATATAGGATTATTCACATTTTTTAGGCTGTATTCATAGGGTAAAATCGTTTTTGTTTATGTATATCCCAGATTCCATGAGTATAATTTAAAGGAAACGTACTTTTTTAAAGAGTTGCAGGGAAGAGGTGGGAAGTGATTTGGGTTTTTCATCCATTTTCCAAAACACCCAGTCTCACTTCATGCATAAATTTAAAAAATAAAACTTTCTGCTCACAGTGATTTCTCCCAAAGTTTTAATTTTTTTGGATGGTATTCATATCTGGCTCATCGCTCCCATTTTCCAGGCTGGGAATGGTTGAGTCCTTGTACATTTAGTGGCCCTATTTCACACAGCTGGATTGGTAAAACTTAAAAGGTTTTGCATTTGTCCACCACTTCATCTGGTGTGAAATTGCTCAGGTTCATTAAAATTCAGTGTAAAATAACTGAAACTGAGTGCCAGTTTGGAAATGGTAGCCAAGCAGTTTAGGAGTATTCAAATACTAACTGACTTCAGATGTCTGTGAAATCGGATGGGTTTAATTAAGCTTTATTGTGTTACCCAGCACAGCATTATAGGATGTGTGGAGAGCATGATAAACTCTGAGTCACTCTGCAGCTGGCTCTACAAAGCACCCCACAACTGTATGAACTGGGACGAGAGAGAGGATGCACACGGAGCAGAAAGCAGACTGCTCTCATACCGGGACAGAGAAGAGAGTGAGAATGAAGGATCTTTCATTTTTGCTTTTAACGTGTGCAGCTGTTTCTAGCGCTCTTCCCGCCCACCCAGAGAAAGAAAACAAAGAAGAAGACGCAAAGCTTGTACAGGTAACTACATTGTCCATATCTGAGATCTATTGAGTCCTCTCTTTTTAGATATAATCTGCATGTTCCATTAGCGTTTTGCTGTCTTTCCGACACAATGTTATTACACAGAACTCTGTTGCCCAGACTTTGCCAAAGTAAGATAAATCTCTAAAAAATGGAAATGTCAAGTAAATAAGAGTCAGGGACAATATGGTCTGTTTCTGTTTAGCTCCGATTCTCAGGAAAACATCTGTTGTGCTCCAAAATCACAGGCAGATGGTTTTGCCAGCAAAGAACACAAAAAATGTCAGTCCTAAGGTATTTGTTTAAGAAACAGATCAAAAAGTGAAATGTGTTTCCTTTATTTTTTCACTAGGACTATTTAAATAAATTCTATGCTGTTGAGCCAGATCCAAATCAACTTGGATGGAAAATAAATGCTGAAACCACAGCTGAAAAACTTCGGAAAATGCAACAGTTTTTTGGTTTGAAAGTGACTGGAAAACCAGACTCTGAGACGCTGGAAATGATGAAGAAACCCAGGTGTGGAGTTCCTGATGTGGGTCTCTACGGTGTTACTCTGCCAGGATGGAAAAAAAACAAGCTGACATACAGGTAGTATTTCAATGCTTACTTCTGGAGTTCAAATTTTGGTTTTGTGAATATACACGTTCGTTATATGTAAATATAACTTCTATAGCAATTGTTTGCAGCTGGGAATACAAAGAAGTTTCTCTTTCCCCAGCTCTTAGCTAAGCGTATTCCTGAGAGGAATTTCTGAGAGTCAAGCTGGGTATTTTACATTTTCTGAGTCTACCATAGTATTTTTCCTGTCATGTATCACTCCTGACAAATATTCTGTGAGCCAAACTGAAATATCAATTGTACCCTGTACACACCCCCTTATCTTCAAAATTTCCTGAGACTGACAGTTTAGTAGTCACAGAAACCTGAGGAGATGATTTTCCTCATGCTCAAGAGACAACCTCCTGGCTATGGGCCATTTTGAGAAAAACTGATACTGTGTATACAATTTTTATTACAAAAAAGACATGTTGGACAGATATTCCTCAAACTCACGCAGTCCAAGATGAATTTGGGGAGCTATTAGATCACAAGTTAAATTGCTTCTTATATACCTCTGTTCATCATCTTAACAATTTTAGAGAATTTTTTTCTGCAAACCCTAAGTGTTGTTACTTGAACCCTCCTAACTGTAGAATTGTGAACCACACACCAGACATGAGCAAAGAGGATGTGGATAAAGCAATCCAGAAGGCATTTAAAGTGTGGAGCACTGTCACCCCGCTGATTTTTACTCGTATTCATGAGGGAATAGCAGATATAATGATTGCTTTTGGGACCAAAGGTAATATGCTGACTGCATACCAATGGTAAGATTAATCTAAAGATTTTCCAATAATGATGACAAAAACTCAACATTGTTTCAACATCATATTATTTAGCTCATGGACATTGCCCTCGTTATTTTGATGGCCCCTTTGGTGTCCTTGCTCATGCCTTTCCACCTGGCAATGGTTTTGGTGGTGATGTGCACTTCGATGAGGATGAAGACTGGACCACAGGCTCAGCTGGTAGGTGAAAAAAGGTTTCCGAAGAGTCATGGAGATGGGTAAATTCCTTTCTGATTTTATTTAGGTGAAGGAATAGACTGAGACGAAACACAGCATTAACCATAAGTGCAGTTTAAGGATATTACAGGCCATCCTCCAACTTGGATACTTAGAATGACACTGACATAAAATGACTCTGACCTACTCTAGTTCTTATTTGACACCAGCAAAGATACCAATGGGACAACCCTTTTTTAGATACAAATGCTACAGATGCGAGCCACTCTTACCTGGGGGCTGGTAGAGCCCATGCCCGCCATGGTTTTACAACCCGTTGTAAAAGCTTTCTGACTTTTTCCATTCTGGTGCACACACTGGCACCAAGCCTGGCACTACCACACACAGCAGCCCTCAAAGGAGATGCCCACCACCTAAAAAACATTACAGCCACCAGTCATAATGAAGAATCTTCACTAATAGTACCAAGATAGGTCCAGCTATAGGCTGTTATAACTTTACTGTGCATTCAAGACAGAATGAGCTTATACATGAAAGTGTTCTCCAAGCAATTTCAGCTGCCTGCCAGCAGTCGAGAGTCTGAACGTGCCGTTCAGGCCACCCAGGAGCTAAGATGCGGTGTGTAGAGCTGACTATAGATGTGTGCCACCAGGCCAGTAGAGAGGAACACCGAGCGCTCAATCATCTAGCTGGTACCTGTCTGCTCCCCTCAACCCCCAGGCTGGCCATGCAGCATATACGACCTCCGACAGATCCACAAGTATACAGGCACATTGCCCTGTTAGATCCTTTTCCAATCCAGTTTTTGGGATGGAAAACTGCAGAGGATAACTGTAGTAGGAGAATTGAGGTCACACTGCAGGAAAAGCATGGGGGTAACAAACAAGAAGAGTACTGTACAAGGTGGAGAGATGTGGGTTTACTGTGGTGGAAAGAAAATGAAGGATGAGGGGTGGACATGTCATGCTAATAAAATGTAATGTTTCCCCCTTATTGAGACTGAATGGGTCAACCCCGGTTTTGCTGCTGTTCCTCAACAGCATGGCTCCAGCAACCAGGATTGCAGAACTCGTTGGAGAGCTCGGAGGACTCGTGAGAGGGGAGGACCGGAAATACATGTGGAAAAATTGAGACTTTGTTTGTTTTTTTGAGAAATGGAAATCTTGTCTTCAGCCAGCCTTTCTTGGGCAATCGATGACCAGTCCTCTGCTCTGCCACAGACTTGTGATCTTCACTAAGTCTGTTGATATTGCTGGCTCTAGTCTGCAGGGCAGACAATCATTCTTTCCTAATTCAGAAAGGCGTATTACATGGACGGATGCATGTTAAAGGAAATCCCATTTTTATCTATTTACTGTGTTAACATGTTTCACTGGGAATAAGCATCCATAATCATAATATTGCAAACTGATATTTTATTTGACAAGGCTATAAAGAACCCATACACTTGAAAGACTTAATGATAAGAAGTTAAATCACTCTGCTGACTTTATGTTTTTCCTTGTCTATTCATGATCTCATCTTTCTTTCTCAGGTTTATAGGAGGGAAGGTGACACACAGAGTGACACTTTGATACCTCAAGTGAACACAGAGTGCATCGTCTTATCCTTGCCCTGGAGAGCTGTTAGTTTGATCTGACTCACTATCCAATCTGTTCTAGCTCAGCCAGGAAACCCTGCCAGGACATTCCTCAGAGCTGCACCCACATTCACCCCAGACATCTACTCATGCCACACACATACTTTCAGGAGCTAACAGAAAGAACAGCAGGAAAGAGGGCCAAAAGTCACTCCCTTCTAGTGGGGGAAGAGCACAACCTTATCCTACATATAATATAAGTTTACTATGTGTTTACTATATGTTTATATGCATACTGTAATGAATTTCAATATATTATATGAAAACCATCACTGATCAACGGCCCTGCTGTGTTCATAGTGTATCAGCCATTTGCAGACCAGAATTAGAATGATCTCTTTATCCATTTTTTAAGGGTTCAACTTGTTCCTTGTTGCTGCTCATGAGTTTGGCCATGCCCTGGGCCTCTCCCATTCTAATGATCAGACGGCCTTGATGTTCCCCAATTACGCCTACGTTAGCCCCAGTGAATTTCCCCTCTCTCCAGATGATATAAGGGGCATTCAGTCCATTTATGGTGAGTAAAATCAATGGCTTAAAAAAAGAAGTAAACAGGAGAGAAATAATCTCCTTCACAAAGTTTCACCATAAAAATCATTGTGTTCTCATAATATCAAAAATGCATTTATATGTGAAAACCTTAATGTTTCTACAAATTTGTTGTATCCTTTCTAAAATGTGCCCCTTAGGATCTCGACCAAATGCCCCAGATAAAAGGCCAGCCACCCCTACCTCACCTAAAACCTGTAGCTCCCAGATGTCTTTCGATGCTGTAACTACACTCCGACAAGAAGTCATTTTTCTAAAGGGCAGGTAAATATTGATAGGACATCTCTGTCTGTGAGTTTCATTTTTTCGTTATTTCTACAAAGACTGAATATTTCGGTGGTTTGCGTGATTATGTGATTTATAATGAGGCAAATGGATAGATTTCAGTTCATGGAAACAAAACTATTAGTAGATATGAGTTATGTTAATATTTTTCAGGATCCCCTGAAAAAACATGCTTCATTTTTTTCACAAAAACATTTTAGTCCCAATACAGCTTCATTTCCAAATGTATAGACGGTCACACCAAGCAGTGACATGAATAAATGCTGCAACCATTTCCTAAGAAATTAGTATTTTCTACCACATAGTTGGATCAATCTCTTCTCCAGTCACTTATGCAAGCACAAAGTTGCCCAGGTATACAGAGAATAAATTACAGTCAGGCTCATCTGAGACTCTATAACTCTCTTACTATATGGTATAGGAACAACCAGAATTTTTCAGCTACTTGTAACTGATGCCAGTAATTAATCAGTACCAATGGGAAGGGTAATTCCAAAAAGAAGCCAGAATTAAAAAAGCCTCAGTTCCCACCGAGGGGAGTGTTTTCCTTTCTGACACATCAACCCAGGTAACTCCACTGACAAGAAAGAGCTTGTTAGTTACAATGTTGTTGACATTCTTTTGTATATATAGAAATATCTGTGGTTTACTATTTACTACAAAAGCTGTTTCATATTTAATTCAGACACTTATGGCGAGTCTATCCCGATAACTCAGAAGTTGAACTTGAATTAATTTCTACCTTCTGGCCAGCACTACCACCTGGTATTCAAGCTGTGTATGAGAACACAAAAGATCAGATCCTGTTCTTCAAAGGTGAAGTATGATATTTTCTTTAAATTTTTCTTACCTTTAATTTTGTGGGAAGATGTGGAAAGGAAGGGTAGCTATACGTACATAAAATTCACTTTTCAAGTGAATAAAAAAACCCTCAGAATGTTTAATCTAGTTTTCCTACAACCTACATTAAGGGAGTGTATTTTTTCTTTTAGTGTCTCAAAATCACTGGCGAAACTAAATTTTTTATTTTTTTTTAACAGGCAATAAATTCTGGGTTATCAGCGGATATCAGGTGTTGCTTGGTTATCCAAAGAATATCAACACACTGGGCTTCCCTAAAGGTGTCAAGAAAATTGATGCAGCTGTTTGTAATAAAAATACAGGGAAGACAGACTTTTTCATAGGTGACAAGTACTGGAGGTAAGAAAAATTGACAAATGTGGTTTTTTATGATTGACTCCAATATAATCTGGATGCAATTGACTCCTGCACAGGGAGAAGAATATAGCTTCGACTTTTTAGTGCTGGGGGGTGTCCTGAAGTGGGCATTCAAGATATGGACCCATTTTGATGCATTATACCCGGAAGATGGAAAAATTCCAGCATGTAGAGAATTTTTACACATACAATAGACAAAAGCATCTCTAGAAAATAAAGATCTGAAAGCTGATCTACTTCAGCAGAAGGCTGGCTGGGATGGCTTGTGCAGGATTTCTGATTTCTGAAAAGTCCTGGATTACTTTATCTCTTTTAGAGAGGTAGAAGTGATATTCCATTTTCCTTTCTTTGGCTGGGTAGCATTGGATTTGCAACGTGCTTCTTTTAAATCTTGTTCCCAAGCTGGCATGAATGATTCCTGATACCCAAACAGCGGACAAACAGAAACAAAAAGTCAGCTTTGGGAAGCTGGTAGATTCCTAATGTGGGCAAGAAGAACTGCTGCAGAAGTCTTCTGCTGGCAACCAGGAGCATGCACGGGTCAAACAGACTTTATCGTAACTAATTGTGGGGTTCCTCAGTGAGGCATACAGTGTCAGCTGGATTTCCAGCTGCATGCCATTTCCTGTCCTTTGTTTTTGATAGTTTTGGAAAGAATAATTACAATATCTTGCATTGCTATTTTACTGCCTTGGTCACAAGACAAGGGCATGTAAGAAAACCACATCACGGATTTCTTATCTAGTAGCTCAGTCTCTCAGTCTCACGTCCATGTGAAAAGTATTTCTTGTATCCAAGGAGAAGTAAAACAAAGGCTTGTTTATTTCTTTGCTTTTTGCCTGAGAGGGTTCTTCAAATCTTCTAAAACATTTTACACCCTCCTTTCAGCCCCCAGATTCAGCCCCATCTTATAAAAATCAGCCTGGCTCGGTTAAGAACAACTTGATTGTATTAGAAATATGTCAGCTTCCTTTCCTCCATCTAAATCTGTCAACTGGTAGAGGACTGCGTACGATATTATACCAAAGTCTAAGAGGAGTTTACAATAAATACGCATAGTCACTATAGCAGGATTCATGCAATAAACGTGCAGTTGCTATAGCGGGAATCAGCCTGGCCAGTTTCCATGCACTGCCTGTCGCACTGCTATCGTTAGAGGAGGTAAATCCCACCCCCGCTGTCAAAAATGTGTGTCTTCCTTCAATTTGCCTTACTCCAGATGCTTCTTTGGAGCTGTGCCTGCCTTTGTCAGCAAACAAGTAGCCACCTCGTGGCCAGCATCTTGCAGACATTTGTGCGAGTGGATAACTTTACTCTCTGGAACCCCAGTGAAATCAGTCAAACTACAGGTGGTGGACGCCTTTCAGCAGACACTTAATTCTTTACAGAATTGATGTCTAAGCCCTGTAAAATTACATGTCTCGCTTCATATGATTTAGGTATGATGAAAACAGCCAGTCCATGGAGAAGGGTTATCCCAGACAGACGGTCAATGACTTTCCAGGAATTAGCCAGAAGGTTGACGCTGTTTTCCAACAGAAAGGTAAATGAAACGAGCTTTTAAGTCAAATTGGTTTACTTGTAAAGAACATAAGTTCTGTAGTTATGATGAACGTCATTATTGCTATATCCTACAAAAGACAGAACTGAAGAAATGCTCTGTGTGTTCCCTGCTTTGTCAGAATGAAGCTATTTCTTGTATCCATAACATAATGCTTTACTTTTTTACTTCCAGGTTTCTTCTACTTCTTCCACGGATCGAAGCAGTGGGAATTTGACCCTACTGCTAAAAAAGTTCTCCGCGAAATAAAGAGTAACAGCTGGTTTAACTGTTAATATCATTAGACTGTCTTACACACAGCAAGGTTGTTCATATATACACTACTATACAGAAGAGGCAACAGGACTAGTTTTCATATATGTCTACTATTTCAATAAATCAGCATGTCAGCTCTAATTGTATCTCCAAAGGCTAGAATAAAGCTGCATTTTTTCCCCTGATTAAGTGCAAAATGTCCAACAAAATTTATTATTTTATACTCCAGATGGGTTTTCAAATATTTTGGTAATAAATGTTTTCAGGTTGATGTCAACTATTTTCTACTTCAGCTGTTCTATATTTCTGAGGTGTGAAAGACTTCATGCTAACATGCTAATATTCTTCCAACATAGGATATTTGTATTTAGCTTCTTTTATCTTCAAATGTCTTCAAGAGCCAGGCTTTTCATTAATCACTTCTTTTTCTGTCCTCTCTCCTGTCTTCTCCTCCTGCTCTTTGACTTTTGTAGCCTTGTCCCTTTCACATCATATAATTATTTTGCCACCGAAATCACCCTCCTGTCTAAACACATTATCTCACCCTGATCTTTCTTTCCAGTGTTACAGTTAGCATTTCATCAGCAGCCATTTTTTGTGAATCTAGGTATGACAGCCTTCACAAATCAGCCCTGTCCTATGCAAGAAATAGATTCATTTACCACGTTGTGGAGCACAACTTTTGCTCCACTACTGCAAAGCATGTGCTTCAAGTGCACATATGTCAGATTTATCACATGCTGCCATCGCACACGGAGCAAGCTCCTCACAAAATCAGGCAAAATCTATAAAGTCACAGCCACATCCTCTCCAAGTATTTCCTTTACATTTAATTCTGGAACCAGGCCCAGAACACACTGCCAAATGGCCGGCCATACTGCATGCACAGCTAGGTGTATCTGAGAACATGGTCTCATTAGTATTGGCTTGTCCTCCTGCTCCCTAGTTCTCATATATCTGGCTGGTTTACACACCTGTTGCGTGTTTGAGTAAAAAGTTTCTTTTTGCAGTGTGTTTTCACACTACCAGGTACAACAATGCAATGATTCCTGAACCTTACCTACCTGCTTTGGTGCAAACACATTCCTACTATTGCAATGAGAACCCCACTAGCTTGGTTCCCACCAGGAACACAAAAATAGAGTCTCAGATATGCAGATCTACAAAACCAACCGTGGTGAACACCATCATGCTCTAGATCCCCAAGAAAATTTAAGCTTTGTGAGGTGAAATGGTAGACATTTTGTTGAGATTCATCTGACGACTTTAGTTTTCTGTCTATCTACATACTACTCTACATGAGTTAGGGAAGATCCCTGTACCGAAAGAAGAGGGAGAAGTTTTCCACGTTACTCATCTCATCATCTCATCTCATCTCATCCAAAGACTGTGCCAGGGCAAACCAGTACCTTCAGCCCTGGAGAAAACATCTGTTTGCGGAGGAAGGCTAGCCAACTAGCTTAGAGTAGCTAACTTTCAGACAGCTAAAGTTCGGTTAAATTAATCGTGGTTTTGCTGGGTATCTTTCAGTTTTTATGTGATCAAAAATAGAAGTACATCCTACTTTTGTGCTCTCTGATCACTTTTTGGCAAGTTACACCAGCAGCTTTTTATATCACCACAAGCCAGTGATAAAGTTGTCTGAAGGCACCTGCTTGGACTGACACTGCCTATGGAGTGACCATGATACCCCATGAGACAAGAGCAGACCATGCTGGAGGCAGGTGAGATGGAGACAGTTCCTTACCTGTTTCTGTATTTCCAGCCTCCTTAAACTCTTCACCAGCGTTCAATTCAATTAATGACTGTGTAGAAAGCACAGTTTAACAGCACAATCGCAGAAGCTGCCAAGTTACACCCAAGTGTTTATACTCAGAGTCAAGATGACTCTTTCACACACACTCTGCTCAGTGTGTAATACAATTGTAATTTTAGTTGCAAGAAAAGTTCAACCATTGAGTCATCAAGATTATTCAGTTCTTTGTAATACATGGGCAAGTTCCTCTGTCTTCTGATACATAAACAAACATCATAGGTGCTCTGTCCTCCTTCTTTTCCCAGGTGAAATATTATTTCACAATTCATATAAATACCTTGTCTTAAGGAAAGTTAATCTTTAACAGTGAAATGCTGTTAATGAAGTTTTCTGACTGGCAGCTTTGGCATTCTGTTAAATAAGCGAGGGTTGCGTGTTCACGGGTCACCTGCAAAGATAAATAAAGCAATGAGTGCTGCTTTGCCTTTATTTGCGAAGAAGGCCTGAAAAGCCACTCCCAACACAAAAAGACTTGACTTTTGATTAGTGATAACAGCTTGGTCACTCAGTTTTCCCTCTTCACTGGTCATTTCTTTGGAGGACTAGGGACCAGTATAGGAGTGTCACAGCAGCAAACCAGTAAGTGATGAGCGCTTAGATAGTGGTGGTTCTTTCCATTCCTCTCTGTCAGGAGCCTGGCTAACATGGGATTATGTCTTGCACCTCACCATATCATCCCACAGCCCTAGAGAGCTCCCAATGCCACCTCCCCAGCACTCTCTCTGCCACCTATAGCTCCTCATAATGCATGTCCCCATACTACATTTAGGTTACCAACTGAGTAAAGCCGTGCAGACCCCACAGCCCAGACAAGGGATGAGTTATCCGTCTTCCCATTAATATGTTTTTTTCTCCTCTAGCCAGCTGCTATTTTCCACAAAACCCGTAAGAACTACAGCATCTCAGCTCAGCTTGTCTGAATTTGGCCAGTACCTTCAGTTACTGTGGGACCAGGTGGACATGCAAACAGATACACAGAAAACAGGATCCCACGAGGTGAAGCTAAAATAATTTTCTCGGTGTTTTTTACTAAACATCCTTCTTGCTTTGCACTGCACATTTCCATTTGGATGTGTAAAGTCATATTCCCCCTACTGTTGACCAGAGGACTTTGGAAGGGCAGACAAGGCAAGGCAGAAAAGACATGTAAAAACAGGGAGAAAGCTAATCCACACTTGTCTTTCCAGTTGTTTCATATCACAAAGAAAAAATGGCCATTTATTTCTCAACCAATTAATGTTTTTTTAACAGCTGTTTTTCAAAAGGATCATAAGACCGTGATGATGAGCCTGGATTAGGAAATGAGGAAATTATGCATCCTAATGTAATGTGCTGCTGAGACACACAAATTACAGCATCCCTGGTAGATTGTCCTGAAAAGTCCTGCTTGCTTCTCTGCCTGCAAGACCCTGGTCTCCCAGCACTGGCACGGAAGTGCTTTAGCTACCAGAGTGGGGCAGGAGCTGCGTAAAATTAATGACTTGGTAGAGCAGACTTTAAAACCCACCTCTTTCCCTTACCCTTTCAGGTGAGCAGCCTATCCCCTGTGCTTTTGGGTGACAGACAGATACCCAGAATTCCTTGAGAAAACTGATACTGACTCTTTCTAAGGGTTTCGTACCTTAAAGGAGTAGAAAAGACAGGTATGGGAGCTTATATGTGGAGAAAGAACTTGTCATTACCTGGACATACATAACCGCTCTTCCTGATAACTTCATGCTTCTTGTTGCTAATTGCCCAAGTCTTGATAACAGAAAGGAAGCTGCAAGGCCAGTATTTCAGCGTTGATAGCCAACACGCTCTTTGACCAGCTCATGAAGTTTGAACCTTTTTGAATACTGAACCTTCAGACATGCCAGGAGCGTACCCAAAGCAGAGCACTGAAGCACAGTACAGCCATTGCAGGCACCGACACAGGACACAAGAAACAAATGCCGATGAACGCACAATGTGCCTGGCTAAAAGAGGGGAGAGCACTTCTCTGAGGGCTACAAACACAGGCAGAGTCCCTTGCAGGGGGAACGCTCTTAATGGCAGCCATCTCAGTGACATTACTGAGCGCACCCTGTACACATACTTTGTAGACAGGCCCTAAAGGTTCGAGATGTGGGTTCTGTCATTCTGGCTGTGAATCAGGGTTTTAAACGGTCTGCCCCCCTTCATTAATTAAATCAGCTTCTTGGGGGGGGGTGGGGGTGGAGGGGGGGATGGTTCTGCTGTAGTTTTTCCTCATGCATCATGTGCTTCATGTGTTTTTATGATCTGTAAGCACTGTGTCTTACTACCTTTCCGTAAGTGAATAGACATAGATGCGTGTGTTTGTGTGCTCCCATAAATGTGCCTTGCCCACGGGTGCATGTGGGTCTGTGCGGCCTCTGTGGGGCTCTGCTGGCCTGTGGGGACTAAAGGAGTACAATATCTCACCAGCAGCATGGAAATGCCTTTTGTCCATTTTATGAACAAATGCTGCTTGTGGGACTGAGGGCAATACAGCCTCCACGTAACTGAGAAACATGAGGTGTTAGACCATCAGATAAAAAGCCAACATGAGCTCTTAAAGACTAGGTACGGGGTGGGTAACTCAGACTTTTGGCAGTGGTGGACCTGGCAGTGCTAGGTTAACAGTTGGGCTTGCTGACCTTGAAGGTCTCTTCCAACCAAAACGATTCTGTGATATATTAAGTGAATAATAAGTGAGCGTCTCTTTGGCCTTGGACTGGTGAGGGTGGTGGTTACTTTTGGAGCAGATGCTGAGGATACAGGAGATTAGCACAGGCTGACAAAGTCAGTGCTGATTCTTGCAACAGGATGGAGTTCTGAAGCCTACACTGCAGGGCACAGCCTGCGAGGGGACAGGGCTGGGCCAGAGGGACACAGCTGCCACCCACGGGTCACAGCCGGTAGCCACAGGTCACAGCTGGAACCCAGCGGTCACAGCCGGTAGCCACAGGTCACAGCTGGAACCCAGTGGTCACAGCTGGAACCTACGGGTCACAGCTGCCACCCAGCGGTCACAGCTGGAACCCACGGGCACAGCTGGAACCCAGTGGTCACAGCTGGAACCTACGGGTCACAGCTGCCACCCAGCGGTCACAGCTGCCCCGGCATCTGCTCCGGCTTATCCCCCCGCAGCTCGGCTCCTCCAGTGCTTCATTCTCATTGTGCGGTCAGGCAGCTCACAGTTTTCCAAATACTCCTTTGCATAAAGCTATGTTAAAGAGGGAAATGTATGCAAGGAGAAGCACTTAGATTTGAAAGTGAAAAATGCTCTGTTAAATCTACGAACAGCGTAATTTAAACTAAGTAAGCTGAGCCACACGTTTGCTGGTGATTCAAAATCATCAAGGAGAAAACATATAGAAAAAGACCGATAGAGTACTAGAAACTATGTCCTGAAGGACTGAGGCCCCTACATTGTCAGCAACTATTACGGAAACTGGTACAGGCTGTTTTACCTTAGATTGAGAAGGTTACACTGAAAAATAAATATGTAAAAGTGAAGGTGTTTTCAAAAAAAAACCCAAAGCTTACAGACATATGGTAAATGTCATTATTAAAAGGAAGAGCTTGGTAATAAAGATGAAAAATATATAGTTTACAAAAAGCACTGCAAAACATTTTTCAAACATGTATGTAGGTATGTATATAACACAAATATACATGTATATTTACCTCTAGCTATGTTTCAGAGTGTCATCATCACTTTTTTAAGCACTTATTTTGATTTTCACCCAAGATTACAGAGGAAGTGATTTATACAATAAGTATATGAACTCTTTTCTTTAAATTGTGGTGTAATTTAGCTTAGGTTATTGTATTTTCCCAAGCAGCTGAACAATGTATTTATCACTTAATACTGCTGCAAACGGGATTATTGTGAACAAACTGGGCTCTTAGTGCAAAAGAAATACACATTGTTTAAGGAAGCAAGAAAAGGTTACACTGGTCTCAGGAGGAGACCAAACTGCTACAGGTTTGGTCTCTCTGCAGCAAAATTCTGCAAGTTGATGAGTGTTTGTTTACAGAGACACGCAGGAACATCACCTGGATGTGTACTTTAACAAGCATAGAATATGGAAGGAGAATGGCTATTATTAAAGATGTCTTTTTCACTTCTAAGAGTGATGAATTCTTTCCTCATTACCAGAATCACAGTGCGGCCGTGTATACCATGAGCTAGAGGACAGGCTTTAATTAGAAAAGAAGGTGCTTGTTCAGGAAAGCCTTAGAGCTCATGCCAAAATTCAAACACATGTTTAAGTAACACTACTTTTGCTATCTTTTGCTCAGTCAGAGTCCTAAGGAAGACATCTGTGCTCATTATGACCATGGAAATGTACTGCCGTAACAAAGTTCACACAAAACGCGATCATTCCTCAAGCACTCGGTTAAGGAAATGTGTGCTCACACCGTTGCATTGAAAATGATCTGAGCGTGAAACAAGAATGAGCCCCACCATCTTCCTTCGCTTGCAGTGCCCTCGACTCTCATCCCCAGAGCTGATTAAAAAAAATAAATTAACTTAACATACGGCAAATAGAAAAGTCTGGCAATGAAAATTGGGCAGTTACTAGCATAAAGAGAATACGGTTTATTTATACTGAAATTAGGTCTTATGCTGAATTGAGGTTCAACTCAGAAAGAAAGGAAATTGTAATTTTGGAGTTTTCTATGATATCAAACATTCAGGTTTTGACAAGCTTAGTTTATTTGCATGAGCTTTCTCTAAGGCAAATAGATATTTTGTCAAAGAAGTTTAAACAATAACTTTAGTCTGTAGAGTGATTACTATTCTGTAGATGATTAATGCTCATCTTTTTTTATTTCAGATACACAGCTCTGAAGAGATAGAAAGGAATGGATGTATATCTGTAAAATTACTTAAGAAAAAGACAAGGATATATCAAAGAGGTTACATGGAAAAAGCATGTGACATATTTGAGAATAGCTGGACCACAACACTAGCACATCCTTGATGATGAGTTCTGTAGATTTCTTTCTTTAGATGTCTAAGTCTGATCTAAAGACTGAGGCAAGGTACCCCCCAGAAGGATGCAACTTATCCTATGACAGGCATCCTGTGAAAAGCATCTTCATCTAGGATGATCAGATGAATCAACATCTGGAAGAACTTATCTTTTTCAATAATTTTCAAAGTAAGCCTATGATTGCATAATCCCAGAAGTATAATTTTTGTTTGAATTATTAACCACTAATTTGCCAACATGTAGGCTTCTAGTGCTATTCGAGGTTTGTTAGGGTATCCTGCATGGACACCAGCTGCAGTTCTTGGAAGTTGAGGGTCTTCTCGGGACTTTAGGCCCTGTATCATGTCTGCCGGGCACGTGGAAATATTTTGGATACCCTGTAGTTAGTGGCACTAAATGCTTGCACTCAGGCAACTGAATTAGTTGACTCAGATGTAACTTAGGTGAATCTGCTGTGCAGGTGTGAGAAATAAATTCCAGTCTGAATGAAATTGGCTCAGGCAGAAGCCTCTGTGAAGCACATTTTTATTCACGTTCTTGCAAGAGTGGGTGACCTAGCAAGTAGGCACACTTTTACTTCTTGAAACACACCTTTTTATTTCCTAATCCCAGATGAATTTTTCCCTCCCCTGTTTCCCATTGGTTAGGTACTCCAGGGTTCAGAGTCTGACTGAGGCGCCTAAAATTTTTCCCAGATGTCTTGCCTCTGTTTACTTCTCTTCATGCTACACCTAAAGGGATTATCTGACTAGTTTATTTCTTCCCTTTTTAGTAAAAAAAATTGCTCAATGTCATTAGCCCTGGTCAAATGTTTGACTACCCTTCTAGACACTAATCCAGTAGGAATCAGTTTGTCCTTTTGTCTGTGTGATAAGAGATGTTCTACAAGCCTTTGCTGGAGCCTCTTTGTCTTAGTCATTCCCCTATCGTGTCACCTCTGATGGAAACGGCTTTTCTCCTCTGCAAAAGCAATGCCTGCCTTTCCTACACAGGCTATCACAAATTGAAATGATCTCATGACATGTTAAGGGCTAAAATTTTCCCGTGGTATGACGTTTCTGACCACCTCCTGCTTCTTTTATCTCGTTGCTATTACACAACGTTGCCGCTAGATGTCAGATGATGAAAGGGCCCCACTAGTGCCCACAAAGCACGAATGGGATTAACAGATGAATTAGAGGGAAGTACTGCACAGGGTAAGAGGAATGGCCAGAAAAAAAGTAACTTTCTTGATATTTAGCTTTTGGCAGTTTTAAATTACTGGTTTTCTGGGAAGAATCACACTGTTGTGACACAAGAATACAGGAAAGCTCCTGAAGCCACCTTCTTCCTTTGGCTTTTACACTGTTTTTAAAGCATCTTTCAAAACAGACCCTGATTCATTACAGGAGCTTTTAAGCATTACCACAATGCTAACACTAAATAACAATAGAAAACTGGGACACAGAGGTTACACAATGCAAATTAAAACCATATAAAGAAAAAAATAAATGATCAGGTCTAGTTTCTTCAGTCATTATAGATTTACCTATATTTACAGCTCAGCTGGCTCAATGACCTTGCCCTTGCTAGATTACACTAACTATGGGGCTTGGTGATGAAATATCATGCTATGCTTACATATATACAAGCAATTTGGCAGACTGGACACTCTAAAGAAAAGGAGATTTGGTACATCCTCTATATCACATCACGGAGTTGATGGATAGTCTCCATAGCAGGTTAGGGGACCTTACACAAAGATCAGAGCCAGGGAGACAGCCCTGGACCACATCCTGGTACCCAACAGGAGGACCGGCCTTGGACTGTGAATCCAGCTCCTCTGTCATTGTGGTCGCAACTTCCAGGACAAGATCTAGAAAGGGGAGGGATGGTGAAAAGGCAATGTTCTGTGTAGAAGTACAGGACAAAAAGGCTTCCCACTTTCATCAGCATACAGGAAAAGCTCTGTATTCTGTGATTACACCAGTATAATCTGGTTGCTCTATCAAAGTTTATAGGAAAAAAAAAAAAGAAAAAAAAAGTGCTTTAGAGAACTTCATTCTCTTCTAGTACCTTGTGTAAAGCGGAATGATGCAAATGAATTGTGATCACAGTAGATAATACTAAAATCAAAGTTGATGTCAGACATATCCCACCCTAACTATGGAGGGAAAGCCATGGGACAGAATGCATAAAATACTGAAATCATAAGTTAATTACTTAGGATGACAAAGGGACCTTAAATTGCATTGGAAGCATGCAGTAACATTATTTCATGGCACTGAACCGCCTTATCCCTTCTGCTGAATGCTCTAAGTGGGTGTGAATCATTGTGCTGGTGCTACTGGGGATGTGACCCTTTGGAAAATTTTACCTTTTCCAAAAGAAGAATGTAAACTCAGAATCCTGACCTCTAACCCTCAGGTGGTAAGAAATACAATCATCTACCCATGACGGAAATACCTATGGGTTTTTTTCATTATTTAGAATTCAATTTATTCACATTGCTGCCCATTAATTTGGACATGCTCTGGGACTCGGCCATCCCACTGATACACTTGTCCTACTTACAAATACCAGTCTCTATTTGGATTTTGTTTGCCAAAGGATGATGTGAAAGGGATCCAAGAATTGTATGGTACGTTCTGTATAACTCTTAAAGAACGATCTGCTTAACATGAAATGAAAAGAATTGCAGCTCATTTCTACCTCTTTTGATGATGTTATAGAGCTAGAAAAAGTAATTCTCCTCTTCAGAGATGGATAAGGTTTACACTCTCTCTGTCATACAATGTGCTAGTCCTGACTCAACAAATATTTCTAGATGTTTTGCACACTTTCTTCATTTTGTACAGTTTCCCAATATGTTGTATAGTTTCATTTCAGAATAGCTGAAACCTGAGTTTCTTTGTTGGCAATAAGTTTTGGAAGCGACAAAACCTGTATGTTTTCTTAAGACTTTGTTGTCTGGCTATGATAAAGGAGATGAACACTGTTTTTCCTCCAGAGAGGTTAAATTATGACTGCACTTAAGTCATAAATTACATTATATCTGGGTGAAGACTCTGCCTTTAAAGGATTGCAATATCTTGACTAAAAAAAGACTCAGAGAGATAATGTTATCTGGTCTGTGGGACAGGTGATCATTCCCCGACACAAGGAGTCCTTTGAACACAAGGCCACAGTTTGATTCGGATTTGCCACCTCCTGAGCAGGGGAGGGTGAAGATGAGTGCATGCTCTTCCTGCGTGAGCATCAATCAAATTAACACTTAGAAAAGTTCAGTCAATGACTGCTTGGATCCATTTCAGCTCAAGTTTGCAGCAGAACTGCCAAACCCTAATTGCTCTGCTGAGCTGGGACAACTTCTCCCTCTTCGCTGGTCTGCCACTTCAGCTACTCCGAAATCAGGGGCCAAGGGGACCAAGAATCTCTTCTGCAGAAAATTTAAAGTTCTTTCAGAAAACAGCCAACCAGCAATCTGCTTAAAGCTATGACACACACTGTTTCTCTTGGGTGTCCCAGACTTAAAGCAGTCAGCACATTTGTACCATTTTGGAGCAATAGTCCACTGAAATCCAGCATACCTCAGCCACACTTCACCACAGCCTACCATGAGCTGGCAGGGAGTCATGCAGGACTTCACTGGACTTGTGCCTTAATAGCACATTGCCAAAAATAATGACTGCCCGCAAAATAATTTGAAAAGCAAAGAAAACGTCCTAAAATAAAATGTAATTTTCATTTTTCATCAGGAACTGAAAAATGCCCCAGATTTCATGAATTGGTTACCATATCCTTTGTGGGCTGTGAGTCATGTCCTAGATCTGTGGCAGGAAGAATTCTTATAAATTAAGTTCTTTATTACCATTCAGTCTCCCAATCTGAGGCTCGTAGGGGAGATGCCACCTACAAAAATGCCTGACAGACCAGAGGTGACATGACTGTAGCTGAAGTAAAGCATGAATCAGTGCTGGGGACTGATCTCCAGCTGTAGATATAAAGAATATGATCAGATCAAAGACAAAACATAGGACTGATATGATGAGGCTACTAGACTGAAGCATGTAAGATGGCATTTCAGACCGAGCCTAAAACCTAAGGCTGCATTTGTAGCAGGAAATAGAATACACTTGGGACCATTCTCTGACTTGGAGGCCAACAGGCATGAAACAGATCATGCCCATGCTATTAAACTCTTTTAATGTCCAAAATGGGTTGGCTACATCCAAGCTGGTTACTGGGAATCATCCCTGACGCATGGCATGTCCTAAATAGTGCCTGGGAACCAGGGTTGGTCCAAAATGAAACCACCCAAGGGCCACTCCAGCAATTTAGTAGTACAGGGCATTGAGATCTAGTGCCTGAGAATGTTTTCAGTACCACGGTATTTACCAGTACCAGCCGTAGTCTGAGCATCCATCCGTCTCTCCCAAACTCTGCCAAACACCAGGGCTCACAATGCCAGTGCAGCAGCTTCCAGTGAGGCCCACCAGGCAAAATGCTTTCTGCTCTCCTCACCTAGTCTCCTTCTTTTTAATTTTATGCCCATTTAGTTAGTTCCCATTTAATTTTATGCCTGGCAGTCTGACAAGAGGATTTAGATGGCTTTGACAAGAATTTGAATCATAGTTGCAGCCGCTGCAACCGTTTCACAAGGGGCAACATAACAGTGGCTTAGAGAAAGCCACAACACCACAGTAAAAAAGGGAAGAAATTATGAAGCAGGATATCCTTTGGAGTCTGCTACTGCTCATTCAAAACAGATGTAAAATACATTGGTCTAGTGGTACGATGGCAGACACAAGATTACCTTGGACAGCTGGCCTAGTAAAATTGCATAGAATCTTTTTAGACACACGCGCACACAAGCATATGCATCTATATTTGTGTGCATATATTTATATAACTTTGAGGAGGACCCAGCCAACATACTGCAGAGGTGCTCTGTGTGTGTGCACAGGGCCAAGCTGCCCTCAGCGAATCTGTAGCCCTTTGACTTTCTTCTGCACTTCCTCCCAACTCACACAGCTTTCATCAAGGTAGCTAAGGGTTTACTGTGACCAAGGCAACAGTCCTGGTTGCAGTAAATTCAGTGCAGATTTTCTATGGCCTCCTCTAGATAGATCCCTACAGGGTAAATCTGTTTCCCACCTGCCAGATGAAAGCCCTGCAAAATCAATATTTTACATATGTTCCACTTGCATCACGTGTTCAGATTCAAGCACGGAGGAGGACACTTTCTTGACCAGAACTTTGTGCTGCCCTGAGCTATCTGTCATGAAGAGTCTTGGACTAGATCAGCAGTTAGTGCCAGGACTTCAGGAGGTGACATCCCTTTCATTAACCATAAATATCTATTATACAAGTAATTATGTAAATGTTAATCCCTAGTGCCAGTGCAGAGTAACAAGCACTTTTGGGGAATGAGCTGTTACTTTCTAAAGCAGACAGCTAAAGTCAGGAAAGATGAATCCATACTTGATATCAAAAACTACTTCTGACAGTGTGACAAAGACTCATGTGTCATCCACATTAGTGTTCTCCTTCTTGCTAGCTCAGTAGAACATCCCTGACTGACAGGTTTTTTGAATCTCTTCATTTGAAGGGAACATGAAGTTCAAGCTGGCAAGCAACTCGCTTGTACCCTGGGCCATTCATTAAAGCAAAGTCATCCACAACACTGCAAGGCTCATTGACCATTCCTTCATTTCCTCAGCTCATGTTAAATGTTGATGCTGCTTATGACATTTCTGAGAGGCATTTGGTTTATTTTTTCAAAGGTCATTTATTTCAGGGTGAACGGGCGGGGGAGGAGGGGTGAGAGTATAACAGTTTAAGGAAGAAAAAGCTCTTAAGCCTACTGGTCTCTTGATAGATGAATACAACTGTCCATAACTTATATCGTTAGTTTGATCACTAGAATACAGATCCAGCACTGAGAGTGCGAATGTCTAAAGCTAACTGTCAATTCAATGTCTTTTTTTGTGGACCAGTCAGCTGGGGATGGAGAAAGATGTAACGGCTAATCTTATCTTTAGCAATCGCGACAGGAAATTAAACCAAATTCTGCCTTCTCCTAAGTTACTTTTTAGCCATATTGCCCACACTTTGACAATTTATAGCAGTATACTAGTTTCCTGAAGAGTCACAGGAAGAACTATATATGACCTAGGACTTTTGTCTTGCACAGAAGTTGTAGCTCTGTACAGAGAAGTTATTCCTGCAGAGGAGAACACTTCCTGAAGGTAAGTGAACACTACTGAAAACTACGTGAAGGTTAGCGTACCAAAAGGTTTAATAAGGAAGGAGCCATTTACAAGCATGTTTACATCTAGTAGGATCAATTTCATCATTTCTTTTTACCTTTCACAACACGGAGATCAGAAACTTCTCCAGTATCTCTTATCTTCCACGCAAGAGGTCTTATATTTTTGTACTTTTTTAAAGAAACGGGTCCCATCTTTAGATAAAGACATCAAGTGATGGAGAATTTCACAGCTATTTAAATAAGATGTTTTAGCATTTGAACTATTTCCTATTAATCTGCATAGAAAAGTGAAATGTCTTCAATCAGATCCAAGGTCTTCGAGGACTTTAGACATCATCGGTCGTATCCCGAAGTTATACAGGAAGACCAGTGTTCAACCTGATCTGCACTAGTGGAAGCGAATTACCTAAAGGATGAAAAGGAGGTGCTCTTCTTTGTGGGAGATGAATATTATACTCACATTCATTACTGTCTCACCCTTTTGGATTGTACTTCTATTGGAAAACAAAGATTTTATTTTTCACTAAGGAAATGCAGAGAAACTAAAAGCATTGAACAATGCTTTATAGATGGCTGTATATGAGTATTTCAAGCAAGACTCCCTTTATACTCAATCTGGACCTGTGATTTACTCCAATATCTGAATAACGGTTTGGAGGGTATCTCCATTAAATAGAGCTAAAGCCAAACAGAGATTGCTCTGACATCTCTCCAGCCTTCCCAGGGCTTCCAATTTCATAAGTAGAGTGAGATAAACTCTCATGCCATGGTTAAACACAAAGCACAGGCATAATTCATCACATCTTGGCTCCCTCAGTTTCAGAGGTATCAATGTTTAGAAGATCCACAAAATGCTTATCCCATATTCTTCAAAATAGCACAAGGCACAAAATAATCCTGAAATAAACTGTTCAGCTAAATTGTTCTATAAACACCGAACTGCACCAGAGGAAGAGAGTAAGAGAGGTCACAGAGGTATCTGTCTAAGTCCTGGGCCCTTAACCAGCAATGAATGTGTTAGACACATGTAGTAGACCCCTTCTTACCACAAGCACCTTTTCCACCCTCACCACTGCTTGTTCTTTCTCCAGGAAGTTGCTGGGGAGAAATATGCACAGCCCAGAAGCCAGTCTAATGAAACCTGCATTTAAAATAGAATCAATCATCCTTAACATTTTCTAGCGCCATGTAAGTAGAAGTGCAATTTGAAATACTTAAAATATTTAAGGAAATAAAGAATAAATATATCTTAAAATTGGTAAAATGATAAGAGAATTGGTGTAAAAACAATGAAATATTTTCACATCTTTGCTTTCCTAAACCATTTTGGTTATTTATCTCTCTTATCTAACATATTCCTTTTTTTTCTGACCTGTCTAAATAATTCTAACTTGGTTTCTTTGCTTTTCCTAATGAAAAAGGAAATGGTAATGGTAACTGAAGAAAGAGTCAGCTACTCCAAAAAACAAGTGAAAAAAAAAATCCGTGACTTTTCCAATAAAAGTTTTCTGGAAAATCCTGACCCACCTATCTTAAAATCAGCTCCCACTTACTAAGAAAATGAAATAAGGATGCAGAGTGAATGCAATATTACTACAGCTGTTCAAACTACTAAGCAAACACATTGATTCATTCTAAAGAAACCACATTCTGAAAAGCTGTAAAATCTTCAGAGGAGGTATTAAATTCATTTGATTTCATGAATACAGAGTATGTGTATTTTCTGGCATAGGCATGAGTAATAAAATAACTAAGGATGGAACTAAACCAAACGTCTGTGCTACTGTAGTTAGTACTTAGCAAAGCTGCTATCGAGTGCATCCGTCTTTCCACGAAGACTACCATTAAAAGTAGCATTAAAGCTTTTAATCTGATTTTCCATTTTATTGCCTTGACAGTGGGATACTAATCTTGGAGAAAACCAACCATGAGTTGGTTTTCATGAGCCTTCTATACCAGTCCTAGAAAATTTCCATTGTTCTAAACCTAATGATGTTTCTTACTTGCAGTTTCTATAGCTTTTTTCTTAGATCAAGCAGTTTCCTGCAGCTCCCTATAGATTTTCAACTTAGCACACTTAACCAAAATCTTCAAACATTTCCTTTTCTGGCCTATGTAGCCCATTTTTTTAAGGTATGAGAATCCTTGCAGACTATATGATGTAAACTGCACAATCCAAGTGAAATTGTCTGAAACCAATTGCACAGGTGAGGAGTAAAGGTTAGTTAGGCAGCCATAGCAGGGCTACTGGGAGTGCGCAAGTGTGAGGGTTGCACGCTTTCCTGAGGCAGAGACAGCAGAAGAGGCAGGAAGGGGTTGTTTCGTATCTTACTGCTCACTATACACCACCATCACAAGCACTATTTAGATCTCATTAACTGATTGCAGTGAAGAAGTCTTGCCATGACAAATACATTTTCAATGGTGTGAAAAAAACAGCATTAACGCTGGTCCATTCATAATAATCGTTTCTTCTTCCAAAGCTATGACGAAAAGAAAAGAAAGATGGGAAAAGACCATCCAAAACATATTCATAAAGAGTTCAGAGGAATCAGTGGCAAAGTAGATGCAGTGCTGGAAGTGAATGGTGCATACTTAACTACACAGCAAACAGGTCTGACCCTGCCAGTCTGTCCTCTGTGGAAGTAAGGAAGTTAATATAAGCACAATGCCTGTTTCCAAAAATAGCATTTTTATTGATTTATTTCTGTGATGAAGCTGAATGAGATTTCCCATCCAGCTGCTTTAACAAAGACTCTGGAACGTATCAGGTCCACATCCGAGCCATGAAATCATCAGATGATTTCAAATCCCAAGATATAATTCTGCATTTAGTTTAGCATTTTTCTCCATGCTACTTTTAAACTGTTAAGAAATTCTTAATATTCTCTGTCCTCAGTTTTCTGCTGAAAAGGCCACAGCACACAAAAACTTTGAGGTTTCAATGAAGAAAAAGCTGTGTATATATCTATTGCACAAGTAAAAAATTACCTCTTTGAGTCTTGAAAAATTACTTGAAAATCTCATCTAATTATGGCTCCAACAGGGAAGCTCTGAATCCCAAATACTGGACTTTATAGGAACATCATGCAGTTGTGACAAAAAAGACTGGGAAATTACTGAAGCTTGTTCCAGATAATTTCGTGTGACAAGCACTCAGTGAGCCAACTAGGAAAGATGCCCTTGCCCTGCTAGACTTGTTATTTGTGAATGGAGAAGAACTTGTGGCATGTGGAGGAAAAGGAAGCTATTGGAAGTACTCAACATGGATTCACCAAGGGGAAATCATGTCTGACTAATCTGATAGCCTTCTATGATGGCATGACTGGATGGATAGATGAGGGGAGGGCAGTAGATGTGGTCTACCTTGACTTAAGCAAGGCGTTTGACATGGTCTCCCACAGCATCCTCATAGGGAAGCTTAGGAAGAGTGGGATTGATGAATGGACAGTAAGGTGGATAGATAACTGGTTGAAAGACAGAGCTCAGAGGGTAGTGATTAGGGGCACAGAGTCTAGTTGGAGGTCAGTGATGAGTGGTGTTCCCCAGGGGTCAGTACTGGGTCCAGTCCTCTTCAATATATTCATCAATGACCTGGATGAGGGGATAGAGTGCATCCTCAGCAGGTTTGCTGATGACACAAAGCTGGGGGGGCGGGTGGCTGACACACCAGAAGGCTGTGCCACCATACAGAGAGACCTGGACAGGCTGGAGAGCTGGGCAAAGAGGAACCTTATGAAATTCAATACGGGCAAGTGTAGGGCGCTGCACCTGGGGAGGAATAACCCCATGCACCAGTCCAGGTTGGGGGCTGACCTGCTGGAGAGCAGCTCAGCTGAAAGAGACCTGGGAGTCCTGGTGGACAACAGGATGACCATGAGCCAGCAACGTGCCCTCGTGGCCAAAAAGGCCAATGGCATCCTGGGGTGCATCAAGAAGAGTGTGGCCAGCAGGTGGAGGGAGGTCATCCTCCCCCTCTACTCTGCCCTGGTGAGGCCGCACCTGGAGTACTGGGTCCAGTTCTGGGCTCCCCGGTTCAAGAAGGACAGGGAACTGCTGGAGAGGGTACAGCAAAGGGCCACCAAGATAATTAGGGGACTCGAACATCTCTCTTATGAAGAAAGGCTGAGGGATTTGGGTCTCTTCAGTCTGGAAAAAAGACGGCTGAGGGGGGATCTTATCAGCACTTATAAATACTGAAAGGGTGGGTGTCAGGAGGATGGGGCCAGGCTCTTTTCAGTGGTGCCCAGGGACAGGACAAGAGGTAATGGGCACAAACTTGAGCATAGGAAGTTCCACCTAAACATGAGGAGGAACTTCTTTCCTTTGAGGGTGGCAGAGCACTGGAACAGGCTGCCCAGAGAGGTGGTGGAGTCTCTGTCCCTGGAGACATTCAAAACCCGCTTGGACGCGTTCCTGTGCAACCTGCTCTGGGTGACCCTGCTCTGGCAGGGGGGTTGGACTAGGTGATCTCCAGAGGTCCCTTCCAACGCCCATCATTCTGTGATTCTGTGATTCTGTGAGATGTGATGGTAGGTGACTGTCTTGACCATAGAGATAACAAAATGGTTGAATTTAAAATTTTCAGTGTAATGAGAAAAAAGGGCAGCAAAGTTGCTACCCTGGACTTCAGGACAGAAAACCTTAAGCTACTTAGGAAGCTACTTAGCAGTGTCCCCTGGGAATCTGCTTTTGAGGGCTGGTCCACGAATGCTGTACAGTTTTTAAGAACTACCTTTTAAAAGCACAGAAGCCAGCAAATCCATTGCATCAGAAGTCAAGTAAACAGTGCAGAAGCCCAGATTGGCTGACCAAGGAAGTCCTCAAGGAGATCAAGAGGAGAAAGAAATAGTACCACCTCTGTAAGCAAGATCAGGCTTCGCAGGAAGATTACAGAGCCATGGTTCATATATGCAGGGAGAAGACATGTAAAGCCAAAACTCAGCTGAGGTTGAAACTGGCTAGTGTTGTGTCAATCAACAAGAAAGCCTTTTTTAAGTATGTTAATTGCAAGAGGAGAACTAAGGAAAACAGCGAAACTGGTGAAAGGGCTAGAATGAATGTCCTATGAGGAGCATCTGAGGACTCTGGGTTTGTCTAGTTTGGAGAAAAGGAGGATGAGGGGCCACCTCGTTGCTCCCTGCAGCTTCCTGAGGACAGGAAGTGGAGAGGGAAGAGCTGATGCCTTCTCCCTGACATCCAGTGACAGGACGCGGAGGAATGGTTCAAGGCTGCACCAGATGTGGTTCAGATGACATTAGGAAATATTTCTTTACCAAGAGGGTGGTCAAATACTGGAACAGGCTTCCTAGAGGAAGGTCGTCAATGCCTCAAGCCTGTCAGTGTTTAAGAGGCATTTGGACAATGCCCTTAATAACATTCTTTAACTTTTGGTCCGCCCTGAATTGGTCAGGCAGTTGGACTAGATGATCATTGTAGGTCCCTTCCAACTGAACTGAACTATTCTATTCTATTCTATTCTATTCTATTCTATTCTATTCTATTCTATTCTATTCTATTCTATTCTATTCTATTCTATTCTATTCTGTATTCTGTTTATATTGACATAAGACCTACCATAACGCAGAAGTGAGTGGTCCACATTGAACCCATGAATGTTAATAAGAAGTAGAAATATTAGTACTGACACCAGTATTTTAGAATTGATTTGGCAATGAATTTGAGTTGGTTGACAAGGAATGTATCATTGTGCTGCAGTCAGTGCAGCCTAGATAGCCAAGCCTGTGCTACCTCTGGACACTACACGTCAATAACTCAGGGAATGCTAAAAACAGAGTTGGGGAACACAGATTTCAGTGTTGGTTAACGGTGTAAGCTGAGTCTCTGAGGCACACTAGTGTGGTGATAGCCACCACTGCAATGAATCTAAGGAGGTCCCAAACTGAAAGTCTATAAACTAAACCACCTTTTTTCAGAAAAAGGAGTTTAGTTATTAAACAGTTAAGATCAGGAAGATTTTATTATTTTTTTTAATATAAATAACTTGTCTAGAGCATGACAACGCTGAAAAGAGAATGGTTACAGCCAGGCAAATGGTTTTTCCTGTGGCAGGCAACAATAGCTACTGACATGCATTCAACACAGAACATGTTCTGCAGATGTTCAGAGGTATCAGTCAACAGCAGATGGTGCTCACTGGGACTCACATCTCATACCCTCCAACAGCAGGAGCTGCTTCTGGGAGCTCTGTCTAGAGATGATTGTGAAACCCTTCTCAGTGACTCAACAACAAATGCATAGATGTGGGTTTGCCAACAGATATTTTAGTCTACAGACAGCAGTAGGGGCATTTTATGAATGCAGACAGGATGTGGCAAGCATGAGGTTCTACCCCAGAAGTTCTTCATCAAGATATTTCTTCACGACAGCAAGATGCAGGAGAGTGAATTTGTCTGTTCTGCCTGAAACATATTGTTGATATTCAGGCTAAGTTTAGATAAAGTACCGCAGGAATAGCCTAGATTTGCAGCAGCATGGAGCTCAGCATGTATGTTGTGGTTTAACTCCAGCTGGCAACTAAGCACCACACAGCTGCTTGCTCCCTCCCCTCACAGTCGGATGGGGGAGAGAATCGGAAGGGTAAAAGTGAGAAAATTCATGGCTTGAGGTAAAGACAGTTTCATAGGTAGAGAAAAAGCTGTGCACACAAGCAAAGCAAAACAAGGAATTAATTCACCACTTCCCATCAGCAGGCAGGTATCCAGCCATCTCCAGGAAAGCAGGGTTCAATCACGTGTAATGGTGACTTGGGATTACAAACGCCATCACTCTAAATGTCGCCCCCCCCCGCCTCTTCCTTCTTCTTCCCCCAGCTGAGCATGGCATCATATTCTGTGGAATATCCCTTTGGTCAGTTGGGGTCAGGTGTCCCAGCTATCTCCCCTCCCAGCTCCTTGTGTACCCCCAGCCTCCTCGCTGGTGGGGTGGTGTGAGGAGCAGAAAAGGCTTTGACACTGCGTAAGTGCTGCTCAGCAATAGCTAAAACACTCCTGTGCTATTAACACTGTTTTCATCATAAATCCAAAACATAGCCCCATACCAGCTATTATGAAGAAAATTAACTCTATCCCAGCCAAAACCAGCTCAATGTACCATAGGAACAAGGTAAATCCTTACCTACAACAAGCTTCAAGCTACTCAGGCTTTTAATTGCACCTGAGCAATTCAGTTTTAAGTTAACTTGGCTGTATTTGAAATACACTGCTGTCAAAGTAGACTATAGAGCTGCAACATGCACTAGCTGTTCAGAAGTCAAACACCTGGGGCAAGATCCAGTTGCCTACATGCATAGTGCTGGCTACTTAATGCCAAGGACTCAGGTACCCAAGACACCACACAGAACAGGGAAACATGGCACCAAACAAATGAGGGCCCATGTCTTTCCAGAGAAGCACCTGGAAGCCATGGCTGAACACCTGCCTGCCAATGGGAAGCGGTGAATGAATTCCTTGTTCGCCTTGCTTTTGCTCTACATATGAAACTCTTTACCTCAAGCCATGAATTTTCTCACTTTTACCCTTACGATTCTCTCCCCCCATCCCACTGTGAGGGGAAGGAGCGAGCGGCTGTGTGGAGCTTAGTTGCCAGCTGGGGTTAAACCACGACAATCCCGCTGTGACAAAACAAACAAATGTCTGTGTGTGAAATTCTGCTTGAACTTGACTCCCCAAACTTAGCATCCCCAGAGCTGAAACTTATCACTAGCAATTAGCTGAAACTAATCACTAGTAGCATGTCCAGAGAAGGGCTACAAAGCTGGTGAGGGGCCTGGAGGACAAACCTTATGAAGAACGACTGAGGGAGCTGGGGTTGTTTAGCCTGGAAAAGAGGAGGCTGAGGGGAGACCTTATCACCCTCTACAACTACCTGAAAGGAGGTTGTAGAGAGATGGGGGCTGACCTCTTCTCCCTGGTGACAAGTGATAGGACGAGAGGAAACGGGTTCAAGTTACGTCAGGGGAGGTTTAGATTAGATATTAGGAGACATTTTTTCACTGAAAGGGTTATTAAACATTGGAATAGGCTGCCCAGGGAGGTGGTGGATTCACCATCTCTGGAGGTGTTTAAAAAAAGGGTAGATGGGGCACTTAGGGACATGGTTTAGAAGTGGCTCTTGTCAGGGTAGGCTAAAGGTTGGACTCGATGATCTTAAAGGTCCCTTCCAACCTCAACAATTCTATGATTCTATGATTCTAATTTAGCATTATATGCTAATTCTGCATTTTTAAAGCTGTATGAGGCCTGTTACAGGTCTATAATGTAAAAAGATGTTAGAAAACAAGTGTGGAAATATGGACTTGTATTAAGTCTCTCAGATTTTATGATCACTGTGTAACAAGTGTATGTTATTGCAACAGAGCCTTTAGAATGATCTAGTTACTCTAATGAACACTTCCTTTGTCCTTTGTTCCTTCTTTTCATTTTTAAGGATTTATTTACTTCTTTTCTGGTCCAAAAGCCTGTTAAGTATGTCAGAGAGAAGGAAAATGTGATTAATGTTGTGAAAATCAGTTCCTAGATTAGTTGCTATAACAGTCCTCAGTAGATCATCAGATGGAAGTAGAAGAAAGTGAAACCTGGACCATGAGGACCAGAAACAAGGTTACTTCCTTTCTAAGGTTTTCCTTTTGTGCAAGCACACATCACAAGGAATGCTACAACTCAGCTCAGCAATATAAAACTATTCCAATAAATAGATCAATGATGGCATTTTGAAGAGTTTCAGTCTCACCTCAGAAACTCCTGGACCCAGAATATTGTTACCTTTCTCCTACCTAGAATCAGTTCTAATGAAATTCAATGAGAAATTCTTTCTGACCACTTCCTAAAGACCTGCATTTCCAGAGAACAGGGTGACATAATGGGATACCATTGCAGAAGCTGTGACTAACCAGACACTTTGCCAGTGGAACCAGCAAAATTATTCCAGAGACAGCAGCTCTCTGGAGGAAAAACCGCTCCTGTGGTTTATGTGGTCCTATGCAAGACAGATGAGCAGATCAGCAAGTGTTCACACCCATCCAGTGTCTCACCATTGGAGTGCGGCCTACAGCCTCTTCAGTCTGACCTTTCATCACCACAGTCTGTTTTCATCAAGGATAAGGTGATGACAGAGCAGAAGCCACTCACCACTTCTCCATTTGAGTTCGAAAGAACTTACTGCATGATCTTATGAATGGGCCCTGACGCACTACCTACACAGTTATTTAGTTGAAAACAATGATAGAGGATTTGCATATCTCTCACTTAAACATGGGAAAGCATAGTTTAAAGGATGGATATGCATGGTCTGTTGCTTTCTGTTGTCATCCTGTTGTCACCGTTGTTTGCATTAAACACAAGAAAACTGACATTTAAACATACGTATCTTCCATATTCCTTCCTTTGTGCCTTTGCATGCCAATCACAAATTTTCTCCACCAGAAACTGTTCCAGGCAGGACTTTTCAGATGGCTGCCAAAAGACTGGCCAATGGATCAGGCTCACAGAGAAACTGCAAATGTGTAAACCACTGGCACCCAAAGCAATTTAAGCAAGAGCTTCTCTGCCTCTGTTCCATTTATTTACATGACAGAAAATGCCATTTTAACCCCCAGAAGAGCCTGGGACCAAGGTATAAGTGGTCCATAAACCTGTTAACGCCTCTCCTCCAAACCGTGGAACCTATGCAGAAGACAAATATATTTCGTTTCAGGTATCTGCTATTCATTGAATGATTTTTAGTCTTCTGTCCCACTTCTTGTGGATGGATCTTCCTTTCCATCTACTTCAGTACAAAGTCAAGCGTGAAAAAACCTATTATCCAAATCCAGCACAGATTTGTCCCTGTGTGGGACTACTACAAATAGCCTCCAGTTTTACACATCCAAATGACAGTCTTGTATACGCATCCCTCTATTTTCTACTGCCGTCAGTGAAAAACAAAGCTTTTTTCATCTTTAGCTCTTAGAGCAAAAAAGTGCAAGCTAGATTCGTCAAACATGCTGATAGAAGGGAACAGCTATTTATTGCCATTATTGAATTTAGCAGACATTATTGAGCAATCCTGAAAATCAGGATAAACACAGAAGGAAACAGTTGTCAAGAATTTTGCAGGATTGTTGAAAGTCACAATGTCACACAGTCACAATGAAAACACAGTAACTCATTGCAACAGTGACATAAAAGACTAAGATAAAGGCAGATTGCTTTTCCCAAGATAAGAAATGCAGGTGCCATTTTAATAGATGATTCTCTATGTCGACAAAGTCTTAGATTAAGAATCTGATTTTTTCTGTAATACACTGCCTAGATGCAAATTTGGAGAAGGCATATCACCATCTGTCCACTGGAATGGAATCCCCTCATACAAGGAAAACAGAGCATTGAATCAGATTTTGCCTGTGTGGATAGAGAAAGGAGAGGAATTATTACTCTGTGGCGGAAATTAAACTACTCCTGGGATCATATGCACTAAGCAATTGATTGCTTTGATTTTCGTACATATTCTAGTTATTGCATAAAAAGATTTTAAAACACCAAAATAACTAGCTAGCTAACTAAATAAATATTAAAAAAATGTGTGTTAGAATTATAAATTATCAAAACACAGTTTCCAAGTGACACTGCTATCACGGTAGAAAACATCTTTATTTGTGGACTTATAAGTTAACAGTTAGTTCATATCTATAATTCTTGTATTTAAATATTTTTGCATATACGTGTAGATATGCCAAGAAACTTGTGAGCTAGCTGGATTTTAATAGATCTGGTAAGACACTGTGCACTGATGTTCCATCAAAAATGGCACATTTCTAATTAAAAATTAAATAGGATATTAGAAGCTATCTACTCTTTGTTATGTAATTTATCTTGTTGAGATTTTCAGTGTAATTTTCGGGATTTTAGCAAAATATCTAAACCGTCCAGATCCGATTATTTTCCAATATTTTCATGCCAACATTTTTGAATCCAAGAAAAGATTGCAAAAGATGGAGTTCAGAGTCAGACTTGCACAATGGGAGTACATCTTTCCCAAATATTTCGTTTCGTCACTATACACAGAGAAGGACATTTTTTTTTAATATCCCATGATTTATGAAATTAACAACAAGCTTATTTCATGTCATCAGTGAAAATCTTTTGAAGTATTAGCTAAATTGGCTATGAAATGAATGTTTCCCAGTTTCATTTTGGAAAAGTGTTCTGTCTGCTACCACTATGTATTTTCAGCAAAATAATATTTTTTTGCTTATTGAAACAAATCCTTGTGTTGTTCTTAATTTTCTCTTTGAAGAGACATATTGTGACTGCTTTTCAACTTGTCCTCATTTCTGTAAAGTTAAAAAAGGAACTGTGACAGTCTACTTCAGTAACATTTTTTTCTTACTGAAGGCTGATGCAGAGATAGGTTATAATGAGGTAGTTCTTTGCATTTTTTTTCTTTATGGGTTGTGATAGAGTGTCAGCCGGAGAGAGGGGGGTGAAGAGATCTGAAGGGAAATACAGGCCTTATTGAAATCAGTGATTTTTAAACTGGCATCAAGGGGTCAGAGGTTTCACCTTGAGACTTAAGGCTTTTGGAAGCCAGGATCTCAAAGCTGTGCTCCCACATATAATTTAGAGTAATTTGAAGTGTGTTGTACCATGCTTATGTAACCAAAATACTGCACAATATATCCGTTATGTATGTATTTTCCTTGTTTTGAAGTTTCTCGTAACCTTGTGGTTTATAATAATGGCTCTTCTGTTATTCTTGCATAGTAGGAAGTTGTATATCTCAGAGAAAATTAAGAAAGCACTGTGTGATCTAGCTCAACCTAGGTATCGCAGAAAGGCTCTGCACATGTGGGCACTGATACTTGGTATTAGCCCTTCCTTAATTGTTTGCTCTCTCTCTAGAGATCCCGTGGGCAGGTTTTGCAGTAAAGCATGCTCGTATCTAGAAAGCCAGGGCATGTTCAGTCACCAAGTTCATGTTGCCATATACCAATGAATAGAGGAGTTTGGGACAGGCATATTTTTCACTGCTGTAATCTCCCATTTTTCTATTGCTGTTGTACATTATCATAAAATCTGAGCATAAATACTGAAAACAAAGAATTTCAGTGTAACCTGAGCATACTCAGCAAGGAAATGCTTAAAGGATGAAGCCCTCCGATGCATGGAAAACATGGAGAAATAATCTTTGGCAAAAAAACCCTCTTCATAGATGTCCTTCAAAACCTCCACTTGGTGTCTCTATTAGGGAGAGCAGCTTTCTGTTGAAATGCTCTGTCCCAAGCCTGGATATTAATCATGATGAGAATGCTCTTGTGTGAACACGCTGCCCTTTCACATGGGCTCTGGTCCTTGGCAGACTTCTAGGTCTTTGGCTACACAGCTCAAATCAGAAGTTACTTGCTGGGAGCAGCTGCGGATCCCTAGGGCAAAACAGCTGAATTCTTAGACACCTAGTTTGGGTTAACCTCTGAAGATGCCTGCTTCTCTCCTGGACCTTTAGAGGACTATCTTTTAGATTAATCCCTCCTTTAGCGTACTTCATATTTTGATTTTTATTAATATTTTGTAGCTTAAAGATGAACTATAGGAACCTTCTGTTTCACTTCCCCTTTCCCAACCCTTACTACTGATACTACTTTCTTTATAGTATCCTGTTTTAATGACAAAGCTGGTCACTTACGTCCTGAAACTGGCCTCATACCTACTCAAACCCCTGGCTTTAAATTGTGCAAAATGAATGCAAAGCATTTGTAAAATATTTATCAACTAAAATCACTGAGCCAGGCTGTGGAAGACATTCTGGTTCACTGTGTTCAGAGCTGTCAGGCAAACCCATTGCAGAGTCCCCCTCATAAATTTACCAAGTCCTGTTTTGAAACCACTTCAAAACTCTTCTCACTGGGGACCTGTTAAAGATCTTCTTTCCTCTGATGATTAGAAACTTTCTTGTTATTTCTCTTCTATTTTTTCCTCATAATTTTCTGTTCTATAAATTCAATTGTCTTTGCTCTAGTTTAATCTCTGGGATGTACTTGAAGAAAATAATCATGTCTCCTCTTCATTGTAACCATGCAAATCACTGCTGCCATCTAGCGGTGTTTGGACTTCAGCTGTGAGATTAGCAGCTGCTCTCCCATTACACAGACATACAAAATTGCTCCAGAGCAGAAAGCAAAGAACACGTTCCATTAAAATTCTGCAGATTTATCGCAGCTGACACCAGTAAGGATGACAGTAAAGGGAAATAGAAGTCCTGCTTAACATACAGCAAACATCTGTGGAATTAGGCCTTGGTTATGTTAAAACAATGTAGTTAATAATTACTTTGCAGCACATTGTATATGAATCATCTGTAACTCCGACAAACTTGGGCTTATAGAAATACCTGTAAGATACATTTTTTAATTACAATAACGTGTATTTTAGCTATCACTAACATGTTTTGTATATCACTGTTATCAGTGCCATTTCTTCAGCCAAAACTTCAACTTTTTTCTCACTTTTTCACATTCTCATCTAAACTTCTAGACTTCTTTGTCTTCTAAGAATTTCTTATTTTCTCCAGAGTATCAGTATATATACTGTATAGTACTTCATTTCTTACTGATTAAAACTGTTTAAGAGTCTTGAGTGATATTACCCCACAGATATTTCTGCCACACAGTGCAAGAAAAGCTGCTACAGTGATGAGCTCTGGAAAGAAAGGTAATTCAAAGGTATTTAAGGGGAGAGCATAATTTTGTCCTTGCTCTGTAAACCTACTGAATTTTACATTCAGTACTTCCTAAGCACATACTGCAGATAACTCACTGGTGGATGGTGGATTGCTCTGCTGATTCAAGAGCGTAGTTAGTACACAGCAGAAAGGAAAGCCTGTTTTTATATATACACCTTCCTAGCTCATGGGGACTTTTGAAGGTCAGGAAGGCAACTGGCTCATGTGTTTGACGTGCACCTGAAATAGACATACACTATGATGGGAATGAAAAATGAAGTCTTCTAGTGTGTAGTGTGAAAACAGGAGAAAAAAATGGTGGTGAGGAGGAACTCTACTTTGGTGCTTGAGCCTGATTAGAACAAGCCTCAATCACATTTTGTTCAGAGACATCCTTTATCAAAACAAAAACTCCCCAGTCATTGCTTCATATTTCTTCCTGACCATAGTTGGGTCCTACTTCCCCGTGACGCACTTCTGAATCTGCTATTTCTCCTCTTCATGAACTGCATTGTCCTTCAAAGGTGTTAATTTACACTTTGTTGCTGCTCATTAGTTTGGCTACTCTGACTTCCCCATTTGAAAACCAAGCGTATCTGAAGTACCCACATATGAAAAACACAGCATTTCTGGGCCACCACTTTCCCTTGAGGATGTGCATGAATGAATGACAGTGAATGATATGAGCTACGTTTTACAGTTCTGTACTCCGTGCATCAAAGCATGTTTTATGTTACCCAAGAGACCTTGCTGCCAACAACATCATCAGGTTTAATACAGAAATACAAAGATGAGTTAAGGGGTGGAGGGAACACTAATACAAAGCTAATGTTTGTGAACTCAAGGATTTCATTCTGAAAGCAAACATGAGCTTTTGGTGCCAAAAGGGTGCCAAACCCAGCAAATCCCTCCTGATACATACCTCTTTATACCTGCACTCATAGAATCATAGAATCATGGAACAGTTTGGGTTGGAAGGGACCTTTAAAGATCATCTAGTCCAACCCCCCTATAATGAGCAGGGACATCTTCAACTAGATCAGGTTGCTCAGAGCCCCGTCCGACCTGACCTTGAATGTTTCCAGGGATGGGGCACCTACCACCTCTCTGGGCAACCTGTGCCAGTGTTTCACCACCCTCATTGTAGAAAATTTCTTCCTTATATCTACTCTAAATCTACCTTCTTTTAGTTTAAAACCATTACACCTTGTCCTTTTGCAAAAGGGCCTGCTAAAGTAAGTAAAGGAGTGTTCTTTCTTAGACTCCAGCTCTGGAAACACTCGTACATAGGGAAAAATGTTTCCCCAGATCAGTCTTGCCTTTCCCTGAGAATGCTGTAGTGTGCAAAGCTAAGTAATCATGAAGGAATGTGAAGAACATGGATCTTCTTTTAAAAAGCTGTCTTTGATTCTTCTTTTGTTTATGGTGCTGTAAATTTCAAGCAGCCCCACTGGAGTTGAAATAAAACAGATGGAAGTGACTAGAAGAATAAAACTCACTACAGGAAAGGAAATAATGTTCAGTGGACATAAATGTCACTCAACAGTCGCAGTTGCTTCTCAGGATCCTCACTGCCATAGATCCTCTACACAGCACCTCATGCTGCAAATATAACACACTTTATCTAACATTAGAATGAGAGATACTCTCTACCCTCCCTAGCTGCTGTGCAAAGTCAACAGCAAATGTGTAATCAAGAAATGTTTTTCTCCTTTCTTAATAGATCTCATAAGGTATCAAATCCATCTTGAGTCAAAATCCTGGCCTCAGCAAAAGTGGCCACTGACTTTAAGAAACATATGATAATGTTCTAGAAGAGATTCCAGGTCTCTGTAAGAGCCAGTGGCAGATGCTTGGAAAGTACAAGGGAAAGCACGTAGACAATAGGTCTTACCCTGGAAACTACCTTTAGTGTTTGGACAAGTAGGTTCATGATTTCATTCATTTTGTACCACCTAGGAATGATCAATCCAAGTCCTCAGGTGAAACTAACCTAACATTTGATCTCGTTAGTAGTTTGGGAGAAAAGTGTTGTATTCTTCAGAAATGGCTACAGAAAATATTGAACCATATTCATTCTGAGAAACAGAGACGGACAAATTTTGTCATTCCAGCAGAAACAGGACTTTCTGATTCATTCTTATCAGCAGTGAGGAAGTAAAGGCAATCTCTACATGAGCATGCTTTACAGGTGAAGTGGTTTCCTTCTGCTGCTTTGGACTTTCCCCTGAACACAGAATCTTACCACCAGGAGAAGGCTACAGGGTGCCTCTTCAATCCTAAGTAATGTTCATTTGTACCTGATGAAGGGTTTTAAGAATGAGGGCAACCTAACCTACATTCTCTGATCTTTACACAGTTCACTCTATGACTTTTAGCAGCCACTGAAAGTTTTCAAATTCATCTGTTTTCAAAACAGACAAAAGAAAAAGGATGTGGCTTTGTTTCTTCTTATCTGAGACTTTAAATAAGCAGATATAATCTGTCTATTGTTTGGATCATAAACAGTTGTCTGTTAAGAGTGACCTTCAGCATGTTGTATTGAGAAACTTAAACTGCACACAACAGATTAAGGTGGGGTTTTTTCTGAATACAAGGGTTATATCACACATTTTATAACCTTGTAGCATAGAAAATATCAAGCAATGTGAAAGTTTTCAAAATGCCATGTTAGAGAAAATACATTTTTAAATATAATGCATTATTTAAGAATTTCATATGTGCTTTCCTCCATTATTAGAAAATAATTAAAAATATAAAAATTCAAGTGCTAGGTAAATTCAGTAGTGTGACTGCTACTGTTATTTTTCATTTCCTTGGATAAATGTTCTAACCACAACAGAGCATTGCACCTGAAGTCACGCCAAATCACCATTCCTTCTACCTTCTCATTTGCTCCACTGCCCTTGAGCAATGTTAATAATTAGGCTATCAGAAGAGGCACGATAAAGACGATGGGAAACACAAGGAGAATGTATATTTCTTTAAGGAGCCTGTGGCTAGTGTGACAATTGCTAAAAAACTCCTAGGAAGAGAAGATGGAGAAGGGGCGGATGGTGAGCTGAAAAAAGGAAGAGTTTGATGTGAGGTGGAAGACGGTTGGTGAAGTGACATCTGGCAGTAGCTTCTAGTGAAGGGGCACGGAATCAAAAACATCAGATGAGTAAGCTGCAAACTTCAAACATCTTCAAGTTGCTATTGGCGAGATGCAAGGTGTTTCCTAAAAGAAAAAGGACTGAAGCAATGTTTGCGATTTGTTGAAGGTTGGGTAAGGCCATTTTGGAACAAAGTAGGCAACTGAAGAGCTCTGCCTGTCATCGTCACATGCATGCAGACCAGGACCTGATAAGCAGTAGGAGTGCAGGCCTGTTAAGTCCTATGCTGGTTCAGAGCTGATATGTTCCCCAGAGTTTTTGAGGACAGCTACTAATACTGTCTGCATAGAATGCTGTAGGACTTTTCCTCTATCCTTCATCCTGGTATTTTGTTGTCTGACAGTTTCTGGAGGCACAGAAAGGCTATAGGAAACTAACGGTGTCTATGGGAACGGATGCAGAGAGACTTTTATTTACTCTGAGCTGAGCAGGCAGGTAGGAGGTGCCTCTCTCTTCCCATTGACTACAAAAAGAGATTCAATAGTTATTTTAAAACGTAAACCTCTATTGTAGATATCTAAGTAAAACCCACACCCCAATTAAAGGTTGGCTTCTGAATATGTCCATAAGCATTTCAGTGTTGACTATGTCCAGCAGCTGGGTGCCTCTCCCATGTTCTAGGTCCAAAGGACCTCCCAGTTAATCATTTCTCTGGTTAGCTCTTCCAGGTCTCCTCTCACCCAGCACATGAAGTAATCTCTTGGCTACACAATCTTACACAGCTTGTCCTCTTTCCTCTCTCAAAGTGTGGCTTCAGTAGTAGCAGCTGAAAGGTGTCTCGATCTTGGAAAAAGTTCCAAACTAAGGATCAGAAATGGATGATATAATGTTGTGGAGGAAGGCACAACCATGACTTAACGTTTTCTACTGTTTGTTTCAGGTGACTGAAGCATTTTCTATTGCCTATTTTAGGGTAGGATAAATCATTTCCTAGTGGTGTTTGTTTGTCATTCTTGCCAATAAAGAAAGCACACGTGACCCACTAACATTAGAAGACTACCATACTCATGAGCCTGCAGACACTGGTGTAGCAGTGTCTGCCTGTAGCAATCAGGCCAGGGGAGGAGTTCCCCGTCTAACTGATTCATGCTCATCTGCCCACTCATCCTCTGATGTATCCAAAAAGTGAAACCAAACAAGACCAGGAAGGCATGTAAATTTAACTGGCATAATGTTGAATGGCTGGGGTCAGAATGCAGAGAAGAATAAAAGTCTGTTTTGAAGAACAAATATGGAGGAATACTACAATAGTCAACAGGGACCTTTGGGAAAATGTAAGTATTCTAGCAATTTCTGAGTTTGTATCTTGTAAGGATCTCAGATTCTGTCCATGAACAACTGAAATAAGGTTCTAGGAGAAGAGAGTGAAGATGAGCTGCTAAGAATAAGAGGTGTGACATCAAACCATACAAGATCAAGGGGTTACTCTCAGTTGCTCATTTATTTGAATGTCATAAAGGGTGGGAAGAAAGAAATTTCCATATTGCTTCGTCAGTAGGCTCAGCAAGAAGACAGAGAATTTCAAGATTAATAACTCCGCAGATCTGAGTTGAGGGCATGGCAACGTGACATAAATGAGCAACTACATATTTAGACAGAAAATGGTCATTGCCAGTCCATTGTTATAAATTTGTCAAAAGGTATAGGTTTTAATTATAATTAGCATTCCTAAACTGCTGCTTGATTCCTCCTTTCGCTTAATGCAAATCAGTAACTACCCAATGACTATTTAATTGCTGTTTATTGTGCAAAAGATTACCTGAATTCACATGCAATCAAGCATGCACATCTGAAGAATAAAACTAATAAAATGTGATTTTTTATGAAATGTTCTGTGAAGCAGAGAACACCAAAGAGTATGTCTCATCATTATCTTCGAGTTCAGCAAAGTTCTTGGCAGACGCTGCACATAATTATGTCTGTGCATCTTTTAACACAAAACTCAACATAATTTGATCACTGTTCAAGAGTTTCGCTGCCATGACAGGAAGCACAACTCATGCACTATGAGCGGTGTGACAAATCACACTTGACAAACTGAGATTAGTCAAATAGTTTGGAAGCAAACACAGTTTGTAACTGCATCTTCAATAAGTCTGTGAAGAATGAATGCATTCATTAGCAATCTAATGGTCAAATCTAAGTACACTGTAGGTCTGTACACAGATCATTTCCATAACAAGGTCATTTAGAAATCCCTAGTCTGGGCATATTTGTGTACCTCTTGTCAAATCTAGAGTTGAGGAACTGGGCTGGAAAATTTGATTTGAGAACGTGACTAAGATTCACAATGGGAAATTCAACCCAGAAATCTCTTCTTTTGACCATAGAAGGCTGGTATTCTCGGTAAATGCTGCTTAATTTAAGAAGTCCTGGGATTTCTCAGAAGCGAACTGGGGCCTTGCATGATTAGGTCCTAATTGGAGGAAGTGCTTCTTTCACTGTTTCATATAACACAGCTGCACATCTATTGAATTTTCTGGACTAGATTTTAATTATATTGCCATATAATTTCTTTTTTGTTTCCTCCTTGCCAGGTTTTTAGGGAGAGTAGAAGAAGAAAGGATTGTTATTTTTCTTCCACTACATTTCACTTACAATCCACTAAACTGATGTGTCCTAATTTCTGCAGATTACGTTCTTCTGGAGACGATCCAGAAACTACAGAATACTGAGTAGGAGGGCAATCAAACAAAACCACTTAGTTTACCATTAAACACATTCGGTCACAATAAGTTCATCTAGCACAAATGGTAAATGCAAATATTTTAACAGAAATTGCTATACAACAGAATGTGTGCCGGTACATATGATACGCTGAACCGCAGAGACTACAAGTTAGGGACGACTGTCCAGATACAACTTAAAGTTGCCCTTTTGCCTGGTGTTAGTCTTGTATATACTGTCCTTCCTGTGTTAGTTTAAGTCAATGCACAGGGATGACCTGTAAGACCACAAAGAGTTAAGCGTTCAAGCCATGTGTTGACATAGTCTCTTAAAGTTTTGACATTTATGTTATCTCATTTCAAAGACAAGGAACTGGTTATACAAACCTCAGTTTCCCAGTCAAAGTATCCAAAGTCCCAGGATTGTTTTCACAAGTGGATCCCTTTAGAAAAATGAGGTACCTTCCTTCTCCAAACATAAACAGCATATTTGAAGTTACAGATTTACCACAAAAAAAAAGTCCAAATGTCCAAGAATCAAATCCTACAAATATTTACTATCAGGAAAGTTGCCTTAGTGGGAAGATTAACACATAAGGTGATAAGCATTGCATGTTTGGAGCACTATACCTCACCTGACTCTCTCAGTAATAGGAACTATATTTGGGTTTATTCATCTGGTTATGAACAAACTGATTTGCTTCAATGCTCAAGTCAAGCAAAAAATGTTGTAAGTGTCCTGGTGTTTTAGTCAAACCAAATATTTTCTCTGGCCTGAAACGTTTCGTTTGCTTTTTTTAAAACTTTATTACACGTAGCTTTGAAAAATCATTTTGTAACAAAGCATAAAACTATTTTATCTGAAAGTTGTAAAGTAACCAAACTTTTGAGAAGGGCTGAAATTATGTAACGAATTCAGGCTGAGCTCACAAAACGTTCCATTCAACATGAAACTGCATTATTTTAACAGATGAGTTATTTCCTTGGGAAAGTTCACTCCACTCTGTTTCTGCAGCTGTTTGAAATAGAATCATAGAATAGAATCATAGAATGTGTTGGGCTGGAAGGGACCTTTAAAGGTCATCCAGTCCAACCCCCCTGCAGTAAGCAGGGACATCTTCAACTAGATCAGGTTGCTCAGAGCCTCGTCGAGCCTGGCCTTGAATGTCTCCAGGGATGGGGCCTCCACCACCTCTCTGGGCAACCTGTTCCAGTGTCTCACCACCTCATTGTAAAGAACTTCTTCCTAATGTCTAATCTAAACCTTCCCTGCTCTAGTTTGAAACCATTGCCCCTCGTCCTATCGCTACATGCCCTTGCAAACAGCCCCTCCCCGGCTTTCTTGTAGGCCCCCTTCAGGTACTGGAAGGCTGCTAGAAGGTCTCCCCAGAGACCTTATAGCAGACCTTAAAGGTCATCTAGTTCCAACCCCCCTGCCATGGGCAGGGACACCTCCCACTAGACCAGGCTGCTCAAAGCCCCATCCAGCCTGGCCTTGACCACTTCCAGGGATGGGGCATTGACAACTTCCCTGGGCAACCTGTTCCAGTGTCTCACCACTCTCACAGTAAAGAATTTCTTCCTAATAGCTAGTCAAAATCTCCCCTCTTTCAGTTTAAAACCGTTACCCCTCCTCCTATTGCTCCACTCCCTGATAAAGAGTCCCTCCCCATATTTCCTGTATGCCCCCTTTAGGTACTGGATGGCTGCTGTGAAGTCTCCCTGGAGCCTTTCTTCTCCAGGCTGAACAACCCCAACTCTCTCACAGCATAGGTGCTCCAGCCCTGTGATCATCTTCATGGCCCCTTCTCTGGACCTGTTCCAACAGGTCCATGTCCTTCTTGTGCTGAGGGCTCCAGAGCTGGATGCAGTACTCCAGGTGGGGTCTCACCAGAGCAGAGTAGAGGGGTAGAATCACCTCCCTCGACCTGCTGGCCATACTTCATTTGATGCAGCCCGGGGTGCAGCTGGCTTTCTGGGCTGCAAGCGCACATTGCTGGCTCATGTTGAGTTTCTCATCCACCAGCACCCCCAAGTCCTTGCCCTCAGGGCTTCTCCCAAGTCATTCTCCGCCCAACCTGTATTTGTGCCTGGGATTGCCATGACCCAGTTGCGGGACCTTGCACTTGGCCTGGTTGAACTTCATGAGGTTTGCATGGGCCCACTTCTCGAGCTCGTCAAGGTCCCTCTGGATGGCATTCCTTCCCTCCAGTGTGCCAACCATGCCACACAGTTTGGTGTCATGGGCAAACTTGCTGAGGGTGCACTCAATCTCACTGTCCCAGTCACCGACAAAGATGTTACACAGCACTGGTCCCAGTACTGATCCCTGAGGAACATCACTCATCACCAGTTTCCATGTGGACATTGAGCCATTGACTGCAACCCTTTGAGTGCGGTCATCTAGACAGTTCCTTATCCACCAAGTGGTCCATCCATCAAATCTATGCTTTTCCAATTTAGAGACCAGGATGTCATGTGGGACAGTGTCAAACACTTTGCATAAGTCCAGATAGATGATGTCAGTTGCTCTACCCTTATCTACCAATGCTGTGGCAACATTGTAGAAGGACACCAAATTTGTCAGGCATGACTTGCCTTCGGTGAAGTCATGTTAGCTGTCACCAATCACGTCCTTATTTTCCATGTGCCTTAGTAGAGTTTCCAGGAGGATCTGCTCCATGATTTTGCTACTACAGTAGCATATTAGCTGGGCCTTACTAACACAGGTTGGAGATAAGATTTTCTCTTATTCTCTACCAGACTGGTTTCTGACAGCAACACATGCCTCCTTAGGGGCAGATTGGGTCCTGCTGGTTCCTTCCTGTACTTGCAGTGTCCACCAGCTCCCTGCAAGGCTCATATTGAGCAATGACTCACGTCCAGAAACGGCATTGTGTCTTTCATCGTGCTAGCCCGAGATGTGGGTTGGAGCGGCGCACGCACGATCTGGGCGTGAGGTTTCCACTGTTCTCCAGCCTGTGTTAACAGCTGTTTCCTGCATGCTGCGTTCCTTACTCACCTTTCCTCGGTCTCTGCCAATGCAAAATAGATATGACAAAGCATATATTTGCTTCTGAATTCGCATTTGAATTTTTTACCTAAATTGCCTATATGATTAGGTTTTGTTTTAGTTGCTAGACATATTATCTCTTATTTTCACTGTCTTGTTCCTGACACGAACAACCTCTGAACCTGCCACTTTCATACAGAAATATCTGCAGCAGGTTTATAGCATGGACCACAGCCCTTCACAGAGAGCAAACAGACACTTTCAACGTGTCAGAAAGAAGATTAAAGAAATGCAAACTTTCTTTGGGTTTCATATCCCTGGAACGTTGAATTCTCAGAAAGTGACAAAGATGAAAAGTCTCAATGTGGAAGGCTTGATGTGAAGACATAACGGTTCTCTCTGTCCTCTCAGTTTCATATGAATGTGAGGGCTTGCTCTTTGACACCTTTACACACTGGCTGCTGAACTAACACTGGCTCCACTGCTTTAGGGATGTGGAATGGTAACACAGCAGAAAGGTGTCCCCTTTTTGATCATACCTAAAATACTTCACGCCAATGAAAAATTAATTTAACAAATAGAAAAATCTACTCAGCAAATTGAATAAGGTATCATACTTTTGCACTGTTACAGTGATTGCCATAGTCATACTCACATAACCTCACATCTTCCAAAATCTTAAAGAAATATTAACTAATACTTGTTCAAAATACATTTGCATATTAATAAATTGAAATGAGAAAAAAGGAATAACCACGGTGTACAGGTGAGCACTATATAGCATGTACCCGTTCTAGCATGACAGCAATTTGATGCTGTCATGCCATCACGGTGTCGGTACAGCCAGTGTCGCTCTCTGCTTGGGCCTCTCTCATTCCCCAGTGTATTTGGTTCTACTTGAACTATTTTCTTGGGAATCAACCTGAGCATCACTTCCTGGTACTGCATTGTGAAGGCACGTGTTCCGTTTAACATATAATATTTGAATTTATGTTTTGACTTTCAGAAGTGCTGGTCAGAACAGAGTTGATGAAGCTCTAACAATGTCTCTGTTTACTTTGTCATTGTGGAGACATAAGACGATGACATCAATCAAAAGATCCATAAAGTGACAGAAGTCACAGCTAGACTTTTTTTCCGGACTTGACTGAACAATAAAAAGCACTGGATGTCATTCAAAAGCAAAGACCCTTTTGCTCTGTTAGTTAGTGCATTGCTATTATTATCATCCAAAGTATATGGAATAAATCTGACCTGGCATTTTGCTTCTACAGGTAGAATAACAACATATACGGGTGCTGACAAGCCAGGTTTAAAAATTATTTCCTGAAGCCACATAGTCAGTCAAAACCCTTCCTGGGTCAACCTTCATTGCTCAGAGTATCTAGACCATTGGGCAATGCTATTTTAGAATAGTCAGTTTCATGGTCGCTACAGAACAAGAGCAGGATTTCAAAGCATGTGGCCAAAAGCTGACTATTTTTGTCTGTCTGGTAACCATAGTGTAACCTTTTCCCTATGATATGGGTAAACTTTAAGCAGTGGTCCATATCTTTGTCACCTCGGTTTTAGATTGAAATGCACCATTACTTTCAGACCACAATGAATTCTTGTTAAGGGAAAAGGGAAAGAAGACATTTTGTGCTGTTCTGTTTAAACAATACCTAAAAGTAGTCTACAATAACTCTTCAGGATCTGATGAAGGAGGGAAAATACTTGCAGCTTCCTTATGTCTGCAGACAATTTCCCCCATGCAAAGGGAATTTCCAGTGTCAATTTCTAACTGGTTTGGATGCACTTAGTACTTCTTGAATGAGGCTATAAACAAAGCAGAACCAGAACCTGCTAGGCCAGAGAATAAAGTATTTAAATATCAATGCTGATTTTTTTAACTTGGTACAGACGTGCACCAGGAAGAGGTGAATCAAATAGTCAAAACACCTCTAAGGAACTCAAGCGACGTGACATCTCTGAACTCTGTGCAACTGCAAACTGGAAACACTGATATCAGAATAACCACTGTTTCTAAAGGTGTTTGCTTTTCCTGTGTGTTTTTGTAAATCAACTGTCCAAAAGACCGTGTGAAGTGAGGGGTTTCCTTCTAAGAAAAGTGATGAGAATCTTCATGCTATGTCACCTTCTCATGCAAGCACTGTTGAGGAAGGGCAACTTGTTTCAGTCACACTAGGCATAAGCTCTGAAAGAGCTTTAAGTACCACCTGAGCAAAATACCAAAGCCCAAATCTAAGTGATCTAGGAAAAAGCAATGCAGAAAAATCCTTAATTGTACACAGTATGTTTCGGTTAGTTACACAGGTACCTAAAGGTGCCTGACATTCAGCATGAATTTCATCTGTGAGTCTTCAATGCACAGTAAATAGGCATACCATTGAACCAAGCGGTTCCCACTCCCAAAGCAGTGTCCCCAAGCAGCGTCCCCAGCGTGCCAGCTTGAATACTGCCTCTCTTCTCCTTCCAGCTGCTGTCATCTCTCCTGCTGCGTCCTGCAGAGCAGGGAGGTCTGCAAAACCAGGCAGGAGATGCTCTGCCCTCAGGTCTTTCAGATACACAGCTCATCTTCCACCCACAACAGGGGAAGAGAACAAGTTGGCTTTTGTGTGATGTTGTGACCTTAAAAGCGAAATTCTACTAGGATAGAAAGGAATCCTCACACAAAAGAGTAGCTTACTGGTAAGACATTTAAATATGTTACCCAAATAGAATCATAGAATCATAGAATCATAGAATTGTTGAGGTTGGAAGGGACCTTTAAGATCATTGAGTCCAACCTTTAGCCTACCCTGACAAGAGCCACTTCTAAACCATGTCCCTCAGTGCCCCATCTACCCTTTTTTTAAACACCTCCAGGGATGGTGAATCCACCACCTCCCTGGGCAGCCTATTCCAATGTTTAATAACCCTTTCAGTGAAAAAATGTCTCCTAATATCTAATCTAAACCTCCCCTGACGTAACTTGAACCCGTTTCCCCTCGTCCTATCACTTGTCACCAGGGAGAAGAGGTCAGCCCCCATCTCTCTACAACCTCCTTTCAGGTAGTTGTAGAGGGTGATAAGGTCTCCCCTCAGCCTCCTCTTCTCCAGGCTAAACAACCCCAGCTCCCTCAGTCGTTCTTCATAAGGTTTGTCCTCCAGGCCCCTCACCAGCTTTGTAGCCCTTCTCTGGACACACTCCAACACCTCAATGTCCCTCTTGTAGCGAGGGGCCCAAAACTGAACACAGTACTCGAGGTGGGGCCTCACCAGTGCCGAGTACAGGGGGATGATCACTTCCCTATCTTGGTACTCACACAAATTGTTTGCAATGTTTAGAAACACATATGTGCAGTATTTATGAAGGAAAAGCTTTTAATGGATTAAATTCTTACCTAACTTCAGTCTTAGACATCTCACTAGATTCTAGGCACGTAAGAGTTTGATGTCTAGTCTAGACTCCATCAATGGCCACTATTGCGAGAATGAGATATGCAGAGGGTCCTTCATCTCACCTATTGTGCCTCCTATCATGTGACAGGATTATTTGCTTCATGTTTCTGATTCTTCTAGTAGGTTGCCTTCTCTTCAACCAGCTGCATTAGTTTGAACAGCACAAAGTAATCAAAACGTGCAGTAAGGAAAAAAATGGAGATTCCTTTTGTAAATATGATTGGGCATAAAGGGGTAAGTGAGAATGAGAGGGGGACATGGCACAAGCATGCTAAATCATGATGTATTCTTGCACTATTTGCTAGGAGACAGACACCTGTTGGTTGATGAGAAGCTCAACACGAGACGGCAATGTGTGCTCGCAGCCCAGAAAGCCAGCTGCATCCTGAGCTGCATCAAAAGAACCGTGGCCAGCAGGTCACGGGAGGTGATTCTGCCCCTCTACTCCACTCTCATGAGACCATACCTGGAGTACTGCGTCCAGCTCTGGAGCCCCCAACATAAGAAGAACATGGACCTGTTGGAGTGGGTGCAGAGAGGGGCCATGAAGATGATCACAAGACTGGAGCACCTCTGCTATGAAGACAGGCTGAGAGAGTTAGGGTTGTTCAGCCTGGAGAAGAGAAGGCTCCAGGGAGACCTTATAGTGGCCTTCCAGAACTTAAACATGGCCTACAGGAAAAATGGGGAGTGTAGTGATAGGACGAGGGGTAACGGTTTTAAACTGAAAGAGGGGAGATTTAGATTAGCTATCAGGAAGAAATTCTTTACTGTGAGAGTGGTGAGGCACTGGAACAGGTTGCCCAGAGAAGCTGTGGATGCCCCATCCCTGGAAGTGTTCAAGGCCAGGCTGGATGGGGCTTTGAGCAGCCTGGTCTGGTGTGAGGTGTCCCTGCCCAGGGCAGGGGGTTTGGAACTAGATGATATTGAAGGTCCCTTCCAACCCAAACCATTCTATGATTCTATGAATTTTTTCTGGCAGAAACCTAAAGAAAACATGAACCTTAGGAGAATCTGTTTACCACTGCCCTTAGAAATTAACCCCTGGCAGCTCTCTATGTTGGGGGAAATAAGTCTTTAATTAGCCCATATAATTTTAATTCCCTGCAACCCTAGATGTTGTTTATACCGTAGCTGGGAATATAGTACCTGTTGGCTTAATGCATACAAGAGGTTTGTAAGAAAGCCTATTTAACAAGGAAGGAAAATTCAAGGGTTATTATCCTCTGCGTTCAAACTACAGTATTTTCTGGTTGAACAGTTTACCTGAGTACAAGGACTAAATCTGCTAAAATCCAATATGCATTTTGCTCCAACATGGGAACTTTTTCCCATTTCATGCATGCCATTTTGTGCTAGGTCATGTATAAGGATGTAAAGGAGAGGAAACAGGAGGCGACATTCACTGAAATTAAGAGGAATTTTGGACAATGGATTATGTCCCACAGATCAGTGATCTACTTCTTACCAGTGAAATCTTTCTGTTGTTTTCCATGAGCTCTGGATCCTGCCCAGAGAGATTATGTGGCAAACCAGGAAGTGCGACAACCCAAAAACCACTTCTGTGCCGTAGCTAACAACCACACCACTCAGCAGCCACCTTCACATCGACCTTCAGTCAAAACTGGGGGTTTTTTCACTGTGGATTTTGTATTGTCATACATGCCAAAGGGTTGAGGAACAATCAATTTACAAGAATCCTTTCAGGCTGGATTCTTACTGCTTCCTTCTGTTTTCTAGCTCAAGCCAGGAACAGATTTGTCTGCATGGAATGTTTAGAGTTATTGAACATACTCTCAGTAGCTGTCATTCATTGACCCCTCTCAGCTCCCCATCCACAGTGCTGCTGCATCTGTCCAAAAATATACATTTCCTTTGAAGTGCTCGCCATTGAAACATATCCCTCCTCTCAAACCCTTTTCCAGATGTGTTCTTAATTTCAGGCCAAATTTGACTTATCCCCAGGGAAATGACTGCAGGGCCAGTACCCCTGGAAACTGCAGTCAAAAAAGTAACAGAACTCAAGGAAAAAACTTAAAGAAACTCTTTTCTTTGCACTATGGTGAAATTCAAACTAGATGATCACTACTGTACCGTCTAGTCTTAAAAACCTAAGTTCCATATGTTGTTCATTACAACATATCACAAAAGGCAGGAATTAGTCACCTGTCAAACAGTATAAGTTTCTTATGAAAGCCAAACTGTACTTTCAAATCTGATGTTAAGCCTAATGGATTTCTTTTTCTTTTGTTAGGACATGATCTGTTCAGCAGGGTAGGATAGCTCATGAATTTGACCATTCTCTTGGATAAGGGCACTCCAAGGATGCAGACTTTTTCATGTTCACAATACAGAAATTCTGCCTTCCCCATGATGATCTAAGAGCCGTACAGCCCTTGTATGGCAAGTTGCACTGAAATGGTCCCCATGTGAATGGCTTCACTCCTCCCCTGTAATACCTCACTGCATAATAACATTAATTCTAGTCTAAAACTGGATGAACGATGTGCTGAGGCCTGGAGGGAACAGTATAATTATAGGTAAATGGAATATATGAGTGTCCTTTAGCAATATTAGTCCTCATTTTCAAAAAATTCATGAAAGTATACTTAGCTAGAGAGAAAAACATACATGTTCTCTGAAAAATTAGCTCAAGAAGAGCACCTTTCAATGCATTACATTCTGGAACAAATCTAACTATTTTGGAATATATTTAACATATTGAACAAAAATCCAGAATGCAGAAGACTGAAGAACTTATATATAGCTATTTTTTCTCCATCCAAAAATAATAAAAAAAAAAAGAATACCATTGTTATGACTACTTGTGCAGTGACCTTACTGAAATCCTTTCAACTAAGTTCCTACTCCCCTTTAAAATATTACTTCTTTCTACCTCCCCCTTAGGTGAGAATGATTACTATATACTGTTGGGAAGGGAGAGTTCAATAAACTGTAGATAAACAAAGAGTCATATCTATAAGCTGAAAGTACTGAAATTTAACAAGGTCTAAAAGAATAGATATATTCTGCATTTGATCCAAGCGCCTCAAGCTTACAAAAAGATGGGTGAGCTCAGCCCTATTCTTTTTTATTTTTAAGACAAATCAGTGTTTTGTCAGTGGGTTTTCATCCCTGTTTCAAAGGTCTTCACGCCTCTGGGATCTGACTCTGCAGGCCACGAGCATAAACCTTTCCCGCCAGACCACAGTGCTTCAGGACTCTCTCTAACACTGCAGGAATGATCACAGCAACACGTGAATGAAGAATCCAAACTAAGGAGTCCATTTAGTTTCAGACAAAGTTTTAAGACAAAAATGAAATGAATGATATTAAGTTCCCTTTGCTGATTGGTTAATAAGTAATAGTGTGGGAATAGTTACAGAATGCTTATTGAATCAGCTGTTTCCGTGACATTTTGATCCAGTTCTTTCAAGCGAAAATAGATATACACGTTTTCGTTCAGTTTTGATTAAATTCACAAAGTACCATAAAGTAAAGAAATGCAAGAACTTTTCTCTGGGATTAATAATGCAGAAAATGCAGGATTTGAGAGAGGAGGTGGGTGACAAAAGTAATGTTGAGCCAAAGGAAAAGCTTTAAATGTAGTATTTTTTTTTCCATGTACACTTCACTTTGCAGAACATACTAACTGACTCCGTAAGTCAGCTATCAATACTGCCTGTACATTACTTCCATTATGCTTGAAACAAGGTCATGGTTAGTTTACAATGGCTGTAGAGTCATAAAATGGCATGCAGAGCCTGCTGAGACCACTAACGTGCTGCAATCATTACTACAGAGCACAGAGAAGGACGAGCAGATGTTCCTCAGCCATTTACATTGCCTTCACATTGGTCTGTGGTCCAGAAAATCAATCCTGGCCATGGTCCAGCACACTCATTATCTTCTTAACCTACAATGTTCATAGCCTTACATGTCATTTATAGGAACTATGAGCAAGTAAAGTTAAATAAAAATCTTTTTTCTAGATTTCATTTACCTTTTTTCTGACTCTCAAGAACATCCAAATAACTTGAAATAGGAAAAAGGCCTGCCCGGCTGTTAAAGGACACCGTCAGCCTGTAGCTGTTGATCTGAACACTGAGCACTCCTTTGCATGCATGCAACTTGGAGCATGTGTTTATTTTACGTAGAATCTTTCAGTATACTAGGACCTGTGGCGCTGCAAGAAAATTATGCACGTGAGGTATATTTGGTCAAACAAGACAGCACCTGAAAAATCCCCCACTTGGTTTTGTATCACAGGTCTAGTCTTGGATGCTGGAATTATGGTTGTCCTGCTCCTGTCTTCCTAAAACCCAGATGACACTTAGAAATGCAGCTCCAGGTCTCCAAGGAGAGCGGTAGATAAATGAGTGATGTCTTTTTAACCTGCTGTTCTTAAACGTTTACTGTAACAGGCATTCTGAAGCCCCACCAAGCACTCTGCTGCAACCCCAACTATCCTGGTGTTAGAGCATTTTTCCCAGCTGCTAAGCTGAACCTATTCGCAGCAGACACTTCCTTCCCCTTCGCCGCTATGACCCACGTAGCTGTGGAGCGGTGTCACATCTTTTTTTCAACCCTCTCTGCTCTAGATTTAACAACACCGTTGCCTTGAACTTTCCACAGAAGTTATGTTTTAAATAACATTCCTGTGGCTCACCTCTGTGCTTCCTTCAGTTGGCCCCCACCTTCCCAGACGCACGGTGCACAAAACTGTATGTGAAATTCTCCTTGGGCACATATACACCTGTTGGAGCAGGGCAATGATTCAATTTGTTTTATTTCCGGGATAATGTTTGCCTTTTTCAAAAGAGCAAAGCGCTTCATTTTTTTTTTACTCCCATTCAGCTCGTGATCAACTATTAACTAGTTCCTCATCCTGAAAGGTAATGTGCAATATTTAACCACAACCACAGCACATGATTTCAATTCCTTTTTAAACTGCACCCTGTTTTGCTGGGTCTTGGAGGTCAAATGACATGTTTCCAACTTAAATGTGTATCGGTCTGGTTTAATGTGCACCTGCAAATTCCAGAAGGCTTCACGGCTTCTGTCGATGACACCTGTACTTCACGTAAAATGCTTCATTAAAAAAGTCCCTAGTTGATATTGTTTCCTAATGCCTGTATTTAAGATCATTTTCTATCATCTTTTTTTTCTTGTTTATGTCTGTGAATCATTATGTCTCATATTAATCATTTAGCTAGCCCACGAGGAACTGGTGTGTCCTTGTGTTTATTCCAAATAGGGTCTTCATAAACACTGACTTCTAAATAAAGCCACATCAAAGCAGATACTGCATTCCATGGATCTTATCTTCCCTTGGGTTATCCTATGCAGGATGCTGACATGAAAACCCTGTTCTTTGCTCCATATAGAAGAGTAAGCTGGGGAACTCGAGTTCATTGAGTTCCCATCAGTTTGAATGAGACAGTAATACAAATCATTCCAATTTTTAATAACGTGGCCAGACGCAACTTGGCTAGGTCTGTTTTGTTAAGATTTGATAGCAGAGGTAGGTCTGGTACCGTATCTGCTCATAACTCTCACAACAGGACTTCAGCATCATTTAAGAGCAGCATTTAAATTCACAAAACCAAATTAAGTCAAAGCACTGAGGGAGGGAATGCGTGGTATTACACTGACTTCTTAACAATAACTCAGTTTAATTAACGGTTTCTAGAGACAAAACAATGTGGTTTTGCTGGTAGAAGAAAATGTCTGTGCATGCAAATTCCTTCACGCAGGGCACCCGTGGGCGCTATCTTTTGCTTACTCCTAAACACAATAATTATTCATTGCACTGGGCCAAACAGTATCCCTTCTGGAGCTGGACTCAATAAGCCTTAACAAAACCAAACACAAACTTTGCTTATCTTCTTTTAGGGCTTGAAAACTTCCAGGGATCTCAAGACAACACCAAACACCTTTACAGAGGGGTGTTCATGTCTTTTACACCCCAGGAGAAGCTGACAGCAGTCAGCCCCCATCCCTTCACCAGAGGTGACAGCAGAGCCCCCATCCCTTCACCTTCCGACAGAGCCATTCCAGGTCACCTGCCGAGCTGCTCCTTGGCTGGGGACCATTCCTGTGCTCTGGTCATCAGTGACCGAGGCACACGGTAGGGCTGAGCTTGTACAGGATAATGTGATCCCCACGGAGGAAGCAAACATTGCCAGTACTTATCAACCTAAAAGTTTGGGTTTTGGCGGTCTCAGTTTCAAGTCCATATTGCCACATTTCATGTTGACTAGATTACTCAGTTTGCTAAAATTGAATCTGTCGTGTATTGCTGTTTTGTGATCTCTTCCCTTATTCTGCAGATTTTAAAGGGTTTAGTCACTCCTACCAAACTTCCACACACCTCACATGACTCCAACAGCTCTTTTTAAGGGCATATTTGCTATGGTATTCGTCTGTGTGCCTTTTTTTGGAAAAAGGGGGCATGAGAAGGGCCAAATATGACAGCATCTTAGGCAAAGCTAGAGTTTGGGTTACACATGTATATACTCCCAGCCTATGCTTGCTTTCTTTCCTACTTTCTACTGCACTCTCTCTTCCACTTGTTATAAACCTCTTGCATGCCACCTCTGTCAGAACAGTAATAGCTTGGGATGTCTTCTTTTCTGTTACAGTGATTTCATGCTGGCTGTCTACTGTTGTAGGATTCTCTTTTTTCAGTCCCACAGGGATGTACTCTATAACAATTAAAAGCTAATGTAACTTCAGTTGCTTTTTCCATGTTACGTGAAAGAAATCCGGGGGCTGGGAAAAGAGGCTGGAAGCTGTAAAGTAGCTGATTAAAGTCCTATTTTCACACCACACCACCTCTAAGTACATCACAGTCTGCAGATTCAGCAGATGTAGCCCAGCTGAGCTATGTGGATTGCTTGTCCATCCTCGTCCACTCTAGAGCACAGCAATGATGCTACAGCTGTGCTGTTGGCAAGGTAAGCATAGCTTGGGAATAAATAGTTATAAAAATTCCGAATGTTGTATTTAAAAAAAAAGAAAATTCTGGCAAAATGCACCAGCATTGGTCCTGCCTTGCTACAAGACAGCAATTATGCTCCTTGTCAAACCAGAGCAGATACTTGGTTTTGAGAATGCAGGTGTCTCAGATCCTGCTTCCATGAGTCCAGAGACTTTTTCTGACCATCCAGATATCTCAGTCATGCATTTGAGAGCAGCTTTAGCTGTCTGAGAGACTTATCTGATAGCAAGTTACTAAACTTAGTCTGAAACTTCTCCCATCAGTACTGGTGAAATGAAAGCTGAATTTTATTTTCTTTGGTACTGTTTAAAAGATGTTAGTGGCAGCAATGTAGCTTTGGCTAGTACAGATAAAGTAAGCAAACCTCTCCTCCCCCCACAAAGAAGATATACTGTAGTCTCATCAGTGTGATGCTGGCTAGAAAACTACTGAAAAAGATACACTCATATTCAAGTGGGTTGGCTTCCCATTTCACTGGGGAAGTGGCAATAGCTTCCTGATCTCTGCAAGGACGCCTACATCACATGACAGCTAAAACAAGTGAGATCTCCTAGAATCATAAAATAGAGTCACAGAATCATTTAGGCTAGAAAAGACTCTTAAGATCATTGACCTAATACTGACAAAACCACCACTAAATCATGTCTTTAGGCACCACATCTATGTGTCTTTTAAATACCTCCAAGGATGGCAACTCAACCGCTTCCCTGGGCAGCCTGTTCCAATGTTTGATAAACCCTTTCAGTGAAGAAATTTTCCCCAATATCCAATCTAAACCTCCCCTGGTGCAACTTGAGGCCTTTTCCTCTTGTCCTATCGCCTGTTACTTGGGAGAAGAGACCGACCCCCACCTCTCTACACCCTCCTTTCAGGTAGTTGTAGAGAGCGAGAAGGTCTCCCCTCAGCCTCCTTTTCTCCAGGCTGAACAACCCCAGCTCCCTCAGACCCTCCTCATAAGACTTGTTCTCCAGACCCCTCCCCAGCTTCGTTGCCCTTCTCTGGATCCGCTCCAGCACCTCAATGCCTTTTTTGTGGTGTGGAGCCCAAAACTGGACACAGTGCTCGAGGTGGAGCCTCACCAGTGCCAAGTACGAGGGAACGATCACTTCCCTAATCCTGCTGTCCACGCTATTTCTGATATAGAACACAGTTCAGTTCCTAAGTCAGTAAAGCTGCAGGCGGTTGCATCCATAAAATGGAAACTGGCATGTTTCAAGCAGATTCATCATTACAGATGTTTTTCTTTCCGCAGTTAACCACGAAATTTTTGCCATTAAGTGTAGGCATGTTCAAATCTTTTCTCTCAACTATTTCTGCTCCTATGTATCTCCAATCTTTAAAGTCTTGCTGTTCATGTAGCAAAATATTCCCTTTGCTGCCTAGTATATTCATTTACTTGTTCACCATATGAAAAAGTGCATTGCTGTCTTGAGGTATACTCATGTCACACTTTGTTCCATTTATAGCATTAGTCTCTATCCATTTCACTTACCTGTATGTATAGAGCTCCTAATGATAGAACATCTTTCTATGTTTTTCCATTATGCTTACTTTGCAAGTTTATGTGCTGCTACTGTAAATATTACATGGGGTGAACAGTATGCATGCACTCTGTATAAAAAATAAGTAAATAATTACGTCTTCTGATTTCACATCTGTTTCTCTTCAGTTTAAGTTCATATTACAAGACAAAGTTGCAAAGAAATAAGGCCCGTATAAATTCATGAAAATAATATGCAGAAATAAAAGAATCATGGGTATTATCTTACTGCAACAGTGTCAAATTCTGTAGGGGTATAAAAGATGCTATAAGCTGTATAACAGGCCAGCTATACATTGGGTCCAACAATGACCCAAAAATTGGGTCAACATAAAACCAGTTGATCAAACATTGATCCAAATTTTCATCTTAAAGACCTCTAGTGTGAGCACGTGAACTTTGCTTTAATGCAACAATGCCTAAACATTTGGTTTGATGGGCAGCTATAGAGCTGTTTTATGATCTGCTATGTTTTTTCATCAGGCAGGTATGGGCTGGGGTTTTTTTGAAACCTGGGAACAGGTGTGGCAAACCAGGGCAGTTTCCCAGTAGCTGACTGCTGCTCGCATATTCTTGCGATTAACGTAACTGCCCTCAGTGGTTTAGGTCAGACATCCTGAATGAAAGTAGAACAATATGAAGTTTTTATTTCTTCACACAGAAGTCTGATAATAAGGGAAGGAATGAAGACTAATAATTCTACAAATACTGGAGACACCAAGAGGATGATGCATTTGCTCTTCCAAAACGGAATCATATAATCATAGAAAGGTTTGAGTTGTAAAGGACCTTTAAAGGTCATCTCGTCAATGAGCAGTGAGCTGGGACAAGATCTGACACTATTGTTTGTATTAACTGCAGGAAAAGACACCCTTGCTTGACAAGGACATTCACATCATTGAAGTGACTACTTTTTTTCTCATTATTTGGGAAGCTGTCACAATCCACAGTGCAATAGCCATAAAAGCTAATACAGGCTAACATCCTTCTGTGACCTAGAAAGAGAGCACAACCCTGGTGCAACACCTCTGGTTTCACTGTACACAAGCAATGACATTAAACTAATTGTAAACTACAGAAAACCAGTTGTATTGGAATTGTGTAAAACATACTGGGTTTGCTTTTTTCTCTTCTCCTTATCATGGTAAGGTTACTGATCTGTTACTAACACAATGGAGTCAAACTCCTTCCACCCTTTGCAAAGTAAAAAATAACTACCTCCAGAGCAAACCAGAGAAACAGCAGGCTGGGGCAGGTCGTGGAATCATAAAATCATAGAACAGTTTGCGTTGGAAGACACCTTTAAAGGTCATCTAGTCCAATTCCCCTGCAATGAGCAGGGACATCTTCAACTAGATAAGGTTGCTCAGAGCCCCTTGATTGTTTCCAGGGATGGAACATCTTCCACCAATCTGGCAACCTGTGCCAAGTGTTTCACGACCCTCAGCATAAAAAATTTCTTCCTTCTATCTATCTAAATCTTCCCACTTTTAGTTTAAACCATTACGCCTTCTCCTATTGCAACGGTCACTCCTAAAAAGTTTGTCTCCATCTTTCCTGTAGGTCCCCTTTTGGTACTGAAAGGCCGCAATAAGGTCTCCCCAGAGCCTTCTCTTCTAGAGGCTGAACAACCCCAACTCTCTCAGCCTCTCCTCATAAGAGAGATGCTCCAGCCCCTGATCATTTTTGTGGCCCTCCTCTGGACCTGCTCCAACAAGTCCATGTCATGTTCAGACAGGATGCTGTGACAAATAAATTAATTCTCACTGCAAAGGGCTGTTTATTTCTAGAAAGAAAAAAAAAACAAAACCTAGGCTAGTTTCCTCCTTCCATAAAAATTTGAACTTGCATTACGTAAAAATACAAACTTTACTTACAGTTTGGGACACAGAGAGGACTGGAGAGAGTCTTCCTTTAATGTGCAATCTTCTTTTGTTACACATTAATGTAAAGGACCATAAAGGATTAAAATACACAAAAGCCTATTGTTCCTGACCTGTGATCAGCCATAACCACCTGGCAGTGACAATTGCTTCTGGAGAAAACCTAATGACATCAAATTGCTTTTAAAGGGCCCAGGTGCTGGCTGTGCCTCCACGAGTGTTTCACTCCAGACCAGGTGTGTGTTCCCAAAACCAGACTCCCAAACTTCTGTACTCGTTGCACTCGCGTTCACACCAGGATCAGCTGGGCCTGAGCAAACCGTGTCCCTTTCAGATGGTACTGAGCCAAAAAGCACACCACCCCACTGACAGATACCCAGACTGCTGGGCCAGACCTGAGTTGGTCTGGAGCAACCCCCTCCCACATGGATGCCCAGGCCTCAGTACCCACTGTTTCATCTTCCACGTCCACTTTACTCCTTAATATAGGCATAGACTTTGGTGCCTGGAAAACAATCTAAGCAGACTTTTGTCAGTGATGAAATTGTGATGTGAAATTCCTCCTTCCTTTTTTTTTTTTTGCCCTGAAAGCTCTCCAACTCTAGTGGGTTGACCTTGGTTGGCTGCTAGGTGCCCACCCAGCTGCTCTCACTCCCCCTCCTCATCAGGACAGGAGGAGAAAATGAGGCGAAAAAGCTTGTGGGTTGAGATAAGGACAGAGAGACAGCTTACCAACGACCATCACAGGCAAACCAGACTCGACTTGCAAGAAATTAATTTAATTTATTGCCAGTTAATAAGTTGATAACAGAGTAGGATAGTGAGAAATAAGAACAAAACTAAAAATACTTTCCTCGCACTCCCCCTTCTACCCAGGCTGAATTTCGCTCCTTTGTTCTCAACTCCTCTACCCTCTCCCTGCCATCCCTCAAGGGGCACCAGGGGGGATGGGGGCTGGAGTCAGTTCATAACACTTCATTTCTGACACTCCTTCCTCCTCATGGTCTTCCGTTGATCAAGGATGGGGGGTAGATCGCGGTGTCTTCTCACAGAGTCAACCCCTGCAGGCCCCCTGCTACCAAAACCTTGCCATACAAGCCAAATACACTAACATCTGCCTGTACCTCCTGGTTTAGATGTCTTACATACTTCCTGGTTCTGGCTTCCTTGGGAGGGTGAAAACAAACAAAAAATCATTTATTGGAACAAAGGAAAATGAGAAGAAGGAGAGGAGGACAAGGACAGGGCTTCACCTGAGTAATGCTTTGCCTGAGGTTGAGTTATTTCTTTACAAAAGTCAGGAGGTTGTATTTACAGGAAATGAAATGGCATTTAATTTTTTTAGCTGAACAGCAAAGTTCTTTTAAGCCTGTGTATTAATGTATTTATTAAGCTTTTTACAAATTAGACATTGTCAAACTCCTGCTATAAACATTTACAACTCCATCAAGTCTGTATCTATTATATAAATTTTGTACATTATCATAACATACTCTTTCATCAAATATTGTTTGGCTGGAAGCAGCTCTAGTAGTTCAGTAAATTTTATATAACTTAATGAACAGACCCTCTGAGAGGAAAAAAAACAAGCTGAAATGTAGAAAAGCAGACAGGATGGAAAAGTAAAATAAAAAAGAAATGGCGAATAAAAATCAAAAAAAAAGGTGAGAAGATGTTCCCTTGCTCTTTGAATCTCCTTGAGGCAATGATGCAAGAATTTTTATACTGTTTTCATGAGGCAAACATTTTTAATGGCAAATTTACTGCCTTTAAATTATATACTTGTGATAGCACAGTAAAGAGAACAATTAAGAGGCCTTGTGGCTATATCTGCTTGTATTTCTTCTTGCAGTTTTGTGGCAAAATGTGAGATAAATGCATCACAGATGGAGTCAGGAGTAATATTAAAACATACAGTAATAATAAAAGGGATTTTTGTAACTCAGGATGGCAGCCTGTGGGGTGGGAAACAGCACACTTCAGGTGTCTGTAACATAAGGAGAGACATCTGGACTGCTCAGCTAAGTGCTCCCTATGGCAGACAGCGATCAATACGCAGCTATAAGCCACAACTAACCCAGGAGATTTTAGGAATCCAGTCACATGCAGCGAAGCCCAGTGTTACCCTTCAGTTTCAAACAAATGGAGTGAAAAATAGCTACTCACATGGGGTTTGGTCAAGCAACCACTCAGGCTGGTGAGCAGCTACGTGGATAACTGTTCTAAAGTTAGCGAGGCTTCTTTGTGACTCACTCCTCACCACCCCAGTGCAAGCGGTCCTTATTTGGATGTGCAGCTTTTTAATGGTTGTGTCGCTTTTTAACGGTGTCAAAGTCAAAACCCACCACGCTGGAAAACTCAGCATGACTTGCTTTGTGTGAATCAGAGGCTGCAACTCTGCTCAAGGAAGGAAATTTTTGGTGAAAGAACATCTCAGTGGTATAACCAACTTTACCAACAAGGTGATGTTATTCTCTTTACACTCAGTTACTGGAAATCAGACAGAGGAATTGAAAAGGACCCATCCCATGCTCAGAGGATCTTTCTTATCAGCAGGCTATCAGCTTCCAGCTATGAATCAGTGCTGTGAATCAGGAGTCATTTGAATAGAGACAATAACATGACCATACCCGACAACTTCTAGAGAAGAAAAATGGCATAATTTTTTTTTTTTTTACCTGTGTGTTCATTTATGGCTGTTTTTAGCTTTTTGCGATCCTCCTAGCTGAATCTCAGCTTTGTCTAATACACGTGAGGTAAATCAAGCTTCTGCACTGGTCTTACGTTGACTGCATCCCAATTCAATTTCTCTCAAGTCTATCAACACTCTGGTGTTTCAGGCTTTGTAATTTTTCCATAGAAATAGGATTTTGCTAAATCAGGCTAAATGCAAAAATTTTGGTTAATGTTATTTATACTCCCAGCACTTTTTCCAAAGACCTATGCAACTCCATGAGGCTCAGCGCAGGTAAAGGCACAAGAAGGTAAACCCTTGCTGTGTCTACCCTGCCTTTCAAACCCTAGCCTCCCTCAACACCGAAGCCCAAACTCACTGTGCTGTCCCAGCGTGTCCGGACATGTGCAGATCCTCAGGATGAGTCAGGAAAAGCTTCAGACATTGGCTGCTCCTTAGTTTGGGTCACAATTAGTGTGGACAGATGGAGCACAGCACGCCTCCACACGCTGACACAGCTACTCTGCCTGCCCTTGCAACACCATTATATGGTCAGTCTCTTTTAGATTGGGACTCTGCTGCTTATCACGGAGATTTGCTGCAGGATTACAGGCACTCTGAGGTTACTTTAGTCCCAAGTACTAAGTTAAAGGTTTCCTACATGAAGGGATATGGATTTGTCACGACAAGATGACCATAGATTGCATCTTGACTCAGGTCTTTAAAGATGGTGTTGAGCCAGAGTTAAAAATGGATGGGGACAGCCAGCTACAAAAAGGGAATTCACAAATGACAGGTGACTAGGGGAGGTTATGCCACTACTCCTGCCCAGCAAGGTTTGGATCCACACTTCAGTGAAACGCAGCTGACCGACCTCCTGCCCTCTTCCCCGGGTACATGTGCTTCTGGAGGAAGGAAAGACTGCATGCACCTAAAGGTTATATCTTATGACTTTAATTTACATTGAATAAAGCGAATTATTATATGGGAAATTTTGAGATCTCCAAATGTGTCTTAGCTGGAGGAAAGAGAGACTCCTGATTATTGACCAATGGAGCAAATTAAAAAATGGAGGATGTCAGAATTAACACAGGTAGGTAACACTTACAGGAATGCCATTTCCCTTTTGGTTTGTTGCTCAAGATTAGTACTGTAAAACCTTCTCTCTATATTTACATATTTTTCCCACATGATGTCCCAATTAAACTGTTGTAAATACAAAGTCAGTAAATGTAAAGCAATTCTAGACACTGTAAGAAGACAGTAAATCCACAATTTGAGATATGTTAAGTTTGATTGATTAAATATTAGTAACTTATATGTGACAGTTCTTGTCACATTGTTTGTGCTGAACCTGAACATATAATCCCTTCCTCGGGCGTTTCCTCCCCTAAAGCAGAGGGACGTGAGGTAGATCCTACTGGGAAATAGCTCAGTGCACCTTGATCCAGCCAAACAGGAGGGAAGAACAGGATTGCCTCTCTCCAGGCATGGGCTGACACAACGTCCAGGGGCCTTGGCAGGACCTTGGCGCCCAGGCAGGGATGAGTGGAGGCTTTTACCCTCACGCAGCCTGCAAAAGGGATACATAGCCCTGGATTCCAGGTTCCAAGGGATTCCTTTGAAGAGAACCCCCTCAGGGGTAAAAATCTATGGAAAAGGAGTGCAAAAGCCTTGGAGACGTGCCTCCCTCTACTGTCTAGGATCCAGCCAAGAAAAATGGCCCATAACAACCATGAGGGGACTTCAAATCTGTGCCGCTCAGAAGACATTTTGCATCCCAAAGGAGTGTGCCACAGGAAGCTGAGACAAGAAGGAGGATGAAGGTTCATTTTGTGGAAAAATACCAGGAAGGTTCTGAAGCAGACTGTGTGTCACTTGACTTAGCCTCAAGAAATCACAATGCAAAGCATCATTTTACTCTATATAAATATTTGCCATGTTTGAATTTTATTTTTTGTTTGCCAAATTGAATAACCAGATAACAGACCAGAACAAATCAGGTGTCCTGGAGACCTAAGAATCCAGGTCTATCCAGTTTGGTATGACCTTAAATACAATATTGCATAATTCACAAGTGACCCAAACAAAATATTTCCCGGGAATTTCTGACCATTCTTTTTGCTTGGTATTCACTGTAGTGGGCTGACCACAGCCAGCAGCTCATCGTTCACGTAGCTGCTCACTCACTCCCCATGCACAGTGGGATGGGTGAGGGATTAGGATTAGGAAGCACAAAAGAGAGAAAACTCATCAGTCTAATTAGTGAAAGAAAGGAGGGGCCGAAGTGATGCAAAGGCACACCACCTCCCACAAGCAGACTGATGTCCAGCCAGTCTCCAGGCAACAACTACCTCAGAGGACAACCCTCACTCCACCATGTTCTTCTGCTAGACCATTTTTATAGCTGAGCATGACATTATATCATATGGAATATCCCTTTGGAGAATTTGGGACAGCTGTCCCAGCTGTGTCCCCTCCCATCCTCTTTCCCACCCAGCCTCTTCCATGTGGGCCAGAGAGTGAAAAAGAGAAAGCCTTGATGCTGTGCAAACACTTCACCAATACCCAAAAGACTGGTGTGCTATCAATAGTGGTTTAGCCACAAATCCAAACACAGCACCATACGTGCTGCTATGAAGAAAGTTAACTCCATCCCAGGTAGACCATAGCATTCACAAAGACACTTGAGCAGCTCTTGACTTGTATTAACTCCACTGTTTGCTGCATTCAGGTTTGGCAGAATCCAGCTGAGCCTCCTGTCCAAGTCAAATGACCAAGAAACACTGATCATTCACCACTGAATGATTCAGTTCTACTTCACTTTTCCATCCCACTCGTGCCCAGAGAAGGCTCAGGTTTTAGTTTCTGTATATGTATCTTTCTCTAGACCACAAAACCTCTGATGTCCATCAATGAGTTCCACATAGGACATATAGTTTCATGGAGCATCCTTGTTCACAGCAGGGTTTCTCACATCAGAAAATGTCACAGTGTAAGCATTTCAGTCGCAATATTGTGAGTCTTCTTAATAGAATTTTACATCATGGAGCGCTTTTATCTTCACTGTGTGGCTACAGCAACTTCTATTATTAAATGTCTCTAACAGCATTTCTTCTGACCTCCTTGAACTTTCTCTACACAGGCCATACTCTCTGGCATAAGCACAGGTTCTCTACTGAATGTAAATTATATGACTATGATGTTTGGGAAGGAAATTATTTTTCTTGATCCACAACAGTCTTTGTCATTCAAAATCAAGACAAAAAGATAAAGTCTTCAAAATTCACACAGACACATCTAAAAATCAGCATCGGTTTCCTTTTGATATTGATCTTATTAGAATTAGATTGATTCCTGCTGATTTTGAGCCCAAATAAATGAAAATTCTTTTCTTGGGAAGTTTTATTATTTCAATTCAAGCCCAATGTTCATCGAAACCCTTTCTCTCTTTTTTTTTTTTTAACAAAAAAAAAGGAGGGTAGTTGACCAATTTCCAGCAGAAAATAAAATGGAACATGATGCCTGTCCTTTTTCAGTAAGCTCTTGTGTTTAAACTCCCCTTTTCAGTTTTGCCCATGTCCCACTGAAAGATGTATGTGAGTTGCTCAATAGTTTGTCAATTGGAATGGGGCTCTGGAGGCTTTCGCATTCTTCTTGTGTGTAAGAGGAAATAATCAGTACCACACACTGGAGTCATGGAGTTCAAACTGGTTTAAACACATCCTCACTTCCTGCCACCCAGATCCTGGTCCAGATCCTATGTACTGCCACAGTTAGATGTAAAGTCAGTTGTTGAGGCAGAAAAAGATGAACCTGCTCCTAACAATAAAACAGCTTTTTTTCATCAAGCTTTAAAATTTGGACTTTGATAGAATTCCTGCAGGCCTACCAAAATGTACAGAAATGATGACATGGGAGGTATCTTGGCTGTTTTCAATATCAGGTGGGAGCATCACTCCCTTAGCAACTGTTTCAGACACTACTGTGTAATGTAGTCCTCTCCTGCGTAATTCAGCAGCGTTTTGATATAGATCATCTCTGTCTGAAATCAAAGTCTTTCTTGTTACATCAGTGAGAAGTACACGGGACTCTTCCATACCCACAAACCCACAAACTCTTCCATACATGTTCAGCTATACCCACACAAGCTGTCCTGTTGTGAGAAACAGTAATGGTCTTTTCCCATTTATGCGCCTTTCCTTTCGGATTAGAGATAATATGGTCACAAAACTTCACAGACTCAAAAAAACCCACATGCCAGCCTGTGGACTGGTGTTTCCAGTCCTTAAAAACTATCACTTCCAGCGGGGTTTGGTGGAGTGCAGCTGAGACCAGCGTAGGTCTCAGGGGACCAGCAAGGTTGTGGCTGCCCTGCTCAGCTCTGGTTTTCTCTGCCAGCGCTTCATGGACCTCCATCAGATTGCACTGGTACAGACAGAGGTAGAAGATAGCTCCACGTTTGTTAGGGTAAGCTCCTCTCTTTTTCCCTGAGGGCTTTCACCCATTCTTGTAAATTATGTTTTATATCTAGTTCTCCAACGTAAAGAGACTCTCCTGAAAGCCCATCTCATTTGGGAGGAAAGGGACAAAGGCTTCCCACAACCTCCTATTTCTAGAGGGCACGCTTAAAGTGCTCTCTTCTGATCTCTGTGAAAACAGCAGAAACCTCTTTAACTTCACTGAACCTGCAGCATCCTACCCTGCATCCTATCCTGTATCCTATCCTGCAGCATAGGATACCTCACAACAGAATTTGACTCAGAAAAATTACCTAGACAGTGTTGTCCATGCTCCCTAGGAAATGCCAGTGGTTTCAGTGAGATAGTACTCCTGCCCTTCTCTTCTCTGTCTCTGCCCCAGCTAATACAGGCAGGCTGGCTGACCAACAGGCTGTTGCAAAACGCCTTTGTGTATAAGGAACCTGGGGGAAGTGCAGTAAGAAGTGATTATACAGTAACTGCACTGATGAAGTTCCAGAACTGAACTTCCCCGTGACCCTGTGGTTTCACTGATGGAATAATACGAAAAGAGAGAGACAAAGCTGGCTGCGAGCTGTGACATGACATCAACAGGGAAGTCAGAGGGAAGATTTGTTTAACATGTTTTCATTTACTTTTTAGAATAGTGATGACATTACAGTAACACCACAAAAAGTGAGTCATGTGTGTAATCACCTCTTGGAGCTATCAGGATCTATATAAGCGTTTTAGCTGTGGGCTTGGGAGACAGAAGGTCGGACGCTTTCTGCTGCAGCAAGGCTCCTTGGCAAGCTGGGCACTATGCAATACCTTCTACTTTGTGCCGCCATCCTCCTACCTGGGAGTCTTGCTTTTCCAGCACCCCTTCAACTAGAAACACCGAACAACACAGACCTGCAGAACGTAACGGTATGTTACCAGGGGAACAATGTAACTGCATTATGAATAACCTGATTTTTGATTCAGCTTCTACGTTCCTTTCCTATCTGCTTATATTATCTTCTTATCCTACATTAACACAACAGTTTTTGCAGAGGTGACATAAAACAATTTGCTGACTAGCTTAGACACCCTAAATCTAACTTACAAAAGAGACCAAGTTCCAACTGGTAAATAAAGCGGAGCATGACATTTTTAAAACATCTCAAAAATATTATGTATACTGCAGGTTTGAATGCTCAGTAAACTGTGTTTACTTAAAAGAATTGCTTGCTTACTGTGTCACTGCTATTGCAATTCTTTTTAAATACACTAATCTATACTGCAGAGAGAACAGCATTTAGTAAACTGAAATGGGAAGAAAAAACTACACCTAAAACTAGCCATGACTGCAGGATGAAGAAACAGTTCAGTGAAACGAAAAACGCAATTACCAAAAGATCACAGATATATATATATCAATTTTTATCTTCGTTTTCTTCTTCCAGGTGTATCTTGATAAATTCTTTCCAATTTTTACAAGAACACCAAGCCTAAGCTTAGAAGAGAGGATTAAAGAAATGCAAAGGTTTTTCCACCTGCCTGCAACTGGACAATTAGATGCAGAAACATTAGGAATAATGAAAATGCCCAGATGTGGACTCCCTGATGTCTCAGATGCCAAATCAGCTCCTGAAGCTTCAAGATGGGGAAAGACAAGTTTGACTTACAAGTTAGTGATGTTTCAGGTTTTATGGGGAAAGGGGTTGCTTTGTGTCTAACTATGTGGGTTTCCTTCACACCCAAAATGACATTAACCTGTTTAATTTTGCTGCCAGGATTTTCAATTATACACCTGATCTACCAGTGAAGAAAGTGGTTAACGCAATTAAAAGGGCTTTGGCGGTATGGAGTGATGTGACTCCACTGGAGTTCAAAAGAGTATACATCAGATCTGCAGACATTGTGATTGGATTTGCATATGGTGGTGAGAATACCTGTCATTTTTAAAATGCAATGGTCCATATTTCACTCAAGCCTGTATTTTTATAGTCACAGCTTTAAAAGAAAGAAGAGTTTGGAATTATTCTGAAGTCTGCATAAATTTTATCTTTTTTTTATCATGACACCAAATCTATATATTATGACTGTTTCACCTTATGAAACCATTAGAAAATCCTTCCAAATTTACAGCTGTGAAATGGAGGGAGAATTCAGCTCCAGAATGAGACACCTAAATTTAGATGTTAAAGGCTCTGTCTGCCTTAATAAATAGTGCAAACTACTGGGACCAGATCTGTGGAGCAAAACAGCTGGGTCTGAAGACTCAGCCTCCACAGGCTGGATTCAGGCACGTTCAGGCAGGTTTACTTTGGTCTAGATCTAGTCTGGCTCCCTGGACTGAACAGTCTTTGGCAGCTGGGGTGCATTAGCTTTGGCCATAAAGTATACCTTCTGGTTGATTTTCTTCTAGAAGGAATCCCATTGGTGCACTCCAAGATTGCACCAAGGTGCAAGCCAAAGCATGGTATACGTGGATGACCAGTAGAGTCACTTCAAGAAGCTCACTTGTGATCCAGACTAATACGTGAATGTAGCCATAACTTTAACTTGTTCCTGGCACCTAAACTGACTCAACTTAGCCAAACTAAATGCCTACTTTAAGGTTGGCTGACTTGTTCTCTAGATCCATTGGCAATATTTACTAGATCTCCATTGACTGTAAGTGAAGATCAGACACCTGGCTTACAAGTAGATGACTGCATATAAACACCAAAATGTTCCAGGCTTATGCTTCACTGATGGGAAACATATTATGTTGCCATGAAGAGTCGATTAATGTGCCAGTCAAAGTGAGAAAGGGTCCTGCAAGCTGGAATGGGTTTTAATCCCTCATCACGCACTAGGACTAGGTCTCTTCTGCCTGTGTTATGCCTGCCTCAAGGTCTATCTACATAGTCTGAGGGAAAGGAGACAGAATGGCAGCTGAATCCCCAAATACTCCTCAATCCCGTTGAAGCTCACTAAGGGGTAGGGGGAAATTTTCAGAGCTGGTACAAATATATCATCTTGTCAGTTCTTGCACTCAAGGTAGGAAATGGTAACATTCCACATGCACTGTTACAGAAGTGCTGTCCCCAAGGCTGGGGACAAATGAACTTAACTCTTCAGGAACATGGTTATCTCTCCCAAATCATCACCTTCCACTACAATCAGTACAAGTGAGAATGTCTACAACTAATGTTGCCCAGCACTTTCCAACATCAAAAACATTCAGGTGCTTATAATGTTGTCGAGCATTAAGTATTTATTCTGAAATAATCCCAGATTGCTGCCTCAGAAACACATTTCTGACAAAGGCTCAGAAGAAAATGTTAAACTCTTTCTGAAACATGCAGCAGCCTGAAGTATCAAATACAAATTTTGAACTTAAGTCATGAATTTGGAGAGCGTTTCCTAAGCCTTGCTCCTTGTTTTTACAACCTTGCTGGTATTGTAGGATTTTATTTTAAGGATTGGTAATGAACAAAACTAGCACAAACAATCCGCATGCTTCAATTTGCTGAATTTAAACATTACAGCTGATGCTACCTGATGAGATTTGTTTCTTTATTTCTTTTCAAATGCAGCGCATGGTGATGGATACCCTTTTGACGGAAGAGGTAATGTACTAGCTCATGCGTTTGGACCTGGACAAGGGCTTGGTGGAGATGCTCATTTTGATGAGTCTGAAAGGTGGTCAGAGTACGATCAAGGTAAAACCCACGTATGCGTATGAAGGGGAAAAGCGAATATTGTACATACCAGAAGAACAGAGCCATAGAAAATGCTTTCCATAACTCTTCATGCTTTGTCACCATTTCAGTACCAACATTTTCATTCTTTTCAAACACCTTTCTAAGTACTTATGCTTCATTATCATTAGCAGCTACATAATGCCTGTTATGTCCATATTTTAAAGCACTTTTTACAGGCTAAACAAGGACTACAAGCCTTTGTTTTCTACATAAATTACAAAAAGGTAAAATGACTTGCTTGTAGGAATAAGGTTGACTAAAAGCAGAGTTGTGAAGAGACTCAGGGTCTCTAGATGTATATGAAAGGGATCAGTAATGTTTTTATTAAAATATTATAGCTACATAAGAAAGTCCAAGGTTTCATTCCAAGGGAATGAAAGGTATAAATTCTCCTGCTACGTCAACTCTTCATATGCTAAAAAGAAATGCCATACCTTTGACATATTTTTCTATGCTTCTGTGCTGCAGACATTAATTTGTTCCTTGTTGCTGCTCATGAATTTGGCCATTCTTTGGGACTTAATCATTCAGATGTTCGTGGAGCTCTGATGTACCCTATCTACTCATATACGAACCCAGACACCTTCACACTTCCAGAGGATGACAAGCAAAGAATTCAGAAGTTATATGGTAAATTCATTATGAGATTTAATTTTCAAGATAAAACCTACTGGGGTACAGGTTTCACTACTCTCCCTTATTGCAAGGGCCTCATCATGTTACCAAAAAAGAAAGAAGGGGAACAAACTTGGTAAAAACACATTCCTGTCTACTCCATCCACTATGTTCCTTCTGTAGCGTGTCCCCATTGCAACCAAGAAATGATGGAACACCAGTGCGGCTGCCCAGCACACTGTCTTCCTGCACACTTACATATTGCCAAACAAATCCTGTGGACCTTGCTCTGGAAATGAGCTGTTTCAGTGAGTGAGGCTACTGGCAGGAAAATGAGAGGGATACTGTGCGACTTATCAAGTCAATGGGACAGTTCATTGAAGGCAGAAACTACTCAGCAGTAGGAGTGGAACATAACCAGAATTGACCCCACGGGGTAAACTTTGCCAGGTTTGCTTTTCTTTAGGCACCACGCTCCTCAGGACATGCTAGAGGAACACTAGGAATAAAACATAGTTGTCTGCATTGTCCATTTCCACTACAGACTCTATATTTTGTGCTTCTTTCCCACAGGGAAAAAATCTTGAAGAAAGCGCTTCAGAAAGACCAAAGAATCCACATCTTTTTGCTTTGGTGTTCCCAAACAATTTTAATCCTCTAGCTAATTAAAGTGGTAAACTCACGGGCTGCACTTTCTGAATTATTATATTGATTTATTTGCACTTTATACAATTTCACTCAACCATTAAAAAAAAACAAACTTGTATACTCTGTTGTCTAATGTGTTTTTTTTCTTCTGACATTTCACTGGGGGATTAAATAACTCCTGCATGTGTGATAGACAGACAAACAAACATCTTTCCAAATAGAGGTATAGGTACATAAAGAGCCTGTGTGCATTTACTGCTGGAGTTACAAACTTTGTTCCCAGCTTGCTTTCAGTTCCCATGCATGTCCTGGCCCTTCACAGTACCTACTGCTGCCTCCTCAGAATCACAGTGTGCTTCCCGTGTGGCTCACACATAGAGGAGAAGGTCTCCACAGTGCTTCTTTCAGCATGGGCTGGGATGCTTTCCCAAAGGGAACAGCTTTTCAACTTCATGTCCACCCTGGCTTGCCAGAGAAGCAGGTTTGAGAAGTAGTGGACTAGAATTCCCATTGTCCACTGTGACATTCAAACACCTGTCAGATATTTTGAAATTAAAAAAAAAAAAAAAAAACCAAAAAAAACCAAACAAACAAAAAAAACAACAAAAAAAAAAAACCAAAAAAAGAACAGGAATTCTCCTTCCCACCTTTGGAAGGCTAATCCCACATTTCCAGAAAACAAAAACAAGCACAGATAGGCATAACCCTGGCAACACTAGGAAGACCTCCTGATTGCTGGAGCTGGCCAGTTGTCCTCTGAGCTGCCCTCTGCTGCAGGGTGAGATGCCTGTCTTCCTGCAATAACTGAAGAGCTGAAATGACATGGGAAAATGCATCCATGTCTCTCAATCCCAGGAGAAAATGGCCGTGCCTTCCTGGATCCCTGATCAAAGCATCACCCGAGAAACTTCAAAGCCTCTGGGCTGAGTCCTTGGAGAGGTTGGGAAGGATGCAATGAAAATAGTTTGCTTTGCACACAGGCACTGCTCTACAAACACTGGAGCTTTTTTGCATATTTAGCAGGATAAACTGTTATGGGACCAATGGTTTCTCCATTAGGAGTTTTTTATGCTTCCTGATGGGGAGAGAAGGCTTCTCCTACATCAATACATTTGCCAAATGTGCGCAAAGGTCTAGCCTCTCAAAAGCTTGACAGCATTTCCCAGCCTTTATCCAAAAACCTTTTCCAGTTCAAGAGCTGATGCCTGGTGATGCAAGGGCTCTGATTCCACATACAACTGGGAAAAAGTTTTGCCCAGCCCCAGGTTTGGTGCAGGACACCTGAGAGCAGGAAGTCTACTCATGGGCAACGTGGGACACACGGGTGGAAAGGAGGAGAGGCAATTTTAATCTACCTATATTCGTAAGACTCATGTCCTGGTCTCTCAGCCACCAAACATAAATATGTGCTAGGATAGCATCTAAACACTAATACACTTCCCAAGGTAGGCCTAATACCCTGGTTTCTGTGTACCAACTGATCTCTGGGGTTTGCTCCTTCTGGCTCCCTGGAGCTGGAAGGGATGTGAAACATATTGTAAGGAATGAAAGTCCATTCCTCTCTGTCACATTGGGAAACTACCTTTTCCTGCTTTCCTTCTCACCTCTTCTAATCACTCCCTTCGCAGCCGACACTTTGCCTTCAAAGTACTGCAACAGAAAAAGGATCTTCACCGTCCATGGGATCCCCACTGCTCTGTGATTGCCTTGGAAGTGCCTCCAGCAATGGCAAGGAAGCAACGCTACAGCCACCTCCTCCATAAGGAGAGTGAGCAACAAGATGAAGAGGGGAGGAGACAGAATTAGAGCTCCAGACTCACCAGATGGACAGCAGTTTATTCCATGAAGAATTCCCATTAGTCCAGTCCATCTAACCTAGTAATATCTGCTGCAAGAAGCAGCACCAAATGGTGCAATGGCTGAAATAAGTCACTGACAGAGACATCCAGAGTGGCAAGGATATGTAAGGATAGGGTATGAGGCATGGTTCCTTCAAGTGCTTCCCCCTCAGAAAGGTTTCTCACCTCTGGTAAGGCAAAAGTTTGAAAACACTCCCTTCAGTTACTAGCCATTTCTTCCACATGAAGCTCAAAGATGAAGTAGCTAGTGCTAAGTGGATATTATTCTAAGGGCACGGTTGTCTTGAGGTATGAGAAAACCAGAAAGTCCCAGAATCAGTCAGATCCCAGACTGTATTAAAGACTCTGAAGAATGGGACTAGTGAGCTCCATGGCCTGTGTGGATGCTTGAACAACTTGGGTCGACCTGGGAGGCCCTGGAAAAATCCACTGTTGACAGAAAGTACCCTGATCTCATGGCCAAAGTCCACACAGGGAACATAACACAAAACAGAGACACACCATGGCCTTTACTGAGTCAAGTCACTCGCTAGTACTTCTTAAAGAGAAAAGAACGACATAGAAGACAGATGTCATCAGAGAAAAGACTGTGCAGAAACAAGCATTCCTAAGGACATATGGGACAATCCATGCACCATGCTGGAGGAGGCACTGAACTGACAAATGAGGAAAACATGAGAGCAAATACTTGACAGAAAATAGCAGATCTGTTTTCTAGTATACAATTAATTTCCATATGAACTGAGATGACCGGGATAAAACTCCAGAGGTGTATTCCTAGGAAGACTGCCCTGCAATGGCACACATCTGGGAGACAGCTTCCAGCAAGCACTCGAGATGACTATCCTGCAGTGGGCCCAACACAAGGTTGGAGTGAGGCACCCTTCTGTCTTGAAGGAGGCATCTCCAAGAGGCAGCAGTGCTCAGCTAGCATCTCCACAGCGTGTGAAATAAAGCAGGAGACAGGAATTTTGCCCTCAGAGAAGACAAAGGTACCACTGATGCGTCATCAACATCTTACCTCTTGCCAAGCTCCTGCTGTGCTTCCATTCACATACAGGACCTCTCCTTTGGGGAAAAGGCTGCCATTGGCACACCTCACCCTGCTTACTAGATGTGAACTACGCAATATCTGCCTCCATCTAGTGGTACAGCTCGGCAAACTGCACTGGCTTTACACCCCGGTGTAAAGCGCATCTTACATGTCCACCAGCCCACGGCCCTACTATACATCCCACCACCAGGGGGAATTAGGGACAACCGCAAATTTAGCAAGGATGCTGCTGCCTCTTCCTTCTTCGCTTTATTCTACTGCTTTCTGTGTAATTTTTCACATGCTCGCTCTAGTACATATCTGAGGACATCTAAGCGCGTTATGTCACTTGAATAGCACCTGCTCCCTCGTCCTCCATACAGAAGGGTAATCACATAGCATTGTGTTTTGGCAGGGCTTCGAATTCTTGTTTGCTTTTACTATTGTTCTCTTAAAACAATATATATTTGAATGCAGCTTTGCCGTTCCAGGTAGTACACGAAGTAGCAAATGAATGTGTTAACATTTCTGATAGGTCCTTTGACCGTCCACACAAAAAGGATAAGTTTTACTCCTGTTTTTAAAACGTCACAGTTACTACCCTAGAGAAGCTACTATTGGAACTTACCCAGTCATTTGGATATTCTGAGCCTTCTCCACCACACACAGAGTGATATTCTGAGAGGGCAAAGTCCAGATACATGTGATAGAATTGTGCACAAGGGGTGCATGGGACCTGTAGAAAAATATTAGTTTTAATTCACACTACACTATGGATTCTACTTCATCTGCTGTCTAGTAAAATTTTAAGACAATTAATTTTCCTTTCTTTTAAGAAGTGCTTTTAAATATAATTGTCATATAAACTTCTCTGTCCGTATAGATGTATGTACAGATTAGATTTGATTAGTATAAATTGAAACAGTATCACAGGTTAGTTATTTTATTCATCCGAATAAACGCCCAGTGCTGTGCTCTAGCGTTTTTTTTTATTATCCAGAATTTAATTATTTATTATTTTATAAAGTTTTGAAACCGTTTGTATATCTGAAGACTTAAAAAAAAGTGAAGCTTGTCGTTTCCCAAACCGTCGTAAATACTGCAGAAAGAGTCCTCATCTCTTCTCATTTGCCTTTGCCAAATACAGCAGAAACAGCATTTTACCCAAAGCACTAGCAATTTCTACAATTTAAATATACACCACTTCGAGGTGAGCAGGGGGGACTTACCAATCCCCCTTTTCTCGCCTGAAGTCACTGCTTTTTCCTTTCACATTAATCTCTTTACATAACATCCCTCCTTCTTTTTAGATATTTTTTTAATTTCTGTGTCTGCATTGTCTCCTCTTCTCCTTGGCGATTGTAACAGTGCTTGGCTATGTTGGGGTAATGCACATTCAAACACAACCTCAGTCCTGTCTTTAAGTCTACCATTTTTCCTACCCAAGGAGGGAGAACCATCTTTAAACTAGAGCTTCCCTGTGAAATGCGTGGCATGATGTCCTTGGGATTAGTTTCTTCTGGAATCCTGGAAATGGAAACATTTAATTACACAAAGAAAGCCAGGAAGAAGGTTATACTGGGCATAAAGACACTTTCATTTATCTTTTAATTTATTCATTCCCCCACAAACAGCCTACCAAAAAGAAAAACAATAGTAAAAAACTATAAAGACATTGCATCAGGAATGAAGCAAAATGACCGTTTTGACATTGCAAGAATGGACAGAGTGCTAGCTAAAACATCTCAAGGTAAGAAATATACATTTGTTTTGAGTTCCCAGCTACAGGAAAAAGGTCTTCCAACCCATGAACGGACTGTAAATCCAGCTCTAAAGTTTTTATAGCAGCCTGTAACTCTTCATTTTCGGTATCTCCATGTCTGAGAGCAAAGAAATAAAAAATAGAGATCATGCCATGAACAGTACATGCTCCCAGAGCTTTGTTTTGCAGTGAGGTATTTCTGCACAGAGTGTTAACAGTGATATTGAGCGCAGCTTGTCTGGTTTCATCACATGAGAATCCACTCCTGGTGCTGTAATATTTGTAACCCTTCACTTCCAAAAGGGCCGTCATTCTTGAGGAAATTCCTTTTATTCTATAATCTGAGTACTTATAGTTTATATGGTTCAAATACTCTCTGGACAAATTCATGGAGGAAAAAAATCCATTAAATGATACCTCACGAGTAACTGCTTCATGGACTGCCTGACCTACAAATTACTAAAAGCTAATATATTTTTCTTGGGAATTACTACTGCATGTTTGTCCTCTTATTATATTCTTGTCTAGGTGGTCCTTATGAGGGACCAAACACTGAGCTATTTTTTAGATCCAGTATAGCCGTCCTTATGTTTGACTTTTTTTTTCCTTTCTACAGGCTATATCCTTAAGTCCAACCCGCTTTTCCAAGCTTTGCAGTCTGCCCAAGTGCTCTCTCTTACACTTCTTTTATAAGCTTATTTTGCCAACCCTATCTTCATTTGGCTATTTAATAACTGTCTATCTCTCTGCTCTCTGAATATTTCTCTGATTTCTTTCTCATTTATATACAGTTCCATCCAGGACCCTTTTTCCTTCTCAGATGTGTAATAAAAATATGTATTTGCCTTTACTGGCTGCCGTTCCTAAGAGAAACAAGGGTTCTGCCCTTGGCACCCTGTTGCCTGCGATGCATTCAGATCCAGGGACAGCCCTGCCATCAGGCAGCTGAGCTCCCACCCCAGCTCTGTGCACGAACTTGGCTTTGCACAAAGGCTCACGTTGTTTCAGATTTTAATTCTGTAACGGGGCTTAATTGCTACACACTCTGGATGAGGGACGGTGATACCTGGTATTAACAGGGGAATAACGTCTCTGGAGAATAAATTTAATGACATCAGCAGCAATTCCAGCCTTAGCAATATATATTAAACCTGCCACAGGTAAAAAGCTCACAAATATATGATGGGAAACAGCTGGTTAGCTGCAAAAGTATGAAGTATGGCCTCTTACAGTACTGTCCTCTTGACTTTTCTTGCTAGCGTTAACTGGAAATTTCATCCAATTTGAAGATGCTTTTTTCCCCTGTTTTTATAAAATTATATCTTTAACAAAGCCTGTCTCAAACAGGATGTTCTTAATGGTATCGTAATTATGTTTTCAGTTTCAGCAATGTCAATCTGAAGCAGTTCCACTGACGTCAATGGAATTATTTTGGATTTATCTAGAAGAGTAAAAATGTTAGCAAGGAACTAGAGAAAATATTATCTGTTTTGATTATTGTTACAGCAGGAACCACCACAAGCCAGAGAACTACAGATAATCGCTGTTTGTTTGAAAAGACCGAGGAAAATTATTTGGGGGTGGAAATTGTTACTGTTTTCTATCATCCCTAAAAATAAAGTTCACCGCAAATAAAACAAGCATAGAGAAAAGCAGGAGGCTGCTCAGGGATATAGGAAAATATGGAAGCCCATCCACATCAGAAAAGCAGAAAAGAGTAGAGGTCTTCAGCTTGGCCACACGAAGGGATCTGACAGAGCTGATATACTGAGTGTAGTGAGATATTCGTTATTTCTCATAACTCAAAAAGTAAAGTACTCCCAATTAAATGTTATGGGAGATTTTAAACAAAGAAGGGTGTACTTTTTTTACACAGCACATAACTCAGTTGTGGAATTCCCTAACATAGGATATTTACTGATGGTGGAGACCCAAATTCATAAATGAAGTCTGGAAGGTTAAAACATACTCATGTGGCCTAATAGCTACTAAACACAAGGGCGTCGTGGCAAATGGTGGCTCACTATCCTGATGAACACCAAAGGAAGGATCAAGCTAAATTTACCCAGTTTTGCTAACGTTGCAAATCTTGCTATAGGCAAAAGGAAACACCTGGCCTGCAAAGCCAGGAACTGTCAATTTAGCAGTTTAATCAAAAAATTACTATTGTTACAGATGTAATTACTATAGAAAAAAAAGGGGGAAGGGGAGACAAAAAGAAAGAAAAGAATACTAATACAGAAAAACTCTCAATGATGATATAGCCAAAATTATTACCACACTTCCTACTAACTACCCATTGCATTCAACACCAATCTATCCAGTTCAAGCATAATAACAGAATACAGTGCATTGCCAAGAGCATTGGCCCATTCCATTAAAACTTCGTTTGTGCAAAAATTCTGAAGATAAATTGGAATCTTTAATGCTAAATATATTTTCTTTTGAGTTACAGGACAGTGTTGTGGTGGCAGTCCTGATTACATACTACTACTCACAAATAATTCACTCAGAATTCAACCATTACTTTGAAATCAATGGTTCCCCAATAAAAAAAAAAAATTCTTTATGAAAATGAGCTTTGCAAAAGATCAAACACAATGTTCTTGTAATTTGTCATTGGATGTGGGATCAGGAAGAGCCTGAATCAGGACTGTCCCGTCTTCCCTTGAAGGGAATCAGCCAAATGACACAAAAACTTGAAATCACTAGACTTAGGCTTTAACACAAAAATAATAAACTAGAATAAATAAAGCTTACATTTAAAGAATGCAATCAAGGATGCATTCTTTCTCTATTTGTTACTTTCAGGAGCAGTTAATCTCATCCTAATGTAGAGGTCCAGCAAAAATCAGAAAACAATAACCTAAAAATGTCCATTTCTCTCCATTGGCTAGGAAGACAACTCTCTTTGACTTGAGCTTAGATGCAGATATATTCACTGCTTACTGATGTCTGGAAATAGTTGAAACGAATTCCACCCTTCCAGTCGCAGAACTTTAAGCGGATTCTTGGGTTGAACATACTCTGCACAGTCATCTTCAGATCATCACTAAAATCTCTTTCTTCTACCTAAAAAAGACTGGGCTTAGGTGTTCTTAAGTGTTTGTCACACTGACTTCTTTTGCTGAGGCCCTGCTCTCCTCTTTGTCTGGTTGGCTGACCTTATACTCCTAGACTACTCCAAGTGTAATCTCCCATTCTTAACAAAATTTGCAACATTCAGCATTTATAGAGTAAACAGGAACCTAATTCCCAACTGGGTCAAGCTGGGATCTATCAGTGCATGGTAACATAAGAACACAGTAAAATGGTAACATTTCCATCTTTCCCTTTTGAAGTGATAGCAGCAACTCTGCAGTCTCCCCAGAACCTTTTCCACAGAACTACTAATTGTCAAAAAATGGAAATAGAAACTGTTGGTATCTAGTAGGGATGAGAAGCGACAGGGTAGAGAGGAAGATCAGGAATCTTCATACTGTCAGTATGGAAAGAGTAACTTAGATTTATGATCAAGAGCTCTAATAAAATGGAGCCTGGAATAACTCGAAATAGTTATTCCCTCTCCTATGAAGGCAGGCTGAGAGGGTTGGGGTTGTTCATCCTGGAGAACAGAAGGCTCCGGGGAGACCATATAGCGGCCTTCCAGTGTCTGAAGGGGGCCTACAAGAAAGCTGGAGAGGGACTTTTTACAAGGGCATGTAGTCATAGGACAAGGGGCAATGACTTCAAACTAGAAGAGGGTAGATTTAGATTAGGTATTAGGAAGAAATTCTTTACTGTGAGTGTGGTGAGACACTGGAACAGGCTGCCCAGAGAAGCTGTGGCTGCACCATCCCTGCTAGTGTTCAAGGCCAGGTTGGACGGGGCTTTGAGCAACCTGGTCTAGTAGGAGGTGTCCCTGCCCACAGCAGGGGGCATGGTACAAGATGATCTTGAAGGTCCCTTCCAACCCAAACCATTCTATGCTTATCCAGTCCTGATGTAAAAGGATCCATTTTTCATTTAGCAGTGAGGATAATATCTTATGATTATAAGGAAGATACCCGTTTTTATAAGAAGCCAGAATGATGAAGGAAGAAATCACTTCTCTTACTCATGTTTGCTATGGCTACAAAGCAGAATGTTGGTATCATGTCACTACCAGGCTAGTTCAAGCAGCTCAGACTTCACACCGATTGCAAATCATGCCTAAGATGACAGATAAATATTGGTCAGAACTTTCCACTGAGCTATTTGCTCCCACAGTACAATGTCTACAGTATAGAAACACTTTGAATGTGGGATGCTTGCGCATAGTCTGCGTATGTAATCTAAGGAATGGGGCCACCTATTTAGAAACCTCTGCTGACTAAGCAGATCTTTGCTGCTTGCTAGGTCAGTTCAATCATTTTTCCATGTTCTCTCATTCAACTTTTAAGCATTAGAAAAGCCCACACAAATTCCACCCCCCCTTACATTGCCTATCATTTTTTGGCTTAGCGTTGAGTTTTTGACAAAAACACTGTACCGTGCTTAGGGATACAGCATGCCTATCACATAAAGAACTAATCCTTACCTTTGCATGCTGTCTTCCTGAGATTTTTATTGCCCTGTTATCTCTTAGCTTTAATTTCTGTTGTAAATCTTTCTGCTATTAACCATGTTTTCATCATGTTTATACAGTACCTCAAATGACTGGCCCTCAGTTCTGTTTGTTTGGTCTCTTTGTTATTACAGGAGAGGTAGCAGTATAAAATAATATTCTCCCCTCTCTCCCAAATTAACTACATGATAGAATTTGGGAACACTTACATAAGTGGTAATCAGATTTCTGCTTGTATTTCAGTGACAAATGCTGCAGACCTTAGATGTCTTAATCAAAGTTCTCCTGGGTAACAATCACTAACAATCCAGATGACAGCCAAGAAGCCATCCTAGGTAGTACCTTGGCCCTAGGTTATTTAACAACCAAAAAAATCACCTAGCAAGGAGTTCAGTGTGAATATCCTGAAAGTGCCAGATCAGACCAAACACACTGTTTCAAAGAGGATCCTGTGTCTAGAGTGTCTTTGCCAGTCTGACATCCCTCCAGGCAGCCCTAGCTTCTGCACTTCACTTGTAAAATATTGCCACTATTTTTCTCTAAATAAAATATATTGCAGTACAACCTATTTATTGATTCTGAGAATACCACAGTTCTTTCACACTTTCAATCCTATTTGTCATATTGTGCACTCTTGAGATCAAAGTTTTCTTTTACCAAGCAGACTACGCAAAGAACCGGCATAAAAGTAAATAGCAGTTTTATAAATCAAACCTTAAGTGCCTAAATGCATTCCCATTTCAAGCAGTAATTTAAAGAGATGAAGCAGAAACATCGTCTTTGCATCCATTATAATTCAAACACTGAAACTTGTAAACCTTTTATTATAGCTCATTTTCAAAATGCCTGTGCTTAATCTAAGTATTTCTACTTCTGGTAATTTGTGCTATCAGAGAGGTACAAACAGTGAATGTAACGTTATTCCCTACAAGGTGCTTTACTTCTTGGCTATGTCTATAAAACAGAGAAAAAATACCATTTCTTTTGTAATTACTTCAAATTTAATTTCAGGTATCATATGATATAAATTAGAGAACCCTAAATCTTTCCCAACTTGAGTGCGCATTCACAAGCTGATGTGCACTCATGCACCGCCACAGACACTTGGAGCTGTACCTTCTTCAGCAGGGACTTATCCTTGGGCCACAGTCCCTCCAGAAGTACACCCTTCAGTGTCCCTTCAGTGGCACGGACAACCCCACGGCCACACACGCTTTAGGGTGTCCTGCTCCCACGTGGACTCATCCACCGGTCACAGTCCCTTCTACTGGAGTTCACGCTGGAGTTCCAGCCTGTCCAGAACAGCAGCACAGAAATGGCAGCGGTGCCCTGGCCACCTGCCAGCACAGGCATATCACCTCTGCTGTTACCAAAATGTTCCCAGGCCCAGCAGAGTAAGATGATAAGCAGTACAGCAAGCAGCGAAAGCGAAAACCAACCACTAATGAGCACTAGACTCTAGTACGCAGTAAGGGAAGCAAGCCCCACGGCAAACACAGGAGCCTGTGAATTGCTAAACAGCAATAACAGCTATAAATTCAATCGAGCACATTCCAATAAAATCTGTCATCATCTCAAACCCTTCGAGCCCCATGTGGGGCACCAAAAAGGACTGTCGTGGTTTAACCCCAGAAGATTCACAGGAATTTGTGCCAGCAAATGACTTAAATGAAAAAAATCAAACTAAGAGGAGATGGATGTACAGGTAACCTCAGTAAGAAGTTCCAGATATTTGGAAAAGCTTTCTCATAGTACCAAGAGTTACTGATGGAAAACAGTTTCTGTAATATCAGGTTCTGCCTTCTTGAGTCCTGCAACACATTTTTTCAGTCCAGGATCAAAGTCCGATACTACTATTTTAGCCTCACTGATTTATGAGAATGTGCTTTCTGGCTACATTACAACATCATTACAGCATTGGCCCATGTGTGCCACAGTGAGCAGTGTATCAAAACCTCACACGAGTTTGCAGCTCACAAACTGTTAATTGCCCAAAAGGTGACCCAATCTGCCAAACAAAATGACTGCCTGATTGAACTAACTCCAGTATAAATATTTCATCTCAGTATTAAGATTTGAACAGAAACAGAAGCAGAATCCTCTGGAACCTAAAACATTTACAAAATGAAGACTTACCTTCCTGCATATTGCAGCACTGACCTAGTTTGCATGCATTTTCATAGCAACAATAGTTACCTTTGCTTAAAAGATACCAATCCTAATTATGATCTGGAAACAGTATCTGCTAAAGTGGGTGAAAGCATTTCAAGACCATTCATAGTGAAAGCATGGAGCTATATAACAGACATCATTTACAGATTTTTCAGCTGCTACGTCACAAACAGTATTTCTTGCTTTTAGAATGGGTTGGGGTTGGGTTTTTTACATCAGTGACTGATTTCACTTGCCTTGACTGCTTTTCATTAACAGAGATAAAGAAAGGAAAAGGACTGCAAAGCAAGCTTATTAAATAGAGCTGCGAACAATTTATTAGATGTACCAAAAAAATGATATGAGAATTTGTTATTCTTTTCAAATAGAAGGTCTCCTAAAAAGATGAGATATGTTAGGCACTCATATGTTTCTAAACGTATTACATGGAAAACACACGTACTCTCCAACAAATAATCTGTCTGTTACAGTGTCTCCCTCTTTCTCTGTATACCATGTAATCTCTGTAAACAAGTCTGTAGCATTAGCCTCCTTGTCAGAGGATTTGCTTGGAACTCCATTTCAACAACTGAAGCACTAGAAGAGAATATATGTTTAAGGTCCTAGTATAGGCATGGAATCCCATTTGGAAATGACAAGACGCTGATTCAAGGCAGCAGCGAGAAGATGAATGAGGAAAGAAAGCATTTGCTTTTGTAGATAAGAAAGAGTTGGGTTTCCTCTGCTCTTTAAGTTATCTAACACAGGGGTGAGGCAGTTGGTCTTTAAATGTTGGTGTAGCAATAGAAAGGAAAAGAAATAGAAAGAAAATAGAAATAGAAAGAAATAGAAGAAATAGAAAGAAAATAGCAAGGAAAAATAGAAACTGCAATTCTCAGACAGCTTCAGAAGCAAAACTAAAGGGACAGAAATACACAGAGCAAGTCTACCAGAGCTCTTAGCTGGTCTTAGGCTATTAGAGATGAGTCACTGCAGATAGGGTCAGGAGACCATTTCTGAAGACATGCTGCATGCTTTCTGTGGAAGGGGAGTTCCAGGAGACAAGGTGTGTATTTTTTTTCCCCAAGCTTTTCCACAGATATCACTCCTGAATACATTTGACTCCCATAAGGCTATTTTTAAAGCATACAGTTCATTACTCTATGCTATTTATTCACTTTAAGAAAGAAAGGACCAAGAAATGAATGGCAGAAGGCTTAATTAAACCTATTATGTGCCTGTCATGACAACACCGTGGCAAGAAATCCACACAGACCGCTTCAACTTTTGCTTTAGAAATCCTCATTTTTAACAACAACAAAGAGCTAAGCAGGCGCTTAATTTTAAGCACGTACATCATCCCTACAAAACTTCAAAAAGATCATGCAAATATTTCAAGATTAAATACTTTATTAGACTAGAGCTATGGTTCTTAGTATCCTGCATCATTGAACTTTAAGCTGAACATTTCTAGAAACAACAAAATCATTACCCCTATGGCTAAGATTCAAATAACCTGGGTTTTTTCCAAAGCTGAAATGAAATTAAAAAGTTACAATTTGACTCAAAGCTTCATTTTTTCACCATTTTCAAGTTAAAAAAATACATGTTTTTCAGTTTAAAAAACCTTCTGACAATCTTAACATAAAAAAGGTCTACACTTGCAGAATGGCAAAGTAGATACATGTAAGTGGTTGGAAACTTTATGTGGGAAACTGTGGCCCAGAGGTTCGATCCAAGTCCTACATTGATTAAAGACAGGCCTTTAACCATGAGATCTCGTTTTCTAAGAAAGATCTCACTCATAAATAGTCAACAAGATGGGAAGCAGAGTCTCGACATCCGAACTAGAAGTCACATCCCTTCCTTCCATAAGATAACACGACATCCTCAGTCTTTATTTACCTGAAACTGCTCATGGAGCGTGACACAAATTCGTATTTATCTCAGGTTCACTGAATGGTATTCTTCAATTAATAAACTATTTCTGAATGAAAGGCAACCTGTCCTATATACAATAAACTTTTCCTGGCATGTACGCCTGGTTGGCAGGTGTCTCTTATGCATGCATTTCCCCCAAAACAGCAACTTGGAATTGTGCAGAAAACAATCCAAAAGTTTTACAGTGCAAATCACTACTGTAGCTGTAGCTATTCTTGAGCGACGTCATAACACCTGTGATGGTTTCAGAGCAAAGCCATGGCCACCTTAGGCTGTATTACAGAATGATCAGGGACATTTTTAGAAATGAAAGTACGACTAGTTGCATTCTGATTTCATTTCCCAGTTCAGATTGTCCCTGTCTTTCTTTTACAGTATTTAAAACTGTTTAGCTCTGTAGGGTTTAGAAGGAAATGTGGAACTGTGATGTGCTCAAGCATTTTGTAACGTTGTATATTCTGGAACTAACATGAGAAATCCAGCTTTTTCTTGTCTATAGAGTGTTGTAATTAAATCAACTATTTACCAACTAATTTTTATTAGAAAATTATGCAGTAAAGCCAACGACACGCCCCAGGCTCTCACTTTCCTTCTCATTTTTTTCAGCTGCAGGTCAAATGGCCACCTGCTAACTGTGCTCCCGAAACAGGAACAGAAATCTGAGGTTCAGAGCCCTAGAACAGTCTGTTATACCAGTTGTCAGCTTCTCTAACCAACTGATTTCTTTCAGGATATTTTTCTTGTCTAAAAGATAAAATGTAGCAAAATTTTCTCTGAGCTAAATAGTTTTCTCAGGAATGCAAAAATTCATAAACACAAGATTTCATAAAGACCAGACTTCAAGATTTTAATACTAAGGAATGCCGTGCAGTGCAGAACATTATGTCAAGCAACCACTAGTGCCAATTACCCCGGCTGACATGTTTGAGTAAGTGGCAAATTCATCCCTCTGATGCAACGATATTTGCATGAAAATATGCATTTTCATCTTTAAAAAAAAGTATTTCCAGGCTTATCTCAAAGAATGTTCTGTAACAGGGAGAGTTTTCTCCTGTACTGAGAATTCCTTCTGAAAATCAAGATGTGACTGAATATCGCAGACTGCAGCTGTGTTCACGCCTATTGCTATGGGCACCCTCTCTTTCTGTCTGCTTAGACGTACATCTATACCCAACTCTGAATCAGGTCGCAGAAGACAGCTGGGGTTAATTAGCCTTCATTAGCCTTAATCAGGATGAGGACAGACACAGAATCACATGCCCAAATGGTACCTGACAAATGCCGAAGGAAACAACATTTTTCAGGTCAAATATGTAAATTTCCCTGTCCAGGACACTGTGAAACCAACAGACAGCTGCACCAAGGGTGTGCCGTGAAGGTCCTGTAATGGATTTTGTCAGAATAGTTTTTTCTTCATCCCATCAAACTGGCCAGGCCCCAAAATCAACTACTCGCTTCTGGATCACTGAAATTCACCTGAAGTTCCAATTAGGTTTTCTTGTTGTTTGGTTTGTTGGTTGTTGTTGGTTTTTTACTACTTCCTTGTTTAGACCATTACGAACATTTGTGGTGCCACCTCTGTAAGGTGTCTGCACTCAGCCAACAACCTCCTCTTTCTGTCGTCGCACACCAGCAAGAAGTCAGCTATCTTGCTGAGCATCTTAAATGCCCACTCATCACCAAAGTAGCTCTGCACTTTCACCGGAAAATTAACAGTCAAAAAGTCCACGACACTTAATTTTCAGAAAGCGTTTTGATCTGTGTGGGGAAACTGCTGCATAAGGGGAAAGCATTCTACTTTTATCATTTCAATTACCCATTCAAATCAGGCCAATTATGACTGGACGTTTTTTCCTTCTGATAACCACTACGCTATATGAGAAGCAGCTAGTTGTCGCAGTCGGTTTCTTACTCACCAGAGTAAAAGACAACAGGAAAAAGAGGGTAAGGACTCAGCAGGTTTCCACACTCCTGACCATACATAACTCCAGACTCCCGGGCACCCTCCATAGCAGGCTCCATGCTTTGCCAGGTCCCTGGTTGAAAGGGTGCATGCCAAGCACAGCATCCACAGAAATACAACACTGCAGTTTTCGTACAGAATTTGCTATAGAAGAATTCACATCATAGAGTTTGCAGAACAGAAAAGCCATCAGGGGGTTCACACTTACACCAAGCACAATACAGTGATAAAAAAATCTGGTGTATGGATTTGAAAATGTAAAGCTGTCCAGAAACATAAAGTTCACAGAGTTAAAGGCTTTTCAAACAACCATGTATACAGATCTTTCTGAAATACTTGAATTATGGTCGATTTTCATTATGGTTGTTCACTTCTGGGCCAACACTGAGCTCAAGGCAATGCCAGTATTCATTCACAGGGTGCTGATGCTTCATGTAGGCACTGCTGCTTAATAAAATATGTGTAATCCTGGTAGTGCCAATATAATTTAGGGCTTAACTCCTTACTCTTTACAAAGTATGCATGAAGAAACCAAAACACATGCAGATTTGCTAACAGCCCCGATGAAGCAGATTGTCAATTTGGTCAAACTTGGTTCTTATCTCTCCTGCTGCTGAGTTCAAGTGTTAACTTTGCATTGCCAAGAAGCATGAATTAATGCCACCCTTGCAAGTATTTTGGCAAAACATGTTGCATATTCCTATCTTTTCCTGATTAGAAATACTTTGCTGTTGGCTAGCAGTGTTGCTCTAACTCTGATGTCTAAGAATATAAAAATGACATGTTTATAAAGTGAGGTGTCATTTATTATGTTTGGAATAAGACATTTTGGGGTGGGGAATAAAAACTCATTTACAAGTTGGATCCGTACACAGCAGACATCAAGCTAAGTACAGGCTGGGAATGACTGTTCTGGGTGTAACCTAAATTAATATTCCTCAAACACCTTAAGAGAGGAAGACAGCTGATAAAGTATGCCAACTAGGAGAGATGACAGCCTATAGAAGTGAACTTCCATGGAACAACAATGGGTTAATAGTTGATGAGATGTACAGAAAACTCTAGTGGTCAAAAAACAAATACTGAGTCCACAGTTTTGGATACTGAGTGGAACTGGTACTTCTGTTTCCCAGGATTGCCTTCGTAGGTTTTTCCTGAGAATCGGGCTTCAGATGTGAACCAAAAGAGTTTTTCTTGTACCAGCTGAGGGTTTCTGGTTTTTGTTGATCATCCTTGTGAGTTAACCCTGCCCTGGAGCTGTTGTTTGGTTTCACCTGCACCATCTCCACAAAACCATTTTAACATCTCATGGACAAAATGGATCTTATATTTTGGATCCATGGATTTTGATGATTCTGTTGTGGGACTTTCATCTGTAATACTTTTGTGAATGTCCTAGCAGTTATACATATACCTCACCAACATAAGAACAACTTTCACCAATCAAGGACTTTCCTCTAAGAGGTCAGAATGAACTGCCTGAAAGTCAGGACCACGAGTGTGCTAGTAAGCCTTAACTGAAGCCCTGACCAACCTCACCTGAGACCTCCACCCACATTTCCTCTGCTCATTCATCCAGGAGCTCTCTCTCAACTCTGGCCTGAGCCGCATCACAGCTGTGATGGTTTTCCTGGAGGGACCCCAGACTGACCAAGGTGGTAGCCTTATATCATGTCCCCTGGATTAACACTGGACCTATGCCATAGCCTTGTTTCTGAGCCATCTGCTGCTGTTCCCTCCCAGCTGGGGCCCCTAGGTCAGGCTCATCACTTTGACTTGTCCGAGACTGCTGGTGGACCCTGCCAGTATCACCATTCCGCCCTGCTCAGGTCCTGTGGGACTGTGCCCTGGTTGGTGAGCTCCTGTGGTCACCCTCAGCACCCAGCGCATCCGCGCCATGGGGCAGCCCCATTCGTGCTGCTCCCTGACACTGAATATTGTGTACAAAATTCAGGGGGGAAAAAAAAAAAAACCCTCACCAATCCTATTTTTATGTGGGAATCTATACGGGAAATCATTAATTACACCCTGTGCCAAAAGGAGATGATAACTTCCACTAAATTTTCCCAGAATGTTTCCTTTTCAGCACACAAACCGCTCCCAGCCACCTCCAGGTACGTTGTCAGAAGTTCGCCTCCCATAGAACAACAGCTACCAAACGAGACAAGATCACGCCAAAGCAATCAAGCAAGACTTTCCAACACCTCTGCCTTTATGCAGTAACGAGCCTGTGCCATTTTGCAACACGTCTCAGCTCCTGCTAACTCATCACTTCTACAGGAGTTACGTTCCCATCTCCCACAAGCCTGTGACTTCTCTTTGTTCCATCTGTCTTAACTACTCTTTTCCTGCAGATACACAAGTTGAGCAACATTAATTAGGCTGTTCCAAAATAAATTGCTTCCAGTCTGTTCTAAGCCTGATGCTCACTGGAGTTGTGCAAGAGCTTAAGGACCTACATAATTAATATCTTTGTCATCTTAATATATGTTAGTTTAATAAAAAATATTCTTTCTCACTATAACCTTTGCCTCTATAACCAAACAGAGGCCTTATACTTAGTAACGTATGGATTACCAGTATTTCTAAACTTTACTGGAGTTAGGCTAGCTGCAGATATTACTCCTACTACTATCATAAAGAAAAGCTTTGAGGTTGTTGGGTTTTTTGATCAGCTCAGAAAAATCACAGGAAAAAGATGCACATTGGTCTTCGGGTACCTTAGTGATGAGAACCGCACAGGAAGCAATGCAGAACAAAGGCGAGAGAAAATGCTAGAAGCAGAACGCACACACCTATCTTCACCGAATGCAAACTACGGGGCCTAATTAGGCTGGAATAAAAAAAAATAAAATAAAATCTTTATTCCTCACTTCAGTTTACCACTTGCTTGCTGAGACTTACAGAGCAAATGCGTGTGAAAGGACAATCCTGCCATTAGGGAAGGGAAGCGGGTGTCCCTCCGTACCCAGGTGCCCCTGCGCTCACAGGCCAGTCACTTTCCCTCTCCGGCTCAGATGCATCCCTTGACACGGAAACATCACTGTGCTGCAGCGAACGTAAATGTGGTAATACGTGTTAAATATTCTGCTGTGGCTTTGATGATGATCCTACAATTATCCACATTGAAAGTATTTTTCTCTAACTTATTAGAAGCCAATTTGTAGCAGCACATAGTTTTGCTTCCTTTGATAAATAATTTTCAAGTTGTTTTCACGCTTACGAACATATTAATAAATTCCCTTTGAAAAATAAATCTCTAACATCAACTTTGTGTTAGAAGTACACACAAAAAATTTGAAAGAATTGAACACAGTTGTTACCTTTTACTTTTCCCTATCACCTTTGTAGTTGGCTAACAATTTTCTAAGTACACAGGGAAATTTCAGAACGCCTCTACAGCATTAACTCTGGTGAGCTGACATGAAATACAAGCAGAGACTGCGTGTGACAACCGGCACCATTTCAACCCACTGTGGAGTCAGCAGTTCCAGTATCATCTCACAAAGATGTGCACAGCGAGCCGCTGTCCTGGTTTGAGTGACACAGGACTGATTTCTCTTCTAATGCTTGGGAAAATGGGACTTTTAGAAGACTCTAGTGTCTGAATTTGTGAAAATATTTACTTTATAGCCAGGTATGGTATGTGGGTTTCAAGGTCTCAGTGGTTTCGAGCTCGCCAGGTGCGGGGACAAGGAGGAGTGAGACTCGGGCACTTGACCCAGGCTGACCAACAGGATTATATCATACCATGAACATAACATTCAAAACAAATCAGAAAGTTTGCTGAGGAGTTTCTTCTCTTCCATGATGGCTGTGATCCTGAGAACTCCTTGCCCTGGTGCCGGACCCCTGAGCCCTTCCCTTTCTCCCAAAGCCGCAGCGCTCACAGTGTCCAACATTTGCTGTCCACTGCAGGGAGTGCACGGCTTGCTGCTGACAGAATTGGCTGAGTGTAATCCTTGTGTATTTTATATTGGTATTGGGATCAATATTGGTTCTTTAGAGTTATTAATGTTAATTATTTAGTCTTATTCTATTAAATCTGTTTGGATTTCAACCCTTGGATTTCTTTGGTTTTTCCCAATTCCCCTTCCTGGGCAGGGAGGGGTCATCGGGCAATAGAATAATTGTCTAAACAACAATAAATTGTGGCTTTCTCGAACCGTAACAGCTGCAAATGGAGAACATCGATAACTGGTTATGATGCAGATCAATCCTCACTGCTGAGGCTCTGGTGGGAGATAATAAAATGGCTTTCAGGAAAGGGACCGGCCCACACGAATACCGGTGACGGCCGCTTGCCGGCGGCACCCCCGGTGCCCGACCCCCGTCCCGTGGGTGTTCGCAGGCCCCCCGGAGCCCCACTCGCCTGTCACCTCTCCCCGCGTTCCGGTCCCTCCTTACCGATACCACAACACTTTGTCGCCCGGCCCGACGTGAAACCGGCGGGGGAAGGGGTGGGGGGGGGGGACACCCCGGCAGACGGGACCCCGACGGCGGAGAGGAATGGCGGGGACCCCGGCAGGAGGGAGAGCCGGAGGGAGGGGACCTCGGCGGGAGAGAGGGGAGGGACCCGGGGAGGGACACTGAGGGGAGGAACAGCGAGGACCCCGGCGGGAGGGAGAAGGGGGACCCCACTGGGAAGGAGGGGACCCCGGGGGGCGATGGGGGGACCCTGGGGGGAAGGAGAGAGGGGACCCCAGCGGAGGGGACCCCGGCAAGAAAGAAGGAGGAAGAGGACCCCGGCGGGACGGAGAGGGGGGACCCCGGCGGAGGACAGGGAGGGAGGGAGGGGAACCTCGGTGGGGCAGAGGGGAGGGAGACGGGGGGTCCGACGGGGACCCTGCGGGCAGGAAGAGAGGGGACCCCGGCGGATGGGACCCCAGCAGGGGAGAGGGAAGGAAGGGACCCCGGCGGGAGGGAAAGACGGAGGCAGGGGACCCCAGCGGGACGGCGGCGTCGCCGGCGGGAGGGAAGGGACCCCGGCAGGGGAGAGGGGAGAGGGGAGAGGGGAGAGGGGAGAGGGGAGGGACCCGGGAGGGGACCCTGGCGGGGGAGAGGGAGGGGACGCCGGCGGACAGCCCCCGCGGAGGCGGCAGCCCCGGGCGGGGCGGGGGGTGGCGGCCGCCCCTGGCGCAGGGCCCCGCCCCGCCCCGTCAGGCAGCGCCCGGCGTGCGGCGGCGGCGGCAGCTGCGAGCACGGTGGCTCTCTCGGCGGCCATGCGGCTCCTCACCGGCCCTCGCTGCGCGCTGTGGGCGGCAGCGCTGATGCTGCTCCTCCTCGTCCCCGGCTCCCGTGAGTAGCGGCGGCGGCGGGGGGACGGCCGGGCGGAGCGGTCTCGGCGCTGCTGCTCCTCTCCGCCGGCACGGCCTCCCTGAGGCGTGAGGAGACGTCCCGCTCCCTAGAGCCTGCGGGTGTCCCGGGGCGCAGAGCAGAGACCCGGCCGTTGTCGGGGTCCGGTGGGGTGGGTCGTGGAGGAGCCGGGGAGCCCCGGCCGGGGCTGTGCTGGACGGAGGCGGGTTCCTTGCCCGGCTCCGTGAGGCGGCAGCTGTGGAGAGCGGCTCTTCGCAGCCTTGGGGTCACCGCGGCCCTGATGGCAGTGCCCTGTCGCGTTCCTGTCCGGCCCTTGCAGTAAAGTCCCTCTTTAATGCCGGTTCTGGTGAATACACAGCCCCCTGTTCCCCGGTGCTTTGGCTCCGGCGGTAGAAGGGCAGATCTGGGGGGTAGTCGTCGAAGTGTGCCCAAATACAGCGAGAGGTACAAAAGTCTGAGGTGCCGGAGTTGCCTTTTCAGGAGACTGAAATGTACAGTGCCCTGCCATTTCCCAAAGTGAAGAAACCGAAAGACAGGTAGCAAAATTAACCTGCCATAAATAATATGGAGGAATATCACTCAGTCCAGCAGTGTTAATATGCTGATGTTTAATCTGGTGAAGCTGTAATATAAACTGATACCAAAAAAAGTAAAATGAGTAACGTAAACAGCTTTATAATTGCCCTTCCAAAAACAGCAAGCCTTTTTTGAAGAAGTTTACCGGTAACCTATTTACTGCTTTGCTGAGATCCTGTGGCCTCCATTTTACAGCGACAGGCTGTCGTTTCATTTGATACAAGATTGGCCAGTTCTGCCTTTTTACGATGCTGTTTCCTGAGTTAAACCATATTCTGGTTTAACTCAGCGTACAGCCATGCTGTCTCCTGGGGCAGGGGTGAGCTCATCGAACTTTTGACAGTCAAATGTCGTCCTTCCTCTCTATGGGAATTTGTTGTCCAGACCCCATTTATAATGTGTTGAGAGAAGTTGTGCCCTTTTAAGGCTCAATCTAGCATGTCTATTGAAGTATCTTTTTTTTTCTGCCGACTTACTCAGAAACTACCAGAAACTACTGCTGAGATTTGTGTTGGTTTCAGCAAAAGTTTGTGATTCACTAGCGAATGCTACAGGAGAAAGTGTGAAACCCACCAAATACTATGATTTGCAAAAAGTGAAAGTGGCAGTAGATTTGTCCTCACTCCAGTTATTTTTGGGCATATTATTTCAAGATAATGCTGTTCTTTGCTGGAAAGTTTATGTGTCAGTCAAGTCAGTGGAAGAAACGTCACCAAAATGTTATGGTTTAGGAAAAATCCTTCCCACTATTATGTAAAATCCGGCTGGCTTCCTGATAATCTGAGCGAGTAAGGAGAATCCATGCTCCCTGGCAGGAAGCTGCCCCCCCTTACCCTTCCTGGTCTGTTCAGAAAAGATAGCTAGCAACGTCTGCCAAGAGCTTACCTGTATACAAAACTACTTGCAGTACAAAAAATCATCATCAGCGGCAGCCTCCAGACTTGAAGACAGGCATGGCGTTTTCTTTTTAGTGTACCTCCTTACTTCTCGTAGGTTCTTGGGCGACATCAAAAGGTGGTGTAGTTTTTCAGTCTCAAATTGATCAGAATCAGTTACTTGGGTCCATGTTGTTTCCTTAAGCATCTGTGCAATGGTGTTTATGCTTTCCGTTGCAAGACTGTGAGGTACTTTCACAATATTAAGGCATGAGGACCTGTCCAAAAAGTTGCTGAAATAATCCTGCCTGGCCTCTGTCTCAGGATGACCTACCTTCTTGGTAGGTCAAGAACGCCACTTCAAAAATAGATACGAAAAGCCCTTGTTGAGTCAAAGGCAAAAAAAATATAAAGTTTCCAGATAGCAGGGATCTGAATTTAGAGGTTGCCAAAAATTGCCTGGCAGACATTACAAGATCTGGGGTCAGGGAGTTGGTTTTGTTTTAATATCCAGAATTTGAGTTTCATCCATTTCAGCTGAGAAGAATGAGTGTCCCGATGGTGATCCTGTCTAGGGGATGCTTATACTCATGTTGCTGCTCAAACATCTCTGCTTTAACCATTGCAGCCCCTTGGCTGTTACTCATTTGGATTGCTGAGAGGTTACTGTGCAAGTCAGAGATCTTTCTGATGGACTGTGCATAGTCAGTGCCTCTGTACTTCTTGTTTTTTAAACTAACAAAAGTGGAATGGCTTGGATATAACACTCTCCTACTTACCCGCTATGCATTAAACTTGAAAAGAGAAGATGCCCAGGCAGAATTTTATATATGACTGTTGAAATGTCCCCAAAATGAATGTGTAAAATTGTGCTTAGTGAAAATGTGAGTTTATATACCAACATCTTTCTGCAGCATGAGGTTTAGTTAGACTAGACGTAAAGCCTGTGAGTCCTTAGAAATGTGTTTGTGTTAAATATGAATGCAGGAGTGGGCACCTGTGAATGCAGGAGTAGGACCTTTGTCACATGCAGGGAACTGAATGAGGAGTGCCACTCATCAGTGTATGGTTCTTCTACCAGGCTTCATCTACAGAGAATAGTAATTTGGTATAAGCTTGAGCTGGAGACTGCAGATTCCTATTGTTAAATGTTCATGGGTGTTATCCACTGTGGTGATTTTTGCAGGATCTGGCAAAATCAAGTCCATTTAAAATCTTGTCCTGTTCATTTTCAGCAAATGTTGGAGCTATCCCTGTCACTTACCCTGTGTCTGTCTATGTGTTCGGCACAAGCACGGATCTTCAGCTCCTGTGCCTGAATACCACTCCTGGAAGCCAAATCCCAGCTATAAAGCTGGAAGAACTGGCCTGATTTTGCTGTTTTGAAAGCTTGCTTAGCCTCCAACTCATGACTTCTTACGCACTAGAGCACCAAAACCACAAGAGCGTACCAAGCTGTGCTGTGGCGCTTCACAGGAAGCACGCTTGCCTTCAGATACACCCTGGCCAGCCACAGGCAGTTGTGTTTTCAGCTGCATCTGTGCCTGACCTTAAACAGAGGAAAACAGAGTTGTCTGACAAAAATGTTGATACCCTTTCCCTGTCCTTTTGCAGTGTGTAGTGCTTCGGTGCGTTGTTTTAAGTTGTGTGTTTCCTTGGTTTGGTTCTGTTTTGTCATGAAAAATGACCATGGGACCATGGAGATCCTTCTTTTTTTTCCTGTTTTTTTTTGTTTGTTTTGGGGTTTTTTTTGTTTTTTTTTCTTTTCCCCCTTTCCTTCCCATGCTCACGCCTGCACGTGTACACCTGGGTCAGTGCAGACTTCTGACCCTTGCGCTTCTGCTTCCTGGAGAAGGCCAGACGCCCTCACTGTTTGGCTTTGGGCCAATTGCCCTGTGCAGTCTCTGCTCTCGAATGAGAGTCCCCAGTTGTCAGAGCCATCGCTGCGTAAAAGGGTGTGTTGCTTTTCACTTTGCCTTCACCCAGGACAGCCTTCCTGCCTCCCTGGCTGAAGTCTCCTGCTGTCCCTGCAGTGATACACACGGCTTCAAATCCAACATCACAGTCTGAGGACAGAAAACTGTTTGTAAATAGTGTCATTTTAAGATTTTCTTTTTCTCACCTGTCCTGTTCGCTGCCATGTGTTCCAATGGGGCATATGCTCATGCAGTACCCCATATTAAGATGTATTTGTATTCTGGAGCAGCTGCTTGTGATGCAAATTAAGAAACTTGCCAATGTTTGGATGTTCTTTTGAGGAAGGAAAAAAAAAAAGGTTGTATCTTTTAAGTTGGGTAAGGTCCTTGACATCTTTCAAGGTGCGTAGTCCAAGCTGATTTGAACTAGGACTAATATAGTCCTGTTTGCCCTTCTACCTCTGGTTCCTGTCCCCCTCTTTCATCTAATCCTACAGGGAGCCCGTTCTGCTGGTTGAGGCAGCAAAAAACATTGTGTGCTGTTGGGGAGGAGGATAATGTCAATTTTCTGTTCAATCAGATCATTGTTAAACGCGGCGGGACTAGCTCTGTTGTAAATGACTTTCTGCAGGATTGGGTCCTTCCTGGGGAAGCTTATTTTAGCTGTGTCCCATCCTCTTTTGTTTGTTTGTTTTCCCTAAGCTCCCTAATTAAACGGTCTAACATATCTTGCAATATCAATCTCGATACTGCAGGGTTAAGATACAATGGGTGGTTTGTCATTTGTATTTGCAGACTTTACCATTCTGAGATCTTCACTAAGGTTTTGTAACTACTAAGAAAGTGCCCTGTTTCTGTGGTACTTAGTGCAGGCTATTTTCTTGCCTTTAGCAGAATATTGTTATAAGTGATCAAAAACTAAACTCTGCTTGGCAAAGGCAGAATTCACAACTGATCCTCTTGCACACATGTTCATGCCAGACTTTTCCTTCTGTGTGGTTTGTCTTTACATTTTACTACTTATTTGTAGACCAGGCCTGAGCACAGACTAATCAGGCCTCAATTAGTCATTAGAGTATGATGATATTTCACCAGAGGTGTGATCCTTCTCTTTCCTGCTCCCCACCTGCCAAATACTCAGTGGATGCATTAGTGGGACATGCTCTTAGTCCCAAACTAAGCAATGCAACTTCTTAGTGGATCTTACTGTCTTACCGTGCTGTCCCTATAGGGGCACAGCACGTGCTCATCTGCCTGCAAAGGCCTTGCAGACTTTATAGGAAAAGATTCATGTGAGAAGCTCCTTTCCTTCTGCTGTAGGTGATGCAGATCATGTGTTATTACTGAAGGAAGGTGCCTGATTTTCTGCCTCTTATTTCTTTTGGTCTCCTTTCATCTTAAGGAAAAAGAGAACTTGGGATGGTGATGATGGGGAAGATAAAACCGAGGATGGGATGGAGTTCCAGTTCATTTGATGGTTGGGTAGTGCAAATGTTTTCGTTTTTAATGTGCTAAAAGCAGGCTGTTGTGGTACCATGCTTTCGTATCGTCATTATACCTAACTCCTATCCATGGTAGTTCAGTCATTTATCTGCCCAAAGCAAGTGTCAGATGCTATACTAACTTTGTTTGGGGTTTTTTTTGTTTGCTTCTTAGTAATAAGGCACCTAAAACTGTCTTATTGTTCTTGTTTTTTATGTACGAAATGAAGAGACAGCCAACTCCAGCAGTGCTACACCCTTTGCTGCGATTCCAGATGATAAATTGCAAGGTAGTACTCTTGGCATTTCTGTTGCTGTTCCTCAGTAGCATCAAGAAAAGCAATATGTATTACTGTATGCCTTAGGCTGTCCTGTAACAGTTTGCCCTTTATTTTATTTTGTTGAATTGTGAAGCACTGTAGGGCAGGAGGGAGGTACTCTCATTGTCACATCTATTCCAGAACAACTAAAGATATTTAAGAGGAACTGATGAACAGCAGAATGCAACTCAATCCTCATATCCTTAGGTACCCCAGAGCAAAAGAGAGAGGAGAAATAACATGGGAAAATTTTATGTATAGAATAGAAATACCTGCCAACATCATTTTACCGTTACAAAGAGAACCACCAGCTCAAGAAGTCTGCAAGGCTGGACTTCAGTGCTCTTGAGAAAAAGGCAAGGCACTTTTTCATTTGTTTTTTAACGTCAGAATGGATTCTGGGTCCACTGTGCTTGAGCTCATTGCTAAAGTACATGTTTATTTCACAGTGTAATTTCATTTTGACTGTGTTAAGCTGTACCCCTTTAAGCATGTGCCATGTGAAAGGCATATTCCTTGAGTCATTTTTGCCCTGTACTACTTCACTCATCTCATTTGCTGTTGGACAACAAGTGGGATGTATAGCCAATACTCTGCTTATTGACTCACTCTATCTTGTGTTAATTGCATCACTGACTCACACCCAAATTCCAGGCAGTGTATGTGGCTTTTTTTCACCTGTATGAGCATGCAGTCCACATCCAGATGTGTTCCCAGGGTTGCAAAAGTAAGCACTCAGAACTTGGGGGAAACCCAAAGCTGCGTTCTGGTTACAGTATTGGGCCAGTGTGGGAAAGGTTTAGCCCCAGGCATATCCATGGCTTACGCTGGTATAAAAGTCAACATATCCAAGAAAGAATGTGTTTGTAGTTGTACAATCCTAGACTGTTTCTCAAAGGCAATTAAATCAGCTTAATATCCCAGGTATGTCAGCGTAAGGGTTATGTGTGCAGTACTCAATTGTGGGGCTAATTGGCTATGATTATACCAAAGAAAAGCCAGAGTCATTCCCTCTGTAATATTTTTTTTCCTCCTTTTTGGTAGGTGGCATGAAGGTGTAAATCTGTTGCATTTGTTCTTAAACCTGAGCTTGCTCATAACATGCATGTGATTGCAAAGGGGGTTGACAAAACTGTTTTAAACTAGACTTTTCAAGTTGTAAGAACAGCAAATCTGTTCAAAGGAAATAGGCCTGCTTCTTGGTTCTGGTAGCTGTGTTGCTATTCTTGTCATCTTTGAGGTTGTGCACTTGGTTTTCCAGCCATGCTGAGAAGCCGCTGGGCTGCTGCGAGGCACATAGCACTAGCAATGTGGGAGGATGCTGTAAAAGATCAATTACTTCAGGGAAAAGAATAATCACGGAATGGGCGTAGACAACGGTGCAGAATGAAGGGAGGGAAGTATGGGCAGTGAAACTTCCAGGAATGGGAGTTATCGAACAGCCCAGTAGATCTTTGCCAGGAGGAAGAGACAGTTAACCTGTAGAAACTTTGAAGAGGGATACAGCAATGAGGACAGAAGTGAGAGTGGGAGGGCACCTGAAAACCTAGAAATAACATGAGTAGGAAGGGGTAAAAAAGGAGAACTGGAAAAGTAGAAGTTAAAAGAAGGCGGGAAGGACAAACCATTAAGACTGAAACATGGTTTATATTTTAAGTCTCTGGAAACAGGTGTGTTCTTAGGATATCTTTTTGTGTAGAGAGAGCGTAAGCCCATGGAAAGATGTTTCACAGGGTATCACTCTGTCTGTACTTGACACGACTACAGTATGTTCCTAGCATGATCCCAGTTTGTAACAGAGATGCAGCAAAATGAAAGAACATATTGAGGGTCAGGAAATGGAACTGAAATAGAGGAATAAAAACTAGAAAAAAAGACAAACCACAGTGCTTAAGTCGGCCAAGAAAGTCAGTGACAGTATGGCTGATAACAGCAAGCAGAATAGAGCACGACATAGAAGTCAAAGAGAGCAAAAAGAGAAGATGTAAAGAATTCAGATGCAGACCATTTGGGCACTATGTTCTTGCTGCACTGAGCTCTGGAAGCATTTTGCAGAGGGATAAAACCATCAGCTTTGGGATGGAATACTCTCTGCTGTATTCCCACTTGTAGCCTGCAAACATAGATACCTTGAGGAGAGTATTGTGTTGTGGGTACTTGAATTATAGTATGGTAAAATGAGAATGAATAATATTTCTCTTCTTGTTTCCTTTTTTCCTTGAAGGCAATAGCAGTTCATCCGCTCTTCCTGTTCTATCATCCACGCAATCTACAGCAACATCTGCAGTAGGTACGTATCTGTTCATTTGTCCATTACTAAGGACCTAGAAGCTATCTCCAGACCTACCCCAGATCATACCAAAATCTAAAGAAATATCCATCAAAAGCAGGTTTTTGAGAGAGGCATTATCATTTTAGGGCTGAGAAGCAATGTGTAAAACAACTCTGAAATGAAGCTGTGCTGTCTTTCAAGTTTAGGTAGCGTCCTTCGTCAGTAGAAGCAATGACATTTGCAGTGCCATTGAAAACCAGGAATCAAAATAAAACTTCAAGGAAGAATTGAAAGAACTTGGTCTTTTTAATGTTCGTTCTTTGTCTCTGAGCAAACTTCTTCAATTTTCATGGAGTAAAGATGAATAGGTTGTTGTGCAAACAGTCCGTTTAATGTTATTTCACAGTGAATAGGTTCAGGGTATAATGAAGTCCTGGCGGCTTGAGTTTCAAGACTAAGACTCCGTTTCCTTTTAGGTAAGACTCATGGCACCTTATACCATAGAAAAAAGTCCTTACAGAGCTCATAGCACAAAACAGTGGAGTTCAAGCGAGACATGAGTGGCAGATCTGGGACAGTCTGTCGTGGGTACCTTTGCATTGTTCTAGCACTGTTGTCTTTCCTTCACAACTTGTCAAAAGAACATAGGTAAGAATGATTTCCCAAGGCAGCAGTTTTGCAGCCGTGATGCTCCAACATATGTAACGTGTTTACAAAACACACCTTCGTAGAAAGAAGAAATAGGTGTATTAGATCAACTAATAGAGTTTGAAAGCAGGTATTTAACCTGGGACAAACATGTCATCCACTTGGATTTTCAGTGTTCCAGCTGTTGGCTATGTCAATGTGAGATTATTAAAAAAGGAAATTTAAAAAAATTATTTTCTGGAAGAACTTCACCACATCAGTAAAGACTGGATAAGAATTAATGTCATGCAGTTGTTCAGTCTGTAATGCACAGATAAAAAAGGTTGTATGTAAGAGAAGAAAAGCTAGTTACATGCATGAACTGCGTCCCCCTTGTGCTAAGATCCGTGTAAAAGCAGGACATTGTGCCTACCCTGAGATAGTTTGTGTATTTGTGGAGTTTCACGCTGATCATAAGATCCCAACTATGTCATTCCACTTCCAGCACAGCTCTCACTTTGTGTCTCTGTAGTCTCCAGGTAACCTCTGAGCTACCACACTCAGAAGTTGCTTGTTATTCGTTTAATAGTAAACTACTTGCCAAGAAAAAAAAATAAATCTCTGCAAAGACCTTTTGATAGCAAGGAAGTGGTGCAGTTTCTCATTCCATTGCCTGCAGTGTACCAGTTTAAGCATGTCTAACTTGGAAAGCGGAGCGATTTTTGTAATCCCCTTGTTGCCTTAGGGCCTTCCCCATGTGTAAAGCCATTGTTAACCACAGGTGTTTCACCCACCCTTCGCTCCAGCATTTCCGCCCTCCACTCCAGCCCTGACTATGGGTTTCTTGCAGAGGTCTGAGCTTTACTGTGTCTGGATAATAACAGTAAAAAGAGGCCTGAGCCCTTTACTGTTAGGCACAGTGCAGACCTAACGGGCAGCTGTGCCTTGCTTGACGTGGTTTATGATTCACATCCTTCTCTTTTTTTTTTCTTTCTTTTTTTTGGTTAGAAACTTCATAGATTTTAAGACAATGTTTTTTTTAAGACAAAGATTTTAAGACAAAGATACCCTTTTGAGTATCTGTCTCAACTTCTTCAGAATAAAGACTACTGGATATCGGTACTTAATTTTGCTTAAAGTTTCTGCCTTTTTTTTTTTTTTTTGACGCTTTTCATCACAGAAGCAAGTGTTTCATGCAATTATTTTCCATGCAAAGGAAGCTACTTATTTATTTTAGGAAGAGCATTCAATAGTCTTTTTTTTTTTTATGTTAGCACAGTGCTTATGGAATTTGAGTTGTTGTGTTTGTTTGTTGTGTTGAATTAGAACACTAAGGGAGTATTGCATGCTGCTAAGAATTATTATCTTTATGCTATATATATATAGTTTGATTGATGGATATAGCATAGCTATTTAATGTTTTAACACAGGTAGCATACAAAGTAAAATACTTGTCTCTCTTAAAAATAAAGCATCATAAGCCTGAACTTTATTGCTGGCATACATCTTTTTTAAATAGTAAAAATTAACTCAGGCAGTCTGGGTTTGTTTAGTGGGATGTTCAATGAAGCCCAGCTGGTCTTTTGGGGGAAAAGTAATTAGGGAAATAAAAGATAAAAGGACAGATGTTGCTAGCAAATGTTCTTTCATCTTAACTCTGTTGGTAAAATAGTATGAGTAAGATTTTTCAAAGACACAGAAGAACAGATTGGTGCCCAGTTCATGTCAGCTTCCCAAATTCTCCAGCTGCCTCAGATAGCCTCCCACTGATGTTTTGAAATGACTGGTGCTAAATACATTGTGAAAGATAAGTCTGTAGGAGATTAACCAGATTTTACTCTTAATATAAATGTTACATTGCCAAGTGCTGTAATCTTGATAAAGTAAGAAAAAAGCATCGCTAGTAGGAAAGAGAGGGGAAAAAAGTAATGTGCAAATTTGCTGAAATTCCTCATGATAGCTGCTCAGATATTTTTTTGTTCTGACTCAAGTTTTCTGTAGGGCAATTTAACGTCCATGGAATAAGTACCATCTTTGTGTAACTTCGTTTAATAATGTTACGCATGGAACCATTAGCCATTATATTGCTCATAAACACAAGCCAGTTTGACTCTCAGAAATGATGGCTAAAAACAAACCAAAAAACCACCACAGCCCAGAAAACTGACTGGTTGACACGTGCGTTCAGATTTGTCTTTCTTTCCTTTGGGTATCTTTTATATTAGGAATGCAGTTACCAGGTGTGGTTTCATGTCATATAACTGTACGTGATTTCCATATAGACATTTCCATGCTTATTTCCTACAATGAGGAACCATTTGATGTTTATAGATCATTGTGCCTTTGGGGAGTTTACCTGTCAGTATTAAAATGTGCCCTGAATTTTATCTGATGTATTTTACACATGCTTCATAGAGGAACTGAATTTCCTTATTGTAACAAGGTAAGTACATAAATACAGTATTCCAACTGTTCCATCACAATGAATGCTCATTTCAAAGTGTTTCCTAGGGTTATGGCACAATACAATTATAACATTAAAGAACAGGAAAATAAATAACATCTACTATGAGGACTGTATTGGGCTGTTTCAGTAGTTTTAATGTTAAATGTCTCAGAAAAGTGTTGTGTAGGCCAGTTGCTTTCTGAATGCTTACATTGTCATAGTCTTTGGGTTTTTTTAAGTTTTTGATGTTCACATCTGTACTGGAAGCAGTGATACTTAAGTCTTAGCAAAGACACTGTTCTGTGTGTAGCTACTCGTAGCAACTACACTTATAGGAAGATTATTCTATAGAAGCATTTTTAGATGCTGTATAAAAAAGTAGAAATTGAATATCAAGTTTACTGGGGAATTGAGATGAAACTACCTAATCTTCAGTCGTTCTAGTTTTAGACAATTTCAGGAAAACATGGGTTTAATTAGACATTTGAATGTCCATAATGAAAAGCTTTTGTGGTGTTTAAAAGGAACCCAGCTTGTGTGAGGTATATGGAAATAGTACAGAAGCATTAATAATACAGAAGCTATTTGCCTCATATTGTCTGCTTAGAGAAATGTTAGTTGCATAACAGGCTCATGTTTCTTGTTAGTTCCTCCTTAGAAAAACAAATAATTATTCTTAAGATCATTCTAGCTGCCTGCATTCTACTAAGGGTCTAAGGATTTTGCTATAAATATCAATCTCTATTATTCTTCAGTTTTGCTTCATGGTATTTTTATTCTGAATAGTTTGTTACAGCTTTCTGAGGAAGGAAGGGGAAGTGTTAAGTAAAAGCAGGGTAAAAGTTAAAGACATTAGGTGTCAATTAAACTTGTGAAACAGCATTCCATTCTTTGTTTTAACCCTGGCAAGACAGCTTGCTACTAAATGAATGATAGAAGCCAGCAGGTTTACTTCAGTTGAACATTTATCACGTGTGGAAAACCTTTTGAACCTCAAGTTTAACACACGTATAGAATTCTCTCTGGTAAGTTTAATATACATGCAGACTTAGTAAAGCCAGTGTTTCATTCAAAAACAAATTAAATTATGACTAAAATTGGGGGGGGGGGGAACATTTTCATGCAAAATCCATTCTTATCAGAAAAGATTAATTATCTGAAAAGTTGGGTGCTTCAAATGGAAAGTTACCATTGATCCAGAACTTTATCACATTTTAAAATACTGTAAGTTATACTTGATTCTATGGAATTGGATAGTGTGATCCAAAAAAAATTGACCCTTCTGAAAGTTATCAGATGTTATCCAGATTTTCTTTACAGCCTTTCCTTTAAACCATCCCTGACCTTGAGCCTCAGAAATCGGAAGCTAGGTCTTTCCAAAGGAAAGGCGTAAGGGAGGAGTCTGTGCAAACCTGGATATCCATGCAGTAGCATTTTCGTTGTTGCCCTGCTGTTCTATTTGGGCATGATAAATGCTGTCTTGTTCCATGAGTATACAGTTTATTACATTTTCATGTATTTTTGGCGTGTGATATCACAAATGAAAATTTCTCAGGTTCGTCCACGAGTACTACTCATCTGACCAGTACCAGTCAGCCCACCAACACCACTTTGTCTGTCACGTCAACGACTCAGCCCACCACAACCAGCCACACTACGAGATCCACCACAGCTTCATCAGTCACATCATCACAACTCAATACTACAGCAGTGACCACTTCCAAGATTTCTTTCACTTCTGTAACAGGTGAGTTGACATTTCAAGAAGCTCACAAAGGCTTGTATGCATGTTGGCATGTGTTGTACAATTGTAGAATTGTTAGGTTTTCAGTAATATAACAAAGAAAGAAGGTATTTTCATGCTGAAAAATGAGAGTTAGGTGGGGTTTTATTATTAAGTTGGCTACAATAATGTTGCTCTGAGCACTCTGCTTCCTTAAATAAGGCTTCACTTAACCTGAGAGACCTGATGTATTTAGGGGGAAAAAAAAAAGTGAGCGGTCTGAACCAGCAGCCACCAGCAAGGAGATTAGCAATGTTAGGAGAAAGCCTGGCTTTTGAATACAACTTGTGTATTTGTTCAGCTCTCCTTTCTACAGCTTCTTGAACTCATCGCTAATACTTCCTTTTTCCCAGCTTGACCTGTGGCTCAAAATGTGTCTATTGGCTTGGGAGGAGGACTGAGTTCTGTTAGCTACATTTGTAGCAACGTAATGAATTTTATCCCTAATGGTGGATAAAGCATGACTGTGAATGAGTCGCGCTTTATGTAAAAGTTGTCGAATACAGTTTGATGGTACCCTTTAATGCAAAAACAGTAAGTGTAGAATTCAGTATTTCCTTGCAGTTCACTGCTAGTTCACACCACTTCATGCTTATGCTTCTAAACAGGTCGGGGTTGCTCACGTGTCAGTGAAGCATTACAGGGTAGGTGAAGCTGTCATCAGCAGAACTTTTAGTTGGCCATGTAACACTCCCTGTGGCAAGCACAAATACAGATGGGCCCAGGCTGGGTATTCTGGTGGGAGGATGTAGCAGATAAAGCCAGTTTTCACATGGGAGCTGCTGTGGCTTGTCTGAGGTCACGTTATCTATGTCAGTATTTGTGTTGGGCTGCAGAGCTGGTCTCACTTGGAGATCAAGTACGATTCCATGAGAGGTACTCTCCATTCCAAGATGGAGGGTGCAATTCCATGAGACAAAATAAAGCAATCCAATGGCTCATCACCACCGAAAGTATTTTACTCCCACCACGTAACTATGCTGACTGACTTGGTGGTTGTTGGACCCCTCTGCAGGCTGACTCAATATGCTCATCTGATTTAAAGCAACTTCCTTCTGTGCTTGGGTTAATTTCAGGACAGCTTAGTGAGTTAAATTGGCTTATGGAGGGTACAAAAAACACTAGAACTGGCCTAAGAAGGGCAGGAGCTGCTTGTGTGAAAGGAGAGGAGAGCAGCGGGGAAAAAAGGCAGGGGAAAGAGAGGGAGGTGGAGGGGAGAAGGGGCAGTTAGTCTTGCAGAGACAGCAAGCAGTTGGGTCAGCTGCTCCTGCATCACCAGAATCTGGCACTTAGAAATGGAGCTCTGTGTTTCACTGTGCTCGGCTGGTATCTTGCCAGTTGATCAATGTTGAATTTGTGCAATTGGGTCATTAGATGATATGTCAATGGGGAGGGCAGGATATAGAGGACTCCTCAAAACGCAGTTTTTCAAGCTCTGTAAAAAGTGTCTTTTGTTTTCTTCTTGTCAGCCACATCAAAATCTGAGGCTGTCGTAGCCAAAACCTCCAGATTTGATGTGGGCAGTTTCGTAGGTGGCATTGTGCTGACACTTGGAGTCCTAGTTATTCTCTACATCGGATGCAAAACCTATCACTCCAGAAGAGGCATTCAGTACAGAACCATGTAAGTTCCCAAGGAAACTTCCCTTGTCAATTTAATTCTTTCTTGAGGGGAACAAGGACAAATAAAACAAGGAGAATGAACTCTCATACATACATTTGCTTAATGTACATTATATTAATATTATTTAAGAGATTTAACTGTGATATTTTGTCTTTCACCACTTCTGCTGTTCCTCATCATTATTATGCCTATATTCTGTGTGGGTTTTTTCTCTGATCTATTATATAAAATAATATTGGGTTTTTTAAAGGATCCTTCTCCTTTAGCTGTTCTATGAATAGCTAATGTTTCCTTGAAAACATTTCCTTGAAATGATTGCTGCAATTTGCAAGACTGCTGCTTCGTTTTGACACTTTCTCCTAGGCTCTGTTTGTCTATTGACTCTTTGGTGTTTTCCTCCCCCTTGCCATTAATTTTTTTGTAGTAGCTCTATTTTCTATTACCTATATGGTGTCTTGTGGGAACTCTGTTACCATCTCTCTTTTGTGTCACCTTTTATGTACCTTCAAGCCTAGTTTGGGCAGGCAGTTTTAAAGCCAGACATCTAATATTCCACATTCTTAAGCCACCACAGTTGAAGTGATTCATTTGTTTATTGTCACAGAAAACATTCAAAGGCAATATGGCCATTATTCACATTTTTAAAAGCTTCTTGTCAGCTCAGATTTTTTTTCCTCACCTTGCAATATAGGCAGGCCAACTTGTCGATCTCTGATATTTAGTTTTCTGTGTTATCTTGTCTCAACTCCAGAAGCCCATCTATAAAATTGTATGCACTGAACTTGCTTTTTCACAAGTCCTTGAAATTAGTAGAATTCGTTTAACCAAATACAAGCATCTGCACCTAAAGTAGTCATTTCATATCAGTCGTATTACCCAAAAGTAGGGTAAATCTGTCTGATAAATCAGCCTATCCACGCGTTTTTGTATTCACTTACTGTGAGGGCAGCTAAGAGCCTTAGATACAGAAGTCCGTGCTGTGGATATTGAAGGGTATAGGCTGGATCGATCCCACCGAAAGTCACTTGTTTACTCGGTGTACACCAGTGACTTTCAGCATTCTTTGTGCTGCAGGCTGCTGGTATTTCCCCTGTGGAGTGTAGGTGCTGTACAGCGAATACAAGCCTATTGAGAATAAGCTTGCTTTTCTTAGTTGTCTTTTCAAGACGCTGTAGAAGTTGTCTGTGGGCTTCAGCCTGTAGACTACAAGTTGAAAAACACTGATTTAAACAGATTCTCTGCCACCAACTGCTTCCAGGCAGCTGGTCTCTCTGCTCTGTGATATCAGATTGCGGAACAGGAGGTAGTAGGTCCAGTCTTGTCTTGGGTATGATTCTTTGTGGAGCTGCTTTTTTCCTCTCCTTTCTGAGAGCACTGAACCAGTCAGATATCTGTGACTTTTGACTTCATCTTCTATATCACCCCTTTTGTAGTGAATAGTTCAGTGAAAATTGTACCACCTCATTTGCCGTTTATCCTCAGCTTTACTCAGTTTTCTTTGAGGCTTGCAGACTTCCCTCCCTGTCCCACATTTAGTTTAAGAACTGGGAATTCTTAAAACTAGGTTGCTTTTCTTTTTCCCATTCAGTATTTTCCATGTCAGTTGAGAAGCTTAAGTGAGGTGATGTCATTAGACTTGTTGGGATGCTAGTGTTCAGGCCTCGTGTTTTCTCCCCATCTTTACTCCTGTTTGCTAGTAGTGGAATTCAACCAGTTCCTGCTGTGCATGTTTACCCACGGTAGCATTTGAACGGATATTGTAGAATTCAGATCAACAGTATCTTTAAAACAAAGGAAACCTGTCACTGAGCTTGTGAACTGGCTTTCATTAGCTGTTACTACTGGATATAGGTAAGATAGAATGGATAAAAATGGCTGAGCACCAGCTGACCTGAAAAATACGTACTTGAATTAAATGTGAAAGCCAAAACGTTAATAAGGCTAGTGAGGCTGGAGGAGTGTTGACTCCACCAGTAGATTGTGTTAACTTCAGGCTTGGTTCAGAGAGGACTGTCACTTCCCTTCGCAACAAGATGGCCTCTGTTCACAAAATTACCTTCTGAGCAGCAGCTGGATGGCTGTTCTTCATGTTGACTGTTTCTTGTACCGCACAACGTTAATTACTGTGTTTCTATTACAGCGATGAACACGATGCCATCATTTAAGGAGACTTCAGGGAAGACAGTGTTGGAAACCTATCCTATCGCAGCTTTTGTAACTTACTTCTGAAAGAGTTCCTTTCATCGAGATGATCACAGTCTCTAAACCTGTTGTGGGTGTGATCCTGCAAAATGTTGAGAAGCTCTATAAACATCCTGATTTTTTTTCATTGGCTTTCGTAAGAAGAAGAAGTCGTCGGCACTTTGCAGACACTCTTTTCTTTTTCCAGTATTTGTAACCAAATTTAAAGAAACACACATACTGAGTCATTTTAGGGTACACACACAAGTCTCTGAAATACCTAATTACTGGCACAGTGAATCGCATCATTGGAATGCTAAGTTCAATTATTTCTTACATATTGCATAAATCCAGTGTGTTCCATAATGGATACAGTAGGTTAAATAGGATAGCTTTGAGACCAAGCATTGGTTTTTGCAAGTGAAGTGGGTTTTTTTCCTAATATTTTGTATTAAATTGTATTTATTTTGAAGTTTGATGTGAACTTTAGTTTAGAAATTTTGGATTTTGAACAATTCAGTTTTTTTTTTTTTATTAGGCTATAAAGGGACATGGCTTGCTAACTGCGTAGAAGGTGATAATGAGTACTTTAAACTTCAGTCATTAGCTCACCAGTGACCTGCAGAGACTTCCCTTAACAGGCTGTACAATGAGAGCCGCCGCGGGAAGCACGGACAGACTGGAGATACCCATCCACAACCTTTTTCTCTAAATGGGTCCTTGTAAGAAAACAGACTCTGCGATCTGTAGCTTCCTTTTTCTAGCATGTCCTAATGAAGCATGTGCAATTGAAGGTAAAATAAAAATGGAAAGAAGTAATTGTGCCATCATAAACATGATAAAATATGAAAATTGCTTCTAAAAATTGGCTTTTAAGTTGAATGTAGCAATCGCTTCACTCTTGGGTTTTATTGTTATGAAGTTGTATGCGGTGTTTTAGCAGCATTTGATAAGCATTGAAACTTACACAGAGAAGTGGAAAATACGTAAGACAGCATTTTAGAAGAATATCATCTGCATTTTTACGACGATTTTCAGAACTTGTTACTGCTGCACGCATGTACTGGGTCAAAAGCCCACTGAAGGCAATGGGGCACCTCTCAGAAGGCCTTTAGATGAAGTCCCAAATACACCGGGTGTGCTGTGCGAGATGGCTGGTGCTGCTTGCGTATCACATCTGCAGGTCCTCTGAGGTAACCCTGCTGTCTTCAGCAGGTGGGCTCCATGTTGACATGGGTGTAAGGAAAATGAGAGCAAGGATGAAGAAACGCAGGCCTGCATCTCCTTGTTCAGCCCCGCTCAGGCTCCACTTGTAGACCTCTCCCTGGTGAAGAAGGTTGGTGTGGTGGGACTTGACCACTCTGGTTACTGCTGGCACTAGTCCCTCACGCAGGGTACGGGGCGAGGTGGTGACAGCTGAGGGGGGTCACAAGAGGAACTGCATACAGGCCTGTCAGGGGGCAGCTCTGGCACGGGTTAAATTTTTTTGTTGAGCAACATTAAAGTGGCCGTATGGATGTCTCTTCCCTTTCTCACATGGAGTAGTAATCCCATGGAGTTGTGTCTGAGGCACAGCAGGCTGCAGCAAGCCATGGCTAATGAGTAATCTTAGTAGCACCGGCCGCACACCTGAAATGTGGGTAGTGGGGCTGTTTTGGTTTTCACTGAGATTGAGGTACAGGGGGAAGAGTGATTTGAAGTAACTTTTGTGATTTTTCTTAATTGCATTGTTTGGTGGAAAACTTCTGGTTTTGACTTGAAGAGTTTGGAAACAGCTCTTCCATAGAACTGCAGTTCGTTACTTTGTAGAAATTAAGACAATTAAGTGCAACTCAGTTACTGGGATTGTAACACCTCTGTTGTACAGATGAATGAATAAAATGAAATCTTTGGAGTTACTATATCAATTTCAGTTGGATTTTTATTTTACTAGATGGTTTCTTAATTCCCTCAATCCTTTCCACGGTCATAACCATTGGATAAGAAGTGTTCACTAAGTATACTTTGCCGTGCTGGAATACCAGACCTAGTGCATTTTTGCCCAGCTCAATCATTTGTAATGTATTTTGTAATCTCATTGCTACCATAAAGCAAAATTACGTGCTTAAGATTTCAGATGGGTCAGTGCCAATATCCAGCCTGCCCTCCTTTCAGGTGTTCAGATACTGGAGAAAGTGAGGTGCAATTGGTAAATCTTACCTTTAACTTTACATTTGCTTACCAACAGTAAGGGAAACCCCAGCTTTAAGTTACACACGTACGAAGTGGGATGAACAGGACAGTTTTTCAGTGTATCGTATCAGCACTTAGTGTGTATTTAGGCCTCAGTCCTGGAGGTCATCCTGCAACACTTAGAACAAGCAGCGGAGCTGAAGGTAGCTACGCTCTACGCATGGAGAGGGGTCGGCTGTATTAAATAACGGAAATAGTAATTTAGCATTTAAAAATTTTGATTGTGCAAAGTAAAGATTGGCACTTTGTACGGGAAGAGCATTTGCAAGGGTTTGCCACAGGAGTTTACCAGATTTTAGACTAAGAGGAGGTATGAAGCTGAAGTATGAGCAAAAAACAGAAAAAGGTCTTTTGTTTCATAGACTGAAGTCTAGCGCTATCCCAGGCAGCTGGGGAGTAGAATATAGAATAGCTTGGAAGGGACCTACAATGATCATCTACTGCCTGACCAACTCAGGGCTGACCAGGTCAAAGCATGTTATTAAGGACATTGTCCAAATGCCCCTTAACCACCAACAGCCTTGGGGTATCAACCACCTCTCTAGGGAGCCTGTTGACCACCCTTGGTAAAGAATATTGCCTAAATATAATTCCCTCCTCATGGAAGTCTCTTCCCACTCACTTCTGTTGTGATTAGTTATTCTAAATTCAATCATAGTGGCCTACCAGTATCTTAAGGGGGCCTACAAGAAAGCTGGTGAGGGACTTTTTAGGATGTCGGGTAATGGTAGGACTAGAGGGAATGGATTAAAACTAGAGATGGGATGATTCAGACTGGACGTTAGGAAGAAGTTCTTCACCATGAGGGTGGTGAGACATTGGAACAGGTTGCCCAGGGAGGTGGTGGAAGCCCCATCCCTGGATGTTTTTAAGGCCAGGCTGGATGGGGCTCTGAGCAACCTGATCTAGTGGGAGGTGTCCCTGCCCATGGCAGGGGGGTTGGAACTAGATGCTCTTTAAGGTCCCTTCCAACCCTAACAAGTTTATGATCTGTTTATATTCATTATTTTATGCAATAATTTTTTAGCATAACTAGCTCTTCCCTTTCGCTAGGTATACTTCTGCTACAGTCAGTCTTTCAGCGGGTCCTTAACTGAGTTGTTTGTTTATTAGTAGCGTGAGGATGACCCTACTGTTTGCGTTTCATCCTTTCCCGAGGGCTGCGCCTCTGTTCTCTCCCCAGCGCTGGTGGCCGGGCAGAGCTCGTAGCTGTGTCTTGGCGAGGAACCCCTCTGGTGGCACAGCGCAGAGCTGCAGCTACACCGGCATGTTTTAAGCCCATCGCCGGCATTCACGCAACCCCCACACTCATTTTTAATCCTTAAAATTCGTGTGGTTTTTGCGCTTAAAATTTATTTCATTTAATACTACAGGCTTGAGAAGGCTTAATCTTTCATTTACTACTAAGCGCAATATAATTATGCTGGGATCTTCTGCAGGGAGCCAGGGTGTAAAACACTGACACGATGAAAGCAACTGGAACTTCAGGGAACCAGGACTTCCCCGGTCACGTCCGGTATGTGAAGGCTATCAGAGAGTAAGCTGTAACTGCTTTTAATGTTAGCCACAACACTCTTCCCCCCGTCTTTGATGAATTATTGCACCCTCACTGATACCACTTCTTGTGGTTTGGATTCAAACCCCCCCCGCCCCAGAGCAAGAGGAGACAACGGCACTTGGTGTCCCCGAACTGGGATGCTGCTGTAGGGCAGACGTGGAGCAACCTGAGCCCACATCCCAGCGCTGCACCGGTCTGCCTTCCTCCCGCACGGCTTCCCTTTTTATGCAGGTCTCCTTTAGCCTGTGTCCTAGTACCAAGTCGTTGCCCTTCCAGCATCGTTGTTTTGATGGGGCCCTACATCAACAGCTTCAAAGCAGTCCTGAAATGCTGCAGTGCTATATTTGGGTTTTTTTTATTTAAAAAACACTATTAAAGCAAGATCATGTTACTGTGCTAATATGCAGTAACTTAAACATCATCCCTTTGTAAATGTACTTTCATACCTTTCCTTTTTGTTCAGAGACTGTTAAAGCTCTTACATGCTCATGCCACTCTGGTTTTGCCCTGAAGACATATGTCGCATTCCTAACATGCTTTATCGAAAAAAAAATATAAGGAACAAAACGACAATATTGCCAAAAGCAAAGTCGAATGGCATCAGAGACTAAAAATTGCCTAGATAACTCAAGAGGTTAAGAATTTAGCTGTCATATGGAAGCAGATAGAATGAGAATGGACCTGTGCAGAATGTAAACACATTCTCTGGACAACACTGGAGGAGTCCCGATGGGTGTATGACTTAAAAAACAGGAAAGTTAAATGAATTTAGGAATCTGCATTTGACAGTTCTCACAAACAGCATAGACGCAGGGACTGTCAGTTCCCGGTGTTGATCCTGCAGTGTCTGAGATTTATCTGCATCAGAATTTAGTGTTTGCCTCGCCATAAAAACATGACTTTGAAGACTGGATCAATGATTAATTTTATCCTTCAGTGTCAGCTCATCCCTGTACTTCCAAACCTCCAAGTCAGGAACTCTGAAGAGTGAAGGAATAAAAGGGACTCCAAGTTCTGGAGGCTTTTAAATGTCCTTTTAGAATCCCAAAAGGAAATATATTCTCACTTTGATACTCAAGATCTTGTCTATTGTTTGTTCTGACTTCTGCAGTTTGGAAGCCAAGGTGGGGCACCTGACCAGCACTGAGGTGATGGGTGCTTTTAAAGTGTTAGAAAAAAAACTGTGTAACTCAGTTTCCTTGACAGGGCTCAGAAACAAAAGCAACAAGTGCCTGTACAAATGGGGCGCTTTCCCCTTTTAATTGTTGCGTATATGACTTAATCTTTTCTAAAGACTTTATTTTTCCCTTAGAATCAAAGCTGTCTTCCATTGGGCAAATCACAACCTACCTAACATCCTATACTCCGTAAGTACTGAGTAGTTCACTTCTCTATCCATCTGACAAAAGAATAGAGCATCAGTAAGTCAAACTATACAGATCCAAAAGAAGGAGATCTTTGTTCTGACCACGTCAACATGTGAGCTTAAAGAGCTCTGGCAAGTTCTCCAGCTTTTCCCTAAAAAAAAATTGACCAGCAAAAGCCACTGCTAGGACATTGCTTATTGTGCAATTTCCTGCTATGTTCCAGTATATTTTGATCTCTTCAAAGAGAAAAAAAATAACTCAAATATTTTGAAAATAGCACAGCAGGATCTGCTGTTTGGAGTTCCGCTCTTCCTCGCGCAGGATGTGTGCAACATCCCAGGCTCTTAGGCTTGAAGGGTCCTATGCCAGCAGCCATCAGTGAGGAAGCTGGGCTGGAGCATCGGTAACTGTTGTGATCACACGCCCAATTAAAAACAGAAACAAAGGACTGGTGATTTAGTATTATCTCAGGAAGTTTTAATCCCTGCACTAGCGACCTCTGGAGCAAGAGTGACAACCATTCCACGTTAAGTAGTTCAACAGGACAGAGAATACCTTTTTGTGTCCAGAATACGCCTCTCGCCTGAATTCACATACCTGCGGCGGGTCACTGTAGGAATAACTAACAGCAACACTGAATTTGCAAGCTCAGTCCATCTGCACCATTAAACATGATACCGCATCCCCAGCCTCACTACACTACACGTGCCCCAATGCAGAACTAAAGGCAGCTGAATCCACTGTTTACAATTCCACACACTTCTCTTCTTCTGACGTTTAATGAGGAATGTAGCAAAGAACCAAGTTCTGAGAGCACTATGGGAGTTACTAAACAACCACTAATGCCTCAGTCACAAAAAGCAATATAAAGACTTTTCTTTTATATCATGCTAGTGGAGTTCCTAGATACTTCATATATGGCTGTTCATTTTGGCGTATAAGAGCAGTGCTCCGGGGCAGTCTGGTCACCTGTGGATACCAGGACTGCATGCTGTCTTCAATTTGAAGAGCGCTGGGCTTCCTGGTCAATGCTCAAACGCAAACAGAAGATAAAGCATTCAGTTAAAAAACAAGAACACACAAAAAAACCCATGCATGAAACTGCTGAATAATTACAGTGAAGCTTCACAAAACATGCAGCTGCTACTTGGGAAGCCACTGTTATCTTGCAGTATCTCAAACCAGTATCAGAAACTGCAGCTGCTCCAGGCAAGATCCTTTGCAGATATGGTACGCTTCATTCAAGTAAAGAAACTGCTTGTTTCTAGAAGCTGGGAATATTGCCTTCTGTTTTCAACTTACAGCAGGTCTGAGCCCTGAACTCCAACAATACCAAAGTTCCCACCCTCTACCGCCGCTAAGCCACGCAAACGCACTCCACCAGCTCAAGACAAGCAATGGACCTGGGATGCTGACGGCTGAGAACTTGAGCTGCTTCATCAGCAGAGCTGCACAGGAAGCTGGGGGCAGGGGGGGTTGTTTAGTGCTGTTTATAACCCCGTCAAAGCTCTGGAAAATGCTTTCAAAAAAAGGAAGTGGACACAGAACAAAGCGCAAACGTGGTCAGCTGGTTCACAACTAACCAAAGTCACTTGACCCTCTCCAAACAAATCACTACGCAGACAGCCTTCTCCGTGGTTTAACATTTTGCTAGGGTTCTGTTTGCAATGTGCTACAGGCAACTAGTTTTATTACAGCTTTCTTGGAACGGTACTGAGGAGAGTGGAACCGCTCACGTGTACAGATCAGGGCCACCACAATCATTCTAGTGGGGAGCAGTGGAAAGCCATAACCTAGAGTAGCCTTCCTGCCAAAACTAGGTCAAAGACTTCTACCCAGTAGTTTGTAGATCAAGTTCTTCCACTTCTCAGAAAGCGGCTCAGGTGCCTGGGTGCAGGCAGCCCGTGCTGTTTGAAGTTGCCCAGGACATTCAAAACACTCACCAACCAGGGCAGACAGGTATGTTGCAGGTCCTGAGACACCCTCAGGCACCACAAATGACACCGAACACCTGAATCACTCAGTTTTTAAAGCCCTATATATCCTGTCATCTGATCTATACGTAGTAACTGCAATGTCTGAAAAACTCTAAGCCCATGTGATCCATTGCTTAAAAAAATCTGCCTGCTACCATGTTTTTCCCTGTCCTCTTCCCTGTTCAGAAACAGGGCTTACATACCAACAATTCCACACTCTTCAGGTGAGCCTGCCCTCTCCAGCTCCCCCTGCAGACTTATCTTAATCTGTAGAAAGTATGTTTGGTTCTAATAGGACTAATGTCTGGGTCTGAACATCAAATTTCAAGTCATGCGCTTTATTCCTTAACAAGCTCTCATAATCTTTGACAACTTTAAGTTGCTACACAAGACAGAAAAGCCTTCAGAAACATTTTAAAACCAGAAAAGCAAAAGTATGTTAAATCGAAGCTGTTTAAAACTACATGCTAGGTTTGAAACATTCACACTTTTAACATCAAAATTAAACGGAAGATGCGTACATGCGATAAAGTTGGACAAAAGTCTGCATTTAAAAGAATTACAGCAAGCCAACCTACAGTTAGACTAAAGAATCCTACGTACCGCAAGCAATGTTTACCAAAGCATTGAAACAATTATGGTGCCAGCTTATGCACAGCTTTAAACAGTGTTCCAGGAATTAGGGAAGAATGGATGAAACCAAACATCAGCGATCCTGAACTCGCACTAAAAATGTTTAAAGACAAACCATTACAGATTCTTACACCCCTCCCCTAACCCCCCAAGACAGCAAAGCAAGACTTCTTCAAAAGTAGCATCTCCAGTATTATTTTGAAAGGGGCTCCAGCCCAGGAGGGCTTGGAGATACAGGGCAAAGACAAACAGGTGGTAACTAGGATGTATTTGTATCTTCCTTTGCACAACTGTTCTCACTGAATTTAGTGATGATTACTACTGATAGAAGCATCCTGAATCTGCTAACAAGTCAGTCTCAATCATATAATTAACACATAAAAGTACACGTTCTGGCCCTTTTTAGATAGCCAAAACTGTGATTCAATGCTGCAATTATACTAGAAACGTAACATACTGTAACTCCACGCGCAGTCTAAATTCCAAGCTCAGTGGACAGATTTCCCAAGATGGCAGGTGATTATAGCAGGAGTCCCAGCGGTTGCTTTCACAGACACACCCAGAGAAGAACTTTTATTAAATTACAACTCAGATGTACAACAGGAAAGATTATACAGGTGCCAAACATACAGCAGCCCTAAGTATGAACGGACATTTATTTGCTGGTGACATTTCCCGCACTCAATACAAGCCTTGCTCTAAACACCAGGCAACCATTACGCAGGGCTAGTCACGAGAACGATTCACAAGTTACATAGCCCACACAAGTTCTTTTTAATGTATAAACTTTACTACTTTTATACATACAGGGTGCTCTCTTTTTAGAGGAGCTAACACGTGTATAGCTAAAGCCACACATGAAGTGATGAAAGCCAGTTACACGCACACAACGCCCAAGCGCTGGCATCCTGAAACTTCAAGAAATGGTATTTTCACCTTGCACTCCAGAGCGTAAGACACCGAAGCACTGCTAAAAACATCTTCTTGCTGACAGATGTGCCGATTCAGAGATCAGCACTTGGGCATAAAATAAGATGGAAGACAACTGACTTAACCATTAGAGCCAGACAAACTGACACTACCACTGCAGGATCTGGTGCCATTATCCTGGCAGCATTCTTCCCCTATTTGCCATGAAATCCTTGCAAAATCCTTACGAACTCTCTAGGTACCTACTATGCAAGTCACAAAACTGAAAAGGGTAAAGTAAGTGTCAACCAGTAAGGAAACAGAAGTCCCTGGACTACCAGCTTACAAAACAAGACCCAAGACTTCAGAGGGGGGTGGAAGATCCTACTATTTAATTGCACAATCACTATAAAGTTCCAAACACTGGAAAGCAGCTTTTACATTTTAATCCCTAGCATAAAGGCTATATTGCTGTAGAGCTACCCTCTGCCTCATCTCCAAGGTCATGAGGATCACTCCTGCCCATGATTTCTATCCTTTTTAAAAATTATGACAGAACGATGTACCAGATGCTGTGTGGAGTTTTTTGGGGGTTTTTTTGTTTGTTTGTAAATAAGGATAAAAATCTGACCCCCCTACTTTACCAGAGGCAATCACAAAGCATCAGAGCAGCTCACTTCCCTGTTCAAAAGTGAATGAAAGACACACAGAATTAAATTTTATTGTACTTTTGTGGGCAAACAAACAACGCCAAACGTTTGTCAGGAAAAAGACAGCATTCTAGGCACTGCAGTTTACAGAGAAAATCCAACAACAGGAACAGAGTAAACAAGCACTCATTTGAGAATTAGAAATATTTTAATTCAGTCTTCATATAAACTATGTTTAATACACATTACACAAGTATCTAGACACGACCAAAACTTAAAAAAGAGTCCTGCTCAACAGTTCGCCTCTTTTCTCAAGTCCACAAGAAATCCAAAACAGAACCAAAACAGTAGCTGAAGTTAATTAATATTAATTATTAATAAACAGCAATCAATGTATTTTCTCACATCCACATGGAGGCAACTCATGAGAAGAGTTATGCCAGGCTCCATTTTAGGAACTCAACCAGAAAGTTGTTTTTATTGCAAATGACACAGAGGCATACTAGTGAAACAGCTTTCCTTACTCGGAACAGAGAGCTACAAAAACCTCACCTTAGTATTGAGCTAGTTTTATGAACAGAAAGAGTCTTTAGCAAGGAAGACCTACTAGATTCATAACGATGGTACAGTTTGCTATTACACAACTGTGTTAGATAGTTGGTTAATCATCTGTACCACAATTTTCCACTCTTAAGACACTGCTGGCTTAAACTTCAGGAGTTGGAGGATGACAGGAACAAAGACATTGTGCAAGTTTCCCTCCTTATGAAAGAAATGTGCGAACCGTACCCTTTATTGTCCCCCTGCAAATAGGGCATTTTCTAAGGGACGGTGCACATTCTTTGCATACCACTAAGTGGCCACATGGAATAAAAACAATAGAGACTTCTTTGTCCATGCAAACTTTACATGTTCTTTCCTCTTGTAGCCTTCTTAATTGTTCTTCCATAGGTAAACCTGGAAAAAACATATTTAACTTTAAGAAGCCTGAATATACGTGCATTCTAATTAGAACACAGCTATGTTCCATCCATTTCGCCCTTTATTTCCCTATCTTCATTCACTAAATATAGATGGCAGTGAGAATAGTACATTTCCCAGAGGTCAGAAAGCGGCATGCAAGGAACTAGCCTGTACTTCCCAGTTCTGTGAGACAACAAACAGCTCAAGGATTGGAGGCCAACTGTAGTTCTTGAGACCAACCAATGTTTACATTTTAGCAAACGCTGTACTTTTCTTGCTTGGATATTAGGAGCACAGTCAGATCGGTGGAAGTGAGCTAAATTCAGGCTTGTATACTTTTCTGAAGTCTATTAACACATTAAACCACAGGACTAAACAAGAGCAAACGCAGTCCCATGTCTGACAAGCTTTTATGTACCCAGCTGTTAGTCAAGATAGATCTTAAGACACCTATAACCCCCTCTGGAAAAGCAGATAATGATACCTGCTGTGAAATGCTAACCTACTATGCACTGTCTGCTCTTTATCAAATGCCTGAGTGAGAGCTTGTACCAGGATCAAGTCCAGCATGTGCCTGAACTGTCAAGCTCCAGAAAGCTCCCCCTCCTACGGCGCAAAAGCACATGTAAGGCACAGGATACAGTTTACAGCAGATAGATTTGCTTGCAAGTCTGAGCACGTACTTAACTTTTTTTGATAAAACCACTTTACCAAAGCAGAATTAGGGAGAACGTAAAGCAAGCATAAAACCTCTTTCTTAAGCGAAGTAATTTTCTTCTCCCCCGCCTCCCCCCGGCAATGTTAGCTATTTCTCCCACAGTAACGTTTAAAATAAAAAGTAGAGTTTAAGGTACCTGAAACATCTTCTGTGGGAACATACTTCATGTTCTTCTCCACTAAAATAACAGAAAAAAAAATCCTAATCATTTGACTAATCTATATTCAAACAGCATCTGATTATTTTTTTATCTATAGGTTGCTACGACAGCACTGGTTAGACTTTTATAAACTTACATCCTTAGGGAAAAAAAAAAAATAAATAGACATACCAAATAAATCTTTGTACAGCACAGGGTCACAATCTCGTAGACAGTTTCTGAATATGCTGGCTGCTTCATTTCCTTTCACTAAAACTGTATCTATCAGTTCCCTTGCTTGCAGTGGTGTCTGAGTCTTTTGCTTAATAACATCATGCTCAAGTTCCGTTATCACTTTAGCTGATAATAAACTCCCAAGGATTGGAAGTACACATGTTAGACGTTGGAATAAAGCCATTCTATTCTTCCGGATTAAGGACAAATCATCTGGAATGCAGAGGGGATTAGACGTTTGTTACGAATACACTACTCCAAGCTCCATTTCTGCCTACATTCTTTAAACTCTACTTGAAATGTTCACTTACTACACATCATTAATAAAGACCTCAGTAAGTTTTAGTGGTGTTTACATAAAGAACAGACTGAAGAAAACCACATACAAGCAGCTTCTGAGCTGAAGCCTTTTCACCAATAAAAACTCCTGCCCCCATCTCCAGGTTAAGCTATCTGAGGGGATCTTGTCTAACTTCACACTAGCAAGACTTACGTTCTCTGCAGAACTGCAAAGAAAAAACAACACCTCTGCATAACACCAATGCTAACTCACCGACAACCAACAGGTTAATTTTAGTCAGTGGCAGTCAAAATCATGTCTTAGATAGGATCAAGCTTTTCTAAGAGGTGTCCAACAGAATTATGTGCAAGAAAACCAGAAGTACAGCACAAACAGTCTCAAAAGTTTGGTGGGTGGTTGTTTGGTTGGTTGTTTTTTGTTTTTTTTTTTAAATAGTCTATCACAAACAACAACAACAAAATCACTTCCATTAAGGTTTAATGGCTGAATCCATCTATGTTTTTTTGATAGAACACACCAGTAGAAAAGCAGTCTTAATTTAATTTATAATTGAGAATTTTCATTACTGCTTCACAGACTCAAAAATAGTAGGATTTTTTTAGGCTTTGCTATATGGTATTAAAACAATAGGAAATGTTGAAGACATCAAATAAACACTGTTAAATAGCTGACCCACATGGCTGAGTCAGACACAGAAAAGCAGACCTTTGGCCATCTTACAGAATCTAATTTTAAAGTTTATGGCCTCTTCTAGGAGGTGGATATGGTGGCTCACCGATTCAAGTAGTTTAAAGAACAGGCAAGCTTGGAAAAAAAATTAGTAGAGTGTGCCAAGTAAAGTCTTTTGGTTCCATTTATTTTATTAACAGCAATATAAAGCCACAGAAATTTAAAAAATATGGCTTTGCTCCTGTGGAGAGAATCAGGTGATACCGAACCCTTGGAACCATCCTCCCGAAAGGGAATGAAAGAGTTCCCAGACTGCTAGTTCCATACAGATACCCTGACAATGCTTTTACAGAAACTGATCATAATAACAATTAAACTAAATCGCTTAGTGAATAAAAACAACTATAAAAACCATACATAATACAAACCACTTCTGCTTTCACTTTTGTTCATGCCTTATGCTTACCTGATGCAGCTTCTTCGAATTGTCTCTCTTTCTCTTCTTCCCTCTTCTCATCTTCAGCATTGAGCAGATCACACACGAGATCATTAACAGTCTTGTAGTTTTCTCCAGAGGCCAAGATTTTACTTTGCACTGTTTGCTTTATTAGCCTTCTACTGAATCCCATCTCCAAGGCAGCTTTAACAACAGGCGTGTTCATCATGATTGCATCTTCTGAATGACTCTCTCCAGGTTCAAAATGAATAACTAATCAAAGAGGAAAATCACTATCACTATGTATAATATAGAGAATAAAATACCTATACAACCCAGAAGTCAGAGACACCAACATTACCTACGCATATGCAAATATATATGAATACCTAGCACTAAAAAGTTTCAATGGCTAAATAGACATTTTTTCTTAAGTGGTTAGTTTTAAAAATGGAAGCCAGTTACTTAATTGGATTGAATCCATGATAAACTTCAATCCATGACAGGCCTTCACGAAAATCTAGGATAATCCAGAGAAACCACAGAGAATTCCATTGTGTCTTAGCAGCTTTTTTTAATATTTAATCATTTCTAACTTCGGCCTTGAAAAATGTTGAGGCGGGGGGGGTGGGGCAGGGAAGGAAGGAGATCAACATTCAGAGTTTATAGTACAAACAATTGTTCTATTCCAGCTCTTGATCAGTATTTTCCATTCAACTTACTAAGCACCAGACACGTGGGATTCTGACTCATTGTCCTCAACCAGCAGGGACTATGATAGCATAACCCACTCACCCTCTGGGAGGGGTTTATTTCCACTATAACTACAGTCCAGCTCAGAAAGACTTCACTTTATCAGCTTGTCCTACCCTCTCCTTGACCACTGCTGCTCAACGCAAGAGCATTTACATGCCTAAAAATGAAGTTGCTAACTGCATAGTCATGACGCCCTCTAGCAACTGTTCCACAAAGTTCAATACCATAGGTCAATTTAAGAAATGCCAAATTGACTTGTTTTGTTTAACTCAACCACGAAACTAAAAACCACAAATACAGCAGATGCCAAGAGCTGCTAGTATGAAAATAAGGAAAATGAAAGACAAGATCTCTTAAAGATGCCTCCTTTAAGTCTGTCCATATAACGTTGAAGCTACCTAACTTTTAGCATTACTTAGAAAATCCTTATAACATTGTTGTTTCCAACAAAATCTAAGAATTCTTAAGCAACTTAGTTTTGGATAGCTAATCATTAAGTTGGCAAAATGCTGAGGAAGTTTAAAAACATGCTCTAATATACATACTTGGGGGATCAATGTTTTCATCTACAGGCGTATCAGAGGTTGACAAGAGCTGTGGAACACAACAGAACTACATTAGTATCAAAGTATTGCATTTCCCCCTACATACCTTTAACACATTCTTCCCTCATCATCCACGCTAAGCTTTTTACCTGAATGGTATCTGTTAGGTACTTTACATGTGGTTACACAAGTCTGCAACTTTGTGCAACTATAGCATCAATATGAAGTTAGTGCTGACCAATTTCATGAAGAGAAGTTTGGCTTACTCTTGCCAGAAGCATTATGGATAGAAGTAATTCAGGCTGTCCATGACTGATACCTGAAATAACAATTAATGATCTGCACTATTCACTGAAACTTACACAATGAGAATTTTCCTCTCCTGACACAAAGGAGCTCACTGCCTTATAACACTTTCCATAAGTACAGGTTAAACTCTACTAGTCCAAATCCATTAGCCATGGTTCAACATGGGTTTCATTTCTGTGCTCATGAAGAGCCTTTATCGTGTTAGAAACATAGTAGAAATATATGCAGAAGTGAGGCAGAAGGATGGACCAAATTCCCAAAAAGAACATAGTGCTCCAACAAGAAAAATAACAAAGTTACTGAACAGTAAAGTTTACCTGTTCAAGAAGATGGGGGAACCTGGCCTGAATTTGACTTACAAACTCTCCTCCTTTTACACGAAGCAGATACTCACACCTGAAACATTGACAGAAGTGTACTAAATTATACTTTCTACTTGCCAAGGGAAAAAAATACAGATGAATGAAACACTTTACAGTAACACAGCATAACTTAAGTACATGTTTCTCTTCCTTCAGAGGGGAAAGAGTTCTCTGAATTGGAAGCTTGATATAGCCTAGTGTCTGGTGACACTTTGATAAAGCTTTTCCATGATGTTCAGCAGTCAGTAGGCTTACGTATATAAATGCAGCAGCTTTACATTCTGCTACCACTTCTAATCAAAATGGTATGTCATGAGAAATGATACCGTGTCAGCGTCACCACAAAGTGCAGTGATAAACTGTTTCTATCTCACATCTCACCATTCTTATCCCCTACTCAAATCATTCAAAAGAAATTAACAAAATTTAACACCACTATCAAAGCCAGATCTGCTTCACTAATGTAGAGTTATATCTCTTAAGGACATTTACTGACAGGCATAACGCAGAAGGAAACAAAGGTGTCATTTAACTCTATGTACATCGTGCAGTATAACAGTAGCCGGCAAATTGCCCATTAAACACTAGTTGGAGATCTACGATGTGAAGAATCATTATTAACTTTCCTGAAATTAAGTGCAGCTATTTCTGTCATTAATGTAGGTGGAGATTTCCATAGGCACAGATAGCAATTAGGTATGCAATTGCCATTTAATTATGGGGGTATTAAAAAGTTATTTCTGTCATTTTTCCAATAGAGACGTATTAAACAGCCACTGAAACCTTCACAAGCCTTTCCACACCTAAGAAATTAAACTGCACAAGCTGAAAAACTGGTTCAAGAAGGGCATGGACACAGAACTAGACTGAGGGCATCAGATGTTCCTCCTACTTCATTTCTCTGCAGCTTTTGCTCTACCCAAGTCTGCTTTCTGACTGCTTCTCTTAGACAAGTATGCTCATGAATAATGCAGCGTCACTTGCTAACAGTGATTTGGGGATGCACACAGCATTTAACTATTAAGTGGAAAGCATTAACTATCATGCTTAATGAAGAAATGTTTTAATTATGGCCACCTTAGCACTTCAGAGCTTGTAAACAGAGGTACATGAAATACATCCAAATGAAAGACTGAATTTGTACATCATACGGTGAAGTTAAACAAAATTATTAAGTGCAGTACCTATCTGCCAAAATTAGAAGTATTTAAGGGTGTGAACAAATTATGACAAAGATTTTGCAAGTTACCTTGGAAACCACTTTGCATGTTCAATCCATGGATCATCTCCGGATTCCCAGCACCTTAACCCACCATCACAGCAAAAACACTTGACATCATCATTGCGGCCTTTAAGAAAAACAAGGCAAAATATCTAGCAAACATTCACACAATTTACTTTAAGGTAAATGCTGACATAGCAATGCGAATAAAACTGGAGACATCAGTTTTTCTTACCTACGTAGTAAAAGCCAGCATCCGCAAGCTGTTCAGGCTGAACTGGAATTCTAGCCGGCCAATTTATGAATGTTTTAACACGTGCTTCATGGGTTTGCATGCTCACATTTGAAACATTGAAACTTAGCTGGTCTCGGGTAAGGTTCTCCACAAAAGGGCAAGTAGGAAAGTGTCTCCGATGCTCTGACATAGCATTATCTTTTGGTTCCCAGTTACTCAGCTGGCCACCACAGGTGAAACAAGCAACTTTGTCTGCTGTCCCCAAGTAATAAAGTCCAGCCTTTGCCAGATCAGTGGGCGAGAGAAACGCCAGTGGCCATGAGTGAAAAGTGCGTAGTCTAGCATCTTCTGTACTCATAGAAGGATTGTGAAGTTTAGGTCTCAAGAATGAAAGGTCTTCAACTGCCCTAGTAGTTACTGGGTCTTGAGGAAAACTGGAAAAAGAGCCACTGAAATATCCAACTTGTTCTAAACTTGGAGAAAGTGTTATGGAATGTAGAGATGGTGAGAGATTGTTTGTGACCAGAGGCGAAAAGGCAGAACGAGAGGAGAGTCCAAGGTTGTTAACAGAAAGCATGTTTTGAACAAAACTGCAGCTAGGATACAGCTGTTTGTGTTTTTCCATAGCATTATCTCCTGGTTGCCAGTTGTCCAACGTTAAGCCACAACTGAAACACTTAACTTTATCTTGCACACCAGTGTAATAAAACCCAGCCCGAGCAAGACTCCGTTCCGACACTGGCACATTAACGGGGAAAGTAGAAAACGTCGACATTCTGTAGAGTTCACAGGATAAGTCATACTTCAGTTCACCACACAAAGCACTCTGCTTCATGATGCTAGCCAAGAAAGGGCTATTTTCCATTATGTTCATAATGGACTATTTTTGGAAGAATGGGACAAGTCTTCCTCTGGGAGGTAGTTGTGTGCATTAAAGGCAATTTGGAATAACCCCTGCCTGTACAAAAGTACAAACCTGAAAATTAAATACTTCAATGTGCAACTTTGAATGCTTACGTGAATAGAATTAGCCTCATGATTAACAGCCTTTAAAATCTGGGAAGTTCTTGAACTTCAGTTTACACAACTGTTTTCTGTGCAAAAGCTGCCCCACCTCGTTTTGACAACTGAAGAAAGCATGTCAAAAAAGGACTTTCCCTTGAATCATATAGGCATCATGTGCTTTCCTTGTGCAGTGTATCTGGGAGAGCAGCATCAGTTTGTCAGGCTAGTGAAGGTGGGATCCAGAGAGGAAAGACCTCAAATGGGTTTATCAAAATCCTTTGTCAATAAAGAAACTAAACTGGGGGGTAACTACAATGACATCATTTTTGACCAGAACATCTGTTAAGTGATTTAAGAACTATTTCACCCTAGACAGCTGATAAATATGCAGCTTATACACATGTAAAGATTTTAGTTTGTAAATCTCATTAGAAGGCTGAAAATAATGGTTTATCAAGCTCAAAAGGCATACAAGTGCCCCTGAACTGACTACTGAACTGATCTGGTATATTTGCTACCACTAGACTTCCAAAAAAAACCCTCAACTTCTGCATATTGTTGTAATAACTTTTTAAGACTAAAGAAGTTAGTTTATACTCAACTTCACATATATCGAATATTCAGCTATGAGATAAACAGATCCTATACACTGTCTCTGACAAGGATGAACTGTCTTTATTAATAAGCCTGGAATAGCCCTAGGCTTTTCTGTCTATAACATTGTCCACACAGACTGAACAGAGCACTTCAGTTTTAACCTGGTGCCTTTGTTACAAGTATAGAGTTATCAAATTTAACATAAATGAATTGCCTTGTGTTGGGACATTCTAATACTTTATACTGTTGAATTAAGTTTCTTCTGTATGCCATGTTTATGGCATACAGAAGCAAACAGAATCCTCAGATTAAAAAAAAATGAATTTGAAGCCTTAGTTTCTTTATTTCTGCACAGAACTACCTCCCAGAGTTCAGACTAAAGTCCCTTCTAAGGTGCTTACGCCTCCATATTGATACTGACTGTTCACAAGAAGAAACTGTAAGTATTTGTAGTTTCAATCATTTAATTCTTTTGGGTGGAACAAAACCTGCAAGGAAGGAGAGGAGTGTTTCAGAATATACAATATGAGCTGCATGTAATATCTATACAAACAGAAACTATAAAAACTAGAACACTAAAATCTCAACATAAGCTTTTTTGTAATACTAGCTAGAAATTTTCAGGGCATCAACTTTACATACTGTCGTATGGAGTGGATTTAACACACTTAATTTGCCTGTTACTGACACAAGCAGAACGTGTTTGGCAAATGGATGAATCAGGCTGCTCAATCACAAGCAGTATAACTAAAGGTAAGATACTGTACTACAGAAGTTGCATCCACCTAAATTGGTTTAAGCATGCAGATTCTCAAACAACAAAGGTCCAGCTTTATTACACTGACTTAAATTAAGAGAGCTGAAATTTCTTATTTAAGTAAATCTAATGATACTTGAAGCATAGTTCACATGTTCAGCAAAACTGAACCTCACCAAAAAAATTCAGGTAAGAGCAAAGACAAAGTTCAGAAGTTTTTAAATATATAATTTTCTATTAATTCATAAATGCATATATAGCAGTCTGTTTTACAGTATCAGTTTCCTAAAAAGTTCTTCCAGGAAAGACTCAAACCAGATATACTTGTCATGATGACACAGCCCTAGAAAAACCACCTACTGGAAAACAGCAGAGCATTTCCTACTCATTTCAACAGCTCTTAGTAGATTTGTTCTTAATATGGTCACACTATTACTACTACGGCTTCTTATTCACTGAGGGCATGAGTTACAAATGCCTTACACCAATCCACTTCTTTAACACAGATGGTGGGACTAAACTAACAACATACGTGAAGGATGCTAGTCTGACAAGTTAAGCCTCTTTCCATACTAGAGATACCCCAGAGTAAATGCTAAAAATATCAGAGCAAACGGAGACCCTGATAATCCTAAAACATTTAGGAACACTTAAACCTGAGATCCTGTGGTAATTTTCTGCTGAACACTCTTCTAATATTATCTTCCACTACAGCCCTGAGGATCCTCGATTTCCTTATTTCCAGAGTCACCCAACTGCTCTGAATCTCACGGGTTTTTTCTTCCATTATCCTGCAGCAACACTAAGCTACGTAAGTCCAGAGCAGCAATATTTAGAGTACAGCAACCTCAAAACTCAATTTAATGTTCTTCTGCGCTTGTGTCATGAGCCAGGCCACACAAGTTTACCTTCCAAGCACCCCTTGCTAAGGTTACAGACCTTGAACACCGAAATAGAATAGAACAGAATCATAGAATGGGTTGGGTTGGAAAGGACCCTTAAAGGTCATCTAGTCCAACCCCCCTGCAGTAAGCAGGGACATCTTCAACTAGATCAGGTTGCTCAGAGCTTCATCGACCCTGGCCTTGAATGTCTCCAGGGATGGGGAGCCATTCAAGGAGACAGACCCCCGGGGGTCCGTGCTCGGTCGCGCACACCGGGACAGCCACCACCGTGTCCCCCCGGCAAGGCAAGGCCTCACTGGCCGCTCCTCCACCCCCATCCCACCGCCCCAGCCTGCTGGGACCCGTCCCGGGCCTCCCACAGGGCCCAAGCCCCACTCCCCGAGCGGCCGTCCCGCAGGGCTGCCGGGCTCCCCCCTCCAGCGCCGGAGACCACGGCCCGGGGCGCGGCAAGGCAGGCCCCTCAGCCCGCCGAGGGTCTCCCCCGCCGCCGGCCTGCCCTGACGCGATGTCCCCCCGCCCACCGCCCCTCAGCCGGGCGCGGATACCCGCCGCAGCCCACGCAGCAGCCGGGCAGCGCACCACCAGGCCGCGGTCCAGCCCCCTTCCCCCCCCGGTACTCACGGTCTCCGGCCGGGCCCCCCGCAGCGGGCGGGCCTGGTGCGCACACCCGGCCTATATACGGTGCCCGGTAAGGGGGAGCAATGCCCCCGGCCGGAGCCGCCCCTGCCCGGAAACTCCGACTGCGGCCGGCGCACCGGGAAAGTCCCGGCGGCCGCCGGGCGTATACGGGGCCTGACGGCGGGGAGGGCGGACGGCGGGGAGGGCGGACGGCGGGCGGGGCTTCCCCTTGCTCCCTCCCTCCGGGCCCGGGAGAGCTGCCGGGCTGTGGGGGTGTTCCTACCCTCCCGAGCGAGCGCCTTCCCGTGGCGGTGGCCGGCGGGGGGAGTGTTCCCTTGGGCTGCCCCTCAGCCGGCCTCCTCCGTTACGATCGCTCGTTCCTTGAGGGAGGGAGGCAGGCCGGCCCCGGCCCCGCTGGCGCCAGCAGGGACGTTAGGTACTTTCCTCCCGGACGGGGAAACCCGCCCGGAGATCGTGCTTCCCCCGCCCGCCCGGCCCAGCCCACCGCGGCCCAGGGCGGGGATTTCCAGCCCCGCGGGCCCGGCGCCGTGTGGGGCTGGCGGGCGGCCCGTGCTCGCCGCCGGCGGGAAGGGGAAGGGCCCGATGGGGCTGCGCCTCTGGCAGTGGCCCGGGCGAACGGCCTCGCCTGGGGACCTCGTACTAGTACCGGGGGGAGCAAGGGCGGCGGGTGCGGCCTCCTCGGGCGGCTGGGATGGCAGCCGGGCTTTCGGTGGCGCTGCGCCCCCCGCAGCAAGGGGCTGCAGACCCTGAGGTGCGGGAGCGGGTCCAGAGAAGGGCAACGAAGCTGGTGAGGGGTCTGGAGAACAAGTCTTAAGAGGAGGGTCTGAGGGAGCTGGGGTTGTTCAGCCTGGAGAAAAGGAGGCAGAGGGGAGACCTTCTCGCTCTCTACAGCTACCTGAAAGGAGGGGGTAGAGAGGTGGGGGTCGGTCTCTTCTCCCAAGTAACAGGCGATAGGACAAGAGGAAACAGCCTCAAGTTGCACCAGGGAAGGTTTAGATTGGATATTAGGAAAAATTTTTACCCTGAAAGGGTTATCAAGCATTGGAACAGGCTGCCCAGGGAAGCGGTGGAATCGCCATCCCTGGAGGTATTTAAAAGATGTGTAGATGTGGTGCTGAGGGCCACCTTTTAGTGATATTTTTTGTCAGTGTTATGTTGATGGTTGGACTTGATGATCTTAAAGGTCCCTTCCGACCTAGGCAATACTATGATTTCTACAGGCGCAGCCTGCTCTGACAGTTCTGCTGTCCTGAGGGGGCGGCAAGGGCGGGGACATGATGCAAACCCCACAGTTTTACCTTTTCTCCTTGACACCAGCATAAAACATGATTGCTTGGCCACATTTCCTAATATAGGCAGCTCTGCAGGCTGCAAGAGGGGAAACAACATGCCCCATGAAAGACTTCAGTCATTGAAAGTCACAGGGGAAGAACAAGAGGAAGACAGAATATAAATTTCCACTGGAGGGGTTTAAGACAGTATTGATGCTTGTAGAAATCTGAAAAACTTCCACAGCAGGTACCAGAACACTGACTAAAGCTCAAAATCTCCCAGCACAGTCATGGTCTGGCATTTCCTATAAAGAAACAGCAGATACAAGATTAAAAAAAAAGCCCCTTTTTGTGCTGACGGAATGGTAGTAGGGTGTTTACACAACTGAGAACTGAAGAGTAAAAATAAAGGAAGCGTAACTAAACAGAGCATTATGACACTAGTGGGTAATTTTCTGTAAGAGAGTTCCAGTAAGATGAATTTGCAAGAGAGTCATTTGTATCTTTTCTAAAACTGTTTCAAATTTCCTGTCATATGGGGTGACATTTATCACATATAACAATACTATCTGTCAAATTTCAAACATGTAGCTGCAGTGACAGCTTGTATAGTATAGCTACTACTGTAACATCAGTTAACTTCGCATAATTATAGACATAGAAATGTTGGCTGTTTCAGCAGTTGCACAAAAAAAACAGGTCAAAAACTCCTTTTAAAAGTTTAAAATGGTTATAAGATCGCTGATGTGTCATTTTAAGGAAGCTGCTGACATGGAGAAGACAAGGTTCAAAAATTGAGTCAGATACTGTATCTGAATCATAGAATAGAATCATGGAATGGTTCGGGTTGCAAGGGACCTTAAAGATCATCTAGTTCCAACCCCGCTGCCCTGGGTGAAGAGTGGTGGGGGTGTGGGATTTAGAGTTTTATTGGACATAGCTGTTTCATGTCACGTAAGGAACCAAGCTCTGTGTGTGTGTGGCTTTGATTGCAGCTGCTTAAAGATTTACTTTCACAGAGCAAGCTGGAGGTGCTCCCAGCCTGGGGACTTCAAGCAGGACTCCCCAAATGAAGTTACATTGAATCTATTTTAACAGATTCTTGACTTTTTACCATACATTCTCCCAAGGCTAATTAATCCAGTGTTCCTCCTTAACTCCCTGCATCCCTCCCTCCCTTGTGCCACTCCACCCCCAGCCGTATCTGCCCTTTGCCCCTCTGTACCCTCGGCTCCTTCCAATCTGGCAATAGAAGCTGTGTTTTCCTCCCTTCCCAGGCCTCAAGGCCAGCAGTTTCAGGTTCTCCTTTTCTGCTTGGCAAGCCCCATGTCGCAACGAGGAAGAAGGGAGGAGGAGGAACAAAAAAAAAAAACAGGCTAAAATGCTTGTAATAGCAGAAAAAGAGGTGTAGCTGCCCTGAGCTGACAGGCTCTTTCTGCTTGCTTTGTCTCTGCCAGTATAGTAGCAGCTCCCCCAGCTCTCTGTTCCCAGCAATTCCTTTGCTTTTCAGAGAAAGTGATAAGAGGGAACTTCCCCACCTACTAAGCTGCAATGATTGATTCCCCAGGACACATGAAGTAAGAACATAACTAAAGGTTTCTTCTTAGCACTGAAATTCCTGAGGAATTATCATCAGCATCCTGAGTCTGGCTTCAACCTGGGACCAAGGTAACCCTCCAGAGACAGAGAGGAGAGCAGTGGTGCTCAAGTCCTACCCAAGCTAAATGCAGGCTTTGACTTTGATTCTCAGGCTGTGGCACATCACAGTGGGACTGATCCTTATTCCAGCCCTTTCACCTACTGCAGCAAGTTTCCAAGATCATAATCTTCACCTAAAAAACAGCAGGATTGATGAACTGAAATAAGGCACTCTACTTTGCAGTCCCTTGGCCCTGGAGAGGGGGGGAAGAAGGCTGCATTCAGACAAAGCTGTCCTCAACCAAGAGAAACTGCTTACTTAAGGAGTCACATCTAATCATAGAGGTCAAAGTGCTAATAAAAGCGTGGCTTTTATGTATTTATGACAATAAACCTAGTGACAGTGTTGACTGAAAGAGCAAAGGTGATACAGCAAATTTCTGGAGGTGGAACGCAGTGTCCCTGAAGCATGAGCGCATTCTCAATGCCAACATCAAGTAGCGCTGACAGCCCTTGGAGTACCTGGTGTAACCGCGTGTCCAGAATTCTTCTCCGAGAGGCCTGATGAATGTCAGTCTCCCCATGCTGTCATTGTTCTCTGATGGCTTCTCCAGTGTACCATCTTCCGCGGCATTAAAACATCTGGATTTAGTGACACCTCTGTAACACACCCCTCAACATCTGTGAAGGGGAGCGAGGGAGAAAAGGCACTGTTACTTGCCTTTCCATTGCTACTGCTCTTCTCTCCCGTAAATTATAGAAAAAATAGTTACCTAGTTTCTCACCACCGTAAGTGATTGTCAGAATGTGTCGCTAGGATTTCAACCTTACCACTTAGACACCCACAACCTTAACAACCTGACATGCACAATTATTAACATGGTTTTTATCTTAGATGTTCTCTGGAGATACAACCAGCTCAAAGCAGCAAATACCTCATGTCAGTGCTACTGAGGATAAGATAAAACATAATCTGCAGTTTCAGTAAGACTGCTCTGGTCTTTAATCCTAGCCAAGAACATAACCTGTAGTTGCTTTTTTGTCTTAGGGACAAGTATTCAGTTAGGTGAAGAAAAAGTACTCCCCAGAACATTAAATGTATTACTTCAACTGTATCTCTAGCCTGCCAGGTTGTTGATAGACAGAAATAACAGAAACTGTCTTAATTCCAAGCTGCTTTTAGGAGTGAGAAACAAGGCATTTCTCCAAGGCCTCACGAGGCTTCGTCGGGGAGCCATGCAACTCAGCATGGCTGAACTCAGCATGGGTGAACTGAGAGATGGGAGGAGACGCCTGGACCCACTCTCCCACAAATCTAAACCCACCTACAAAAGCTGTTTTAAAAAATAAAAACAGTTATCACTGGCTAGTGCCCACATTTTTCAGCTTCTCAAATGTATCAAGTACCTCCATGGAACATGATCTACTTATTTTGAACTTGGGAAGCGTTAGCTTCATCGTGAACACCAACCTCCTTTCCAGCAGGTAAGAGGTAGGTTTTTTCTATTACACTGAGCTACGATGGCAATTAGCATTCCACAAAAAACTACTGACCAAATTTTCTTTGGAAGATGTGACTTATCAACTCCTTCAGGACATAAGAGGAGGATAATGATGAGAGAAAGAGGAAAAAAATAGCTATTAAGGAAAACTTGGGAAAAGCCAACTTGAGATAGAAAATATTAAGTGTAGATAAAGTTGCAGTATTTAATTTACAAAGGAAGCCAAGTCCCAAGAGCAGACTAGTTCTGACATCCTGTAAACATGACATCAGACAAACTATGTTTTGGTCATCTAGGTGGATGCAAACTGCCCACTTTGTTTTGACTGAACACAGCACCACGGCACCTAGGTTTCACCAGCAATAACCGTTAACTTTTTTTTTTTCAAATTAGACTTTTAATTGCATTTGGGCATATAGCGAAAAAGTGGTTAAAAAGCTCACGAGGGACAAATATCATATCTAGATATTAAGGGCACTCATGACTCATTGTAATAACCTCAAATGTTCAAGAAAAAAAGCGCCAAAAACCCAGAGCGTACATCTTGCTTCTCCCTTACTGAAGGTCAGTACATTCACAATCTGGAAAGTTTCCATTCCCTTTGTACCCAGACAGAGTTTTGTTTTCCACATCCTCCTACACAAAGGATCACAAGTACAAATGTTAAAGTTTACCTAAATCAGTTGTGGGTTTTCTTTTCTCACATTTAGTGCACAGATAAATTCTCCCATAAGCCATAAATAGCCTCAAGAACATATCAAAGCCACACTGAATAAGTTGAGGCTTTAAAATCAATCAGAAACTCATTGTTATTTACCTGGAGGATAAAAAGAGTTGGAATGAGTTGCGGGAAGATCTCAGTAAATGTTGAATTCAATTCCCTCTTTAGATTTGAGAATCTGCTCACTTTTCAGTTTTATTCTCTGCTTCTAGGAAGACAATGTTGTTCTCCTGATGGTATAATAAACATTACATTCAGCAGGAGATAGGAACTTGAAGAATGTCAAAACAGAGAGGACTGGACTAAAATAAGCCATGTTTAGGTGGAAAGAGGAGCATCTGTATATCGAGGAAATCAAAAGGCTGCTATTTGGCTGCATCAAATGGTGTAAATTCAGAGCTCCACAATCCTGGTTCTTCCAAAGGAATTGTCTTTCTAAACAGTAGGTTCTCTATTTCGGCTCCAAGTTACTTCCTGCTGTAGAGATAAGAAAATATCTCTAGATCTCATTTCCCTCATTTATTCCCCGTCATCTCTCTGCAAATTTTAGATCCTTCCTAAAGTATTTAATTTGCTTTAGTTGCACTAGCTGTTGCTATTCACCTTCTTGAGGAATCTTTTCTGCCAATACTCCTTCCACTGAAAGCGAATCAGATGCGGCACGGTTTGAATTCCTGAGGATTACGCTGCAGGTTTACTACAAAGACTACTATTAGGTTCAGGAAGATACAAGTGGTTTGTGACTCACGCTGAATGTGATTGCCTCGCACTTTACCTAGAAACTGGGTCATTACCATGATGAAACGTTCTGTTTAAAAGGCCAACTACCTCAGAAATTAGATCATCCATTCAGAGGTTACAGATAGAAGGTGAAGTTTCCCGCCGTACCTACGTCGCAGTTTCAAATGGCACATAAGCACGTGGGAATTCACTAACTTTCAAAAACCTGCGTGCAAAGAGGAGCTTAAGTCCCACACAAAATAGGGCCCTAATTCTGGAAGCGAAACCAGAAATCTGAGCTCTGTGCCTGACTTCCCAGTGCAGCTAATGGTGAATTGAGCTGTGGTTTACAGCAAAACAAAAAAAAAAAAAAACAAAAAACAAAACAACCCTGTGTGCAAACTGAAGAAGCCATAAATCAGCTCTGCTTGAACAATGATGGCACAAACATTTATAGCGAGACACGGGATTCAGTGACAGGAGCGGGGGCTGCTTAGGGTAACCTTGCTGCCAAATGGTAGTAAAACTGCAGCCTCCTTTTTGTATTCTGCTGCACAATTCTGTGTTTCTTAAGGATATTTTGAGAAATAAGAGGAATCATAGCTGTACTGAAAACGCTTTGTCTCTTTAGCACTTACGGGAGTAAATAAATGAAAAGTAATCCAACGTGCGCTACTGAAAAAAAAGAAAGTTAAATATGTAATATTTTCATGAGAGTCTATTAGAAGGAAAAAACATAATGCAAACAGGAAGAAGGGTGATGAGCCTTTGATAAGGGGTTAAGCTAGGATTTTTTGGCCAGCAGCTACAAATTGAATGTTAGCCCACATACCAATACCCATTGAATACACATAAATTGGAGAGGGGGAGACAACAAGTGCTAATTGAGTGAATATAAATAGCTATTTAGTGAAAAGGTTAGAAGACTGGGTTTCCAGTGGCTGGAGTTTGCTGTCAAATTTTGACAAATTTGCTGTTAAATCATTCAAACACTCAAAAAGTTATGGGTTAGAGTGGACAGACAGATACATTCTTCTACGAAAAATGATTGCATAAACAAGATGCCAAAATCAGGCTAAAAAACACGTGCAACATGTCACGCTGAATAACTCGCTTCCTTTTTTTTTTTTTTTTTCCGGTGAAGTAGAAGGAAAATTGCTCCATTCCTGGTGCGCTCATTCAGAAGGACCACCTCAAATTCAGGAAACAAAGAACATACTGACAGGGCTTAATTTAACATCAGCCAGTGGCTGCACTGACTTCCGTCTATCCCAGTACCAGCCAGTACCAGACATCCCAGGTAGCAGATAATCTGTTTATGCAATGGAAGCCATCTGGACCTTTAGTACGATAATCTGGGCCTATTATCTGAAGTTCAGTGTTACTAATTGTGATAATCCAAAAGGTCTTTCAATTCCATATTTTAGGAACAAAGGTTTTTTTGGGAAAAAAAAAGAAGTTTGCATCCAAATAGGAACATTCTTGGGCCAGAAATTCAGAGCGCCAGCAAACACTGCTGGTTTGGGGGGCGGGAGGTAGATGCTGAGGTTGTCACCCCACAGTGCCACCGAGACAGAGGATACAGCAGCCTGGGAAGAGCAAAGGGTCTTTTGTTACTGTGTCGAGTAATTTCATCAGAGAGAGACCATTTTCAGATGGAAAAGGGCTATCCTAAACATCACTGTGATCAAAGAACATGAAGAGAAGGGACAAAGTAAGATTCTCATGTCCTGTTATGTGAGATAAAGAAACAAAATAAACCACCCCATTGCTAGCAAACAAAAGCAGTAAGAGTGTGTTTTCAACAAATGGGATAACCTGGTAAAATAAGCTTGTACAGCATCTGGAAAATAAAGTCCCAGCCTCTGAGGTTTTAAGAAGTCATTACTTTAGAAAACATTAACCTCATAAGTAGACATGAGATGGATTTTATTCTGCTCTGAGAGTAAGGCACATCTTTACAAAAGACAAGACCAGCATTTCTGAGATTCAAGATGCTGTGCTCTCTCCGGGCTGTGGTAATAGTGGAGATTAAGCTACTGTCTAAGGCCTGGCACAGAAGTCCGTGTGTCTCAACATGAAATATTTTGAAACTTTAAGCACACAGCATCATTTCTAGCACCACCTGCACGTTGAGAAGTACAAATGCAAGGGTCTGAATTAATACAAACGTCTTGGGGTTTGATACTGCCCTTCTTGCCTCTTCCTTGTGACTTCCTTGGGTTTATTTTACAGAAAGTTAACTTTTATCCTACTCGAAGCTCTTCCTAATACAGTTTTGAATGGATATCTATCTATGAACCTGGTTTGTGTCTGAGCTTTGTCAAACACATGCTGTAGGTCTCCAGAACGCCGTCTCCTTCATGTGGCCACTTGGTTATAAACAGAAAATAAGCTACCGTGAAAGCATATCCAAAATTAAGCAGGTTATCTTCCTCTGAAAGAATATACAATGGTTTGGCATCGGCCCAGGATTGTAGGAGTTTCTCTGTTTTCTGCGGGTCTGTTTTTCTTACTTGGAAACAATAGTGGTATTCATGCCCGGGCAGTTCACGAGGTTACCGCTTCTGGGGCTGCATTTCTCAATATGCAGCAGTCGCTATAAAAGATGCGTCACACTTCAGACCTTAGCACATTCGGTGTTACCGCAGTGATTCCCCTTCTGCCGGCTCCTGTGGAGTAATTCAAAAATTCATTTGTTTTGAAGTGAAACGCTGCATGTACATACGAAGCTGCTCAATCCCGCATCCAGACATGTAGACCTATGGGCCAAGGCTTTGTAGACTGAAATACATACACATTGTGAGTGCTATTCTTTTGTTTCTGGCCTTTCAAAGCTCTCTTTCCCCCTCCAGTCAGTTCCTTTCTAGCCAATGCTAATCTTCTGCACGCAGAAAATGAGCACATTTATACAATATCCTGTTTTTCAAATGTTGTTTTGTCCCTTTAGCTATTACACAAGTAACTCCTCAGCGGAGAAGTTGTCAGCTACATCGTTTGCAGGTTGTCAGGCCGCCCACATTACAGTATATTTGCCCAGCCCCAGCAAGAAAGACTATGGCATTTTCCTAGAAAGATCATTGTAAACCAATTTCTTCTGTTCAATAAATAGTAGAACAAAAGGCAAGCCTCCGCAAAGCAATGTGTGTTTGTCTTCTGTAATATAACATTATGACAGGCACTACAGCAGGCTATAGAAGACAGGCATGATACAGCAGCTCTGGAAACAAAAAGAGCTGCTGACCAGCAAAACTCTTAGGAAACACCAAAAAAAAAAGGATGCAGAATTTGAATGTCAGGCAAGAGAAGGACAAAGGTTACAGTGATGCAATTAGCAAGAGACAATCATCTAGTAAAATGTAGAAGAGCTGTAGGATAGAGATATTTATCTGAGCTGGTTAGTCTTCGTAGTCGAATGAAAAGAAAAAGGTGCTTTTAGGATGTGTTTTTTATTAAATCCTGAAACAGACATTTAAAATGGATTGCGTGCACCACCCTGAAGTGTTTTTTTCTCTCTGTTAATTGCTAAGGAGGTGAGCGTTAAGTCGCTGGCGAGCCTGTTCTGAGGCTATTAGGACAAATAACAGAAAACAAATCTGGTTTTAATCTTATGTTTCTGTAACATCATAGGAGGCTAATGTAACTAAAACCAGTGGACGAGGGAAAATGATAAATAAGTCGATGGTTTCTCCAGATCTACATGCTTTTCAGTGCGTGGTTTGTGTATCAAAGGCAGGAACCCGACAGCGGTTCCCACAAACCGGACCTGTGGGCTGGCTGGGGCTGTTCCTAGCAGCGGCAGAAGGTACACGAAGTCCTACAGCAGGAAGTTATGGGTCAACACAGCAGACCTTCAAATATGTTTGTCTTTTTGTTTCTGTCCCTTTTCACTGTTGTTTCATTGAGGACAGGATTTGGTAGAACTGCAGAGAAATGAAACTGAAACGTTCCCTTCTGGGGCAGGGGACCAGAACTCATGAGCTTGTTTGTTGCTTGTTTTTTTAAATGCACTGCTTTGGAGTGGGTTTTTTTAGAAGATAATCAGGAAAGGGTCATTGTTTTACTGGAATAATGACACAGAATGAGCTATGACAATAACATATGCCTAGTAGGACACTAAAAACTATCTGTAGATGTCAATTTGGCAGGCCTGAGCTCATAAAACACCAGCCCAGAAGGCTCAGGCTGGGTGGCCACAGGCACTGGTCCCAAAGAGCCTCTTCTCACCTTGTCTTGGGTTGGGCTGTTCCTCCCTGTGGCTCAGGGCACCGCTGTCCCCACTGTCACTTCGGAGTGTGAAAATCCAGGTACCCACCTGTCATGACAGCTGCATCTCACGGGTTAGCAGCAGTTCTGACATCTCGTCCTCATTCTGTACGTCTGACAAGTAAAACGCAGTAGGAGCCTGCTGTTCAGGCGGCCAGACAGGGCGAGAGAGCACAGGGATAAACTGCTCTCTGGGAGGGTGGTCCTGCAGAAGAGCACAACAGCGTGTTTCACACATCAGGGATTTGGAAGGCTGAGCAGTCTACGGGTGGGTTCAGACACGTAGAAACTTTTGACACACTTACAAAGTGCCAAATTTCCCAAGACAAGTAGTCAAGCTAATCAAAATGATCTGGCTGTTCCCACCAAGGGCTGTGTTTCCAGAGCATGATCTATCCCGCAGCGTGACAGTGGGATTTTATTGCCAAAGAGGCTTCAGTGGAATCCTCAGTGAGGTTTCAGATTGCTTTTTGGGGAACGAGCTTTCGCAGGGGGCGGGAGGGGCAGGAAATTTGGCAAGATTCCCCTCAGAGTTTGTGGGAATCGTCTTTGAAGCTGAAGGGATGTGAGAGTTCGCGGACGGAAGATGGATCTCCCCAGCCTGTGGAGCCAAGGACTCAGAGGAGGGAGGCACACCACTGCTGCAGAGCCAGAGTGTTTCGGTGGTGAACATCTGCTTTTCCCACAGAACTGGATTGAGTAGGGAAAGTTATGGGGGCTTTTTGACTCACAGCACAAGAGAAGCCAGGATTCAGGTAAATCCGTATTTCCTGGGCAGCCTGTGAACTGGAAGAGGTCCAGCCCTGGCAGAGCACAGGCACTGCCTGACCCAGCGTCACCCACACATACCAGGCGTGGTGCTCCGTGCAGAGGACAACCTGGTCACGTCCCTGGCACGTGGCCATGCTCCTGGAGCATGAGCTGGGCTCTTCACAGAGAATTTAAATGGTTAAAACGTCCACGTGCATCAGCAGGTTGTAAACGGTAAATTAGTTCATTAACTCCCAACACTGCCTCTAGTCACAGGAAGTTAATAAGCTAAAAACTGGTATGAAGAGGGAGAACAAAGTACAGCATTGTCTGCAAGGACTTAACTGCCCGTGTGCTGGTGAGTGCTGAGGTTACCTGGAGTTTTTCATAAAACCGGAGTTCAGAGGTACTATTGCAATTCTCTGCACAGACTTATATTACAAGAATTAATATAATAAATGTAATCACATCACATGCTATTGTATTGGGTTCGCATGGCAAGGATTTGGTAGCAGGAGAGCTACAGGGATGGTTTCTATGAGAAGCTGCTAGAAGCTTCTTCCCCCATGTCTGATCGATCCAATGCCAGCTGTCTCCAAGATGGACCCGCTGCTGGCCAAGGCCGAGCCCATCAGCGACGGTGGTAGCACCTCTGGGATAACATAGTTAAGAAGGGGAAAAAGTTGCTGCACAGCTGGGCAACCACAGCCAGAGAGAGGAGTGAGAATATGTGAGAGAGACAACTCTGCAGACACCAAGGTCAGTGAACAAGGAGGGAGAGGAGGTGCTCCAGGCACTGGAGCAGAGATTCCCCTGCAGCCCGTGGTGAAGACCATGGTGAGGCAGGCTGTCCCCTGCAGCCAATGGGGTCCACAGTGGAGCAGAGATCCACCTGCAGCCTGTGGTGGACTCCACGCCGGAGCAGGTGGATGCCCAAAGGAGGCTGTGACCCCACACTGGAGCAGGCTCCTGGCAGGACCTGTGGCCCCATGGAGAGATGAGCCCACGCTGGGGCAGGTTTACTGGCAGGACTTGTGACTCCTTGGGGGACCTACGCTAGAGCAGTCTGTTCCTGAAGGACTGCACCCATGGAAAGGACACACACTGGAGCAGTTCGTGAAGAACTGCAGCCCGTGGAAGGACTGACGTTAGAGAAGTTCGTGGAGGACTGTCTCCCATGGGAGAGACCCCACGCTGGAGCAGGGGAAGAGTGTGAGGAGTCCTCCCCTTGAGGAGGAAGGATCAGCAGAGACAACGTGTGATGAACTGACCACAACCCCCATTCCTCGTTCCCCTGTGCCGCTCGGGGGGAGGAGATAGAGAAATGGGGAGTGAAGTTGAGCCCAGGAAGAAGGGAGGGGAGGGGGAAAGGTACTTTAGGATTTAAGTTTTTTATTTTTCATTATCCTACTCTGATTTGATTGGTAATTAATTCCCCAAGTCGAGTCTGTTTTGCCCCTGGTAGTAATCGGTGAGTTATCTCTCCCTGTTGTTACCTCGAACCACCAGCCTTTTGTTATATTTTCTCCCTGCTGTCCAGGTGAGGAGGGAAGTGACAGAGTGGCTTTGGTGGGCACCTAGCATCCAGCCAGGGCCAACCCACCAGAGCTATTTAGGTTTTTCTCACCAATTTTTTAACTTCAGAGAATCCTCCCCTTCAGACATACTGAGCCACTTGCCATTTTGTGAGTGTTGACTCTGAGAATTAGGGTTAGGAAACATTTCTGGCTGCTCAAATCCTGATCCTTCTCACGCTGTGCAGCTCCGCATGGGCTCTGCGCTGGATGCTGAGGCTTGGGTTCATCACTCCTGCCTGTAAATACCCAGAGGCAGCACACAAGTCAATTCAGATTTTGGGCAGGCTGAATTCCCTGCTGGGAGCCTGAGTCCTGACCAAGAAGCATCGCTGCATCCCTGCATCCCTTCTCCGAGCTGCCCCCTGGCCAGTTCCTCTGCCTGGAGAAGGGGAGAGACCTCCTAACAGCCGGTTAGTCTGGCATTGGAGGTACTTCCATAGCATCCCATACACACAGCCCTTCCCAGCAGAACATCTCCTTTAGTGATACACGCAGGTTTAAAAGTAATTGAACCTGGACAGTTGTGTGTCACAGATTAAACTTTTTTTTTTTCACCCATCTTTTTCGTATCAGTTGATTAACAGAAAAAAAATTGATTTTTCCCACAAATTTTGCCTAGCAGCGCTAGCTCTTCTCAGTCAGCTCCTTTTGAAAGCAAAAATAGTTTTGGTAGTGAAATTACCCCATTCACTTTGTCTCTAAAAACAACACAGAATCTCAAATTAATTAAATTATAATCAACATTAGGAAAAAAGATCAAATTGTGTGCTTGCTAGTCTCTTCATATGTAATTAGGCATGACGAGTCTTTTGTGTTGCTTATGTCTATTCCATTGGAAGCACCAGGGTACGAAGCAGTGACCCAGGGAGCTAATTAGGTTTCCTGGCTATTTGATTTGCAGAGGTAGTTTTTTAAAGCAGTGCCTTGAACATCCCAAAAGAGCACAGACACTCTCTGCCTGACACGGGCAGTGAGAAAAAGCCAAAAAAGGGCTGGTGTTGTTTTAGCACCACCGAGTGGACAAATATGGAAAAAAAAGTTCATTTTTGAGACTGGGTGCGCGGGTGTCCTGGGCAGGCCCCGGGCAGGCGATGGCTCCATCGTGGGGCTGGAGCCCCGAGCAGGGCCCACCCTCACCCACGGTCGTCTTCTTATCGACAAGTATCTCGGGAACCTTTTGCACACCTCGTTGCCAAGTCAGGCTGTTTTGTTGTGCCGCGTGTGGCACCGGAAAGTCACTCCACAAAATATTAGAACTGTAAATATAAACCAAATATCTGTAACAAATATAACTGTAACATAAAAACAAACAAATTCTGTAATTCGTAATGCAGAAGTTCGGTTGCCTCAGAAATAGCTCAGACGCTTCGCAGTATTTTCTGCCAGTTCTGTGCCTCCCTTGAAATCAATGCCCCGTTAGGTAAATGAGCGGGTTGTTCCCTAAATCGGGGCGGGGGGGGTAAAAAAACACCTTAATGTAATGTTTCAAAGTGTTTCTTATACCTGAACTGTTCTGTGGGGCTTTGAACGGTAACTCTTATGGGTGGCTGGACTTGGACAGCTTTTAACGCTGTTCACAGAAGATGTATGTAGACATGTAGCAGCTGCAGCTATGTAAGAACTGCCTTCCCCTGGCACCAGATAAGATAGCGTGTTGAATTAGATAAAAATGCGCTCACCCCCCACCTATATTCTCTATACTTTACTGGCATACTTCTGCCTAAAGCTTTGGCCAGCTCTGTCTCCTGTGGCTTATCTGTTATGGATCTGTTATTTGG